>NC_143437.1:44005961-44315000 GCF_987193195.1 Phasianus colchicus | reverse complement strand
AAAGGATGTTAAAGTCTGTGAAGACATCCAAAGGAGAGCAACAAAGCTGGTTCAAGGGCTGGAAGCCATGCCTTGTGAGGAGAGGCTGAGGGCACTGGGGTTGTTAAGCCTGGAGAAAAAGTGGTTGAGGAGATGACTACATTGTTCTCTGTAACTTCCTGATGAAGTGAAGTGCAGAAAAAGGTGCTCATCTTTTGTCCTAGGTATTCAGCGACAGACCACGTTGAGTGAGATCACATGGCACGTGTGGGACAACAGAGGGATCAGGCCCAGTAAGCCAGGTTCATGAAAGGCAGGTGCTGCTTGACCAACCTGATCTCTGTGACTGGGAGACCCACCCGGTGGATGAGGGAAAGGCTGCTGACATAGTCTACCCAGACTTCGACAAAACCTTTGACACTGTTCCCCACAGTATTCTCCTGGAGAAGCTGTCAGCCCATTATTTGGACAGTCACAATCTTTGCTGGGTAAAGAACTGGCTGGAGGGCTGGGCCCAGAGTGTGGTGATGAATGGAGTTAAATTCAGCTGACGATCAGACACAGGTGGTGTTCCCCAGGAGTCAGTATTGGGGACTATCCTATTCAATATCTTCACTGATGACCAAGATGAGGGCATTAAGTGCACTGTCAGTAATTCTGCAGAGGACACCAAGTTGGGAGGAAGTGTTGATCTGGACAGGAATAAGGTGGCCCATCAGAGAGATCTGGACAGGCTGGATAGCTGGGCTGAGGCCAATGGGATGAAATTCAAGAAGAAAAAGTGCCAGGTCCTGCACTTCGGCCACAACAACCCCAGGCAACACTACAGACTTGGGGCAGAGAGGCTGGAAGACTACAGAAGAAATGGACCAGGGGGTGTTGGTCAATGCTCAGCTAAGCATGAGCCAGCAATGTGTCCAGGTAGCCAAGAAGACCAATGGCATCCTAGCTCGTATAAGAAATAACGCCAGTCACCAGCTGGAGCAGGAAAGTGACCCTCCCAGCATACTGAGCTGTGGTGAGTCTGCACCTTGCATATTGTGTTCAGCTTTGGGCCCCTCACTACAAGAAAGACATAGAGGCTTTGGAGAGTGTTCAGACAAGGGCAATGAAGCTGGTTATGGGTCTGGAGCACAGGTCTTATGAGGAGTGGCTGGGGGAATTGGGATTGTGTAGCCCGGAGGTGGTGCAGTGGAGAATCTTATCACTGTCTACAACTACCTGAAGGGAGGTTATGGCAAGGGGGGTTGACCTCTTCTCTTGCTTAACTAGTGACACGACTAGAGGGAATGGCCTCAAGCTGTGCCAAGGGAAGTTCAGATTGGATATCAGGAAAATTTTTTTCTCCCAAAGAGTGGTCAGGCACTGGAACAGGCTGCCCAGGGAGGCGGTTGAGCCACTGTGCCTGGAGGTGTTCAAGAAACGTTTAGATGTGGTACATCTGTTGGACATGGTTTAGTGGGGAAATATTGGTGGTAAGTGGACAGTTGGACTGGATGGTCTTTTCCAACCGTGGTGATTCTATGATTCTATGATGCATGGGAATGTCTTAAAGCTGTGTCAGACATTAGGAAAAATTTATTGACTGACAGGGTAGTTGGACATTGGAACAGGCTTCCTAAATAGGTGTTTGATGGCCCATGTCTGTCTGTTCTAAAATAGCATTTTGATAACACACTTAATGATATGTTTTAACTGTGAGTTCACTCTAAATTAGTCTAATGTTTGGACTCACCAACCTATCTTACTCCATTCCAATTAGAATATTTGTATTATGTTTCTATTCCATTCTAACCACTACAAACATATGGGTTAGCAGAGTAGGTAAACAGAAAGAATATCTTGCAGCTGGTTAGTGATTAAATATTGGGTGTGTAACATCATCACAGTTAGATTGAGATGAATGAGACTGATTGTCAATAGTTCTGGTTTCATTGCAAATCAGTGCATCTACTATACTTTAAATATAAAACTAAACCAGAATCAGAATTTCTAGTTTTGACCAGAATGAGAACGATAACAAAAATAACAGTGTTTAAGAGAACACATTTCTAAAAGCTTCTTAGCAATGGAAACATGAATAAAACACAGCACAGAAGGTGATCTACCAACTGGAGTTCTGAAGTACACTGCAAGTTTTTCCTCTCATTTTATAATAGATTTTATAGAAATTCAGTTACTCTAAAGATAAAACAGCATTCAAAAAGATTACTTTTAACAGAATTGGTTGCACTCAGACTTGTAGCTGGTATACTTCTACCATGAGCAAAACTGCATATAATAATTACATATGCCTCTTTACAGGACGGGCAGAAATAAAGACACATGAACTGCACTTCTAAAGTGTTCTCTGGTTATAGAACATTAATTATATTTGGATTTTACTTCAATATTAAGAAACTGTTAAGCACATATCTATCTATACACCATTTCTATAATAATTATGTGTTAAAGTGATATTTCCTTTACTTTTAATTTCTTCCTCTGAGAGCAGTACAAATTAGACATTTAGGATTTTAGTCTTCCCAGGGAGAGTAGAGCCAATTAAGGTTTTTCAACAACCCTGGTTTTTCACTATTATATATGTAGTTATTCTCAACTTCCATTAAAGTGATCAATAATGGTTAGATAGAATAGCATAAAATCTAAAACAATATTAATAATAATAGCATGAGTCACTAAACTCTACTACAGAAGTAATCATGAAAAATACAAAGAACTATAGAGTATCCCAGGTTGGCAGAGACCTGCAAGGACTATGAAGTCCAAACCCTGGCTCCACACAGCACTACCCAAAATTCAAACTCTCAGTCTGAGAACAATGGCCAAATGCTTCTTGAACTCCAGCAGCTCAGTGCCATGACCATTGCCCTGGGAAGCCTTTTCCAGAGCCCAAACACCCCATGGTGAAGAACCTTTTCCTAACATCCAACTTGACATTTCTCTGATGCAAGTTCCAGCTGTTTTCCTTGGGCCCTGTTGCTGTCACCAGAGAGCAGAAATTAGCGCCTGCCCCCCTGCTCCACATGTGAGGAATCTGTAGGATTCTCCCATTTTAATGCTAGTAACTGGCTGCTAGCCTGATGTAACCCCATTTACTGTAGCCCTTTTAGCCAGACCCCTCAGTTTCATTGTTCGACCATGGCATCATACATAGGTTGCTTCCAAAGTAATGCCTCCTATTTATTTCCCTGGAAACTACAATAGAAACAAAGAGCACAATAACACTACTTGATAGAGCAAATTCTCAACAACAAAACACTATTTTTCAGCATCATCACCACCAGTAACTATTCCTTTTACCACCCATGAACGAGAGCCTGCACACTGTGCTTGTAAAAATTTGCACCAGTAGAGGTGACCTGCAGTTTCACAGCTGCTATGACAGCATTGTTGCTGAAACTCACCACCCACAGCCTCACTGTGCTCACAGACACTGTTTGGTCTCCATCAACGTTCAGCAGGGTAAAAGAATGTCAGTGGGTGCCATTTTTTCCACATGGAGGAATTCAATGACACACCTTGGTTTCATCTGCACTTCCACATCAGACGCCATTTTGTCTGACTGCCCCTCTGCTGCCATCTGTCACACGGCAACAAAATGGTGGGAAGGTTCAACCAGCACACCGAATTTCACTTCAGTTAGAAAAAGAGCCCTTTTATAGAATAATTCAGTGATTAGAGCAACCATGGAAGTAGGAGTGCTGAACTGTCAGCCCAAAGTCGCAACTTCTTTCCAGTAAAATATTCTAAGCTGCGCAGAGGAGCAAGGGGGGATTCTTCCATTTCCTTAGCGAGCTAGAACATCATAGCACACACAATGGGATTACAGCCTGCAAATCACACCACACACTTACAGAAGTGTTTCTGTAGTCTCACAAATCTTTTATTGGTATCAAAGCTCCCATCTCCACTTTTAGGGACAGTCACCCTGTCCCAGCTTGCTTAGGAGCTTGCAATATTTTTATGGAAGCAAAGTGCATGTACAGCCAGTTTCTCTAAGTTTCTCTCAGTGCTAATTTACCCAAGCCTCTTTGTAGAATGTTAGTATCACAAGATGTGTTTTGGATTCAAGTGGAGGCTATCAAAATGAATTCATAATGACCAGACCTTGCCTAAGAAGCCTGCTTGTACCATTTCCTGTGTAGAAAAATGAAGATTTTCCACATACAGTAAGGTGGGTGCACACCTTGGTAAATAGGACTACCATGCTATAGGTCTATGATCATGAAAAAATAGATAATCTTCAAACTAACATAGGAAATAACTATTTATGATGAATCTTGGCCTAGACACTTGAATGAAAGGTTTTGCAACTTACAGTACTTAAAATATTGGTCTAATTGCTCACTATACTTGAAAGCTAAATCTTTTATGTTTATTTACTACTTGTTTTTCCTTTGGCAGAATAAACATTGAAATCATTTTTCAGCTAACTTTAAAACAGTATGTCATTATTTTTTAAACATAAATTGCATTGGTATAAACAAGTTTGATTTCAGCTTGATTTATAATGGAGGTTTCATTTTTGTGTTATTTTCCTAAAGCAGCTCTAATAAAGCTGTTTCCATTCACAGGTGCATTGCATTGAACAGAAAAACTTCTATACAAAATGTACAGTCCAAGTATGATTTGAAAATATTCATTTCATTCACATTCCCCTTCCTCCACTAAAAGATTTATAACACATCTAAAACAGGAATTGATGAATTCATCTGGGACATTTTGATCATAATCAGTAACATAATTTTGCCCTTTAAATGGGATTTCAATTAAAGTACATTTTCCAAAGTAATTTTATTTTTCTCATAAAACTAGTTTCTGTGCAAACCAACAGCATTAACTCATTAGATGCCAAATTCTATTCTGGAAGGAGCGACTGCATTAGTTGTACAGCTGAACAATATTAATATGATAATTAAAGAAAGGTAAATACAGTCAGTTGTGATGTTTTAAAGGTCAAATATTTGAATGTAAAACATTCATTTGGTAAATAAATACAAGCATAAAAATCAAGCATTATTACACACATACAGAAGATTATTATCCAAAATGGAAGAATGTAAGGATGACTATTGAATATTGACATAAGAACAGCCTAGCCTGGCTCCTACAATTTCACTTTTGAGCACTTGGGAAAACAGAGGGTGGCAGTAATTGATCTTTGCTAGCATAGACCCATTGTTGCACAGCTTCTCTGTTACCAAGAGGCTGTTAGCTTAATGTCTGTCACTTTGGGAAATGAAATACACCTTACTTAGGAGAGAGAAAGGGAGGTAATTTTAGGGTCTTTCATCTTTTCCAGGACTGTAATGCTAAGAAGTCAGCAAATGTATTTTCTATGTCTATGACAATTAAGTAAATCTTTGCTAAAGTGCTAAGATAGAGAGCATCACACAGCTCTTATGGGAGGTATGTCTATGTACATCCAGGGAATAAAATTCTAGCAATAGTGACATTGCATAGTGACACTGGAAATATTACTGCACCCTGAATCATCACTCTGCACAACTTCAGCACATAGTCTTCAAAGGACGAAGAGAGTAGAAAAAAAATACAGATAACTGTTTGAAGCCCTTTGAGTTTTGATGGCACTTCTGAGAACCTTAATCATGGAATCACAGAATTGCACAGGTTGGAAAAGACCTTAAAAATCAAGGCCAACCACAAGCTAACCATACTACCCCAACTCTAATAACCATCCACTAAATCATGTCCCTGAGCACCACATCCAAACAGTTTTTAAACACATCCAGGGATGGTGACTCAACCACCTCCCTGGGGAGCCTATTCCAGTGCTTAACAGCTCTTTCTGAAAATAAGTGTTTCTGGATATCGTACCTAAATTTACCCTGGCACAACTTAAGGCCATTTCCCCTGGTCCTGTCACCTGTTACCAATGAGAAGAGACCAATCCCACTCTCGCTGTAAGCACCTTTCAGGTATTGGAAGAGAGCAATAAGGTCTCCCCTCAGCCTCCTTTTCCCCAGACTAAACAGCCCCAGTCTTGTAGAGCATATGCTCCAAGCTCTTCACAGGCCTTGTTGCCCTTCTTTGGACCTGCTCCAGCACCTCAATGCCCTTTCTGTATTGAAAACTGAAACACAGTCGGTTGGACATCACCAGTGCCAAGTACAGGGGCAGGATTATTTCCCTAGTCCTGCTCACCACACCATTCCTGATACAAGCCAGGATGCCTACTTGGCCACCTGGTCACACTGCTGACTCATATTCAGCCAACTGTCCATCTGTACACCGACCTTCAGTACACCTTTGACCTTCTTACTGAACAGAGAAACAATTGCAGAGAATTTGCAGAGGGGAAAAAAATAAACAAACCCACAAAAACATTTATATAGCTTATTAATAAGGACACAAGTCTTCTGACCTTGTCCAGGGAACATAATTCTTCATAGACTCTGAAAGAGGATATATCCATTGTAGAAACCATCGTATTTTTAGTTCATTATCAAGTTTAACTATTGAGCTTTTTTTGAGGCAAATCAATACAAAATAAATACATCAAAACTACAAAGCAGAGAACTATATTATATGTAAGCAAGATCTATGGAAGCCCAGCAAAAAGCAGATGATGCCACTGCTTCTCACTTTTGTCAGAAACCATTTGTCACTTTCACAGTTGTCCACGCGATTTGAAAACTGCAAGTTACAGCTTGGTAGCAGTCTTTGAAATTTTATTCAGTTCGGGCTGGGGGTGGAAGGGAGCTTTAGCTTCCCTCACACTAATTCGACTAAAGAGCCTACCAGCTTTTGTTTGTTTACATTTAAAGTTTGTCCTTGGAAGCTTCAGCGTACAAGAAAATCTTCCCATGGTAAATAGCCAAATATGTATAAAACCAGTCATGAATTATCAGATTGCTTCACGCTAGAGTGGTAAAAACATAAGCATGGATTAATTAAAATACAGAGAAATTTTGGTTTTATATATACCCCCCTTTCTCTCCCCTTAGTGAAGAAGATTAATTCCTGCTATGCACAGTTAGGAATAGCTTCCGTTGTTATTTTACGCATCCACCTAGGCTCCTTGGTGCTGTGAATTCAAGTCCCAGCTGGGAGATCCAAATTTATAATGACATTCTAGTGAGTTTCTGAGGCTCAGTAAATCTGGCATGGGAGTCAGACTCCTCAGAAAGGAATGACAGCAGATGCCCTCCAGGGGAGATAGAAAACATGAGTCATACCAGGCTGCCACACTGGGCACACATTGTTGACTCAAGAAAAAGAACTGACAGGCAGCAGCCATAACTTCTGATGTTCCATTTAGATCTCTCCCAGTAGGTGTCACTACTATGTAGCATTGCTATAAAATCTTAAAATAATGAATATAGAAGAAGAATTTTTCTCCCCTCCAAGTGGTAAAAAAATAAACAACAACAAAACCCCTGCAGCTGTACTCTAATTATGCCAGACCTGAATAATCAGCAGGAATCAGCCTTGTACAGAAGGTGAAGGAGAAACTGAATTAGTTGTACATCATTTCTATTTCCATACAGCTAATTTGCCTCTTAGAAATTGTTATACATCTTCAAGAAGTGTCTTTAAAGAAGTGGTTAATTTAATGCAAAGACTCAGCATTCTCTTCATAACTGCAATGTACACCAAACTCTATTTACCTAATTCACATTCTCATAAAATGGCTGTTGAAATCTACTCTTTGGAAAGACTGAAAGATAAGATAGATTTATAATAAACATGGCACACACAACAAACTTTTGTAGAAACTAGTCTGAAAAAAAAAACAAAAAAAAAACCAACCCCTAACAGAACAAGAAAATGCATTTTCGTTTTAAAGGCAGTCTGTCTTCATGCAGAGTCTGAGCATCCTACCACCCAGCTATTCTGCAGGCATTCAGACACTTCACTGTAATGTCTCAAAAATCAATAGCAATTTATTCTCTCTTTGGACCCCAAGCAACAAAAGTAAATAATACTGTCACCTCCAGTCTGCCTTCAGAACATGGTCACAAAGTGGTCTTGCTACTACACTGCAGATTTACACAGTTCTTTATCTGCGCTGGCTTTGCTGCCTATATTGGCTTTCATAACGGACAAATGCATAAGACAGCAACATAAAGGGGTCAAGTTCTTGCATGTTCCAGCTAGTTGGAGTGCTGAGTATGAGATAAGGGAAGGGAAAACAGAAAATGCCAAGTCTTAGCTGATTTTATTTAAGCAAAAAAAAGCAATATTAGAAATTGTCAGAAATTCCTACACAATAATAGAGAAAAACAAACAGGAAAGAAGTTGAAAACAAAGTTGCAACTTCAGATCTGCAATGTGTAAAGGCATTTCTGAAATTACTTCCTTAAAACAACTAGCAAGATCTTTAAAATTCATGTTCCTTAGTAAACCACATATTGAACGTTTCAGAATATTCCGAATAATCCAAATGTTCAGACAAATTAATTTCTTGACACTGATTGCAAATGATGATGATTTTAAGAAAATCTATCATATGTCAGCTAGAATTCTTTAACTGTTTATAGCATGAGGCACGATAAAAGCACAGACACATTTACGATGCTTCAAACATTCATACCAGTAGAGATGAAGATACACTCAGTTAACAACAGGTGACCTTCTATACACGTGTAAAATGGACTCTTTTTAGGGAATAGCATATGTATTTTTATTTTTTACATATTTGATTGTCTTTACTAGTAGAAGCTAGGGTACAGCAGCAGATTAATTCTCTTCCCTGTCCCCTGTCTCCCTGCTCCTCCACTCACCTTAAGACACTAATTCAATTTTGGTTTTTTTTAGACATAATGATTTCTAAGGATTCATATAACAAGTTCAGGGTGTACCACTCATTCATATTAGCACTGAGTCCTGATTTGAAGGAGGCTGCCATTTCTTCCCTGGCGTTTTGTACCAATGAGCATAAGAACAGGGCACAAGCTGGATACAAAGCAGGGGCTGTATGTTTGAGGGAAGAAAATTTACTTTCGATTCCTTAGTAATTCCATGAAGTAATTTCTCACTCTAAAATGATAAATTGCTGGAACTTAAAAGCACTATAAAGAATTCTAAATTTAATGGATCTCATAAGAATTCACATTGTCAGGAAAGTGACAGTTGTGATAATATATACTTTTTTAAAATAAGGGATAAGTAATAAAGAAAAGTGGAAATTCTAGAGGATTTTAGGCTACTATCTTAATAGCAAAATCTGAATGAATTGTTCACAACTGCTTGAGAGTAATAAGATACTGTTTTTTCACATAGGTAATTATTTGCTTAATCAAAGGGCATTCTGAATGAATGTCACTAAGAAATTTTGTTAAAACATTAGGATACAAATGTATTTCTTATTTTAGAATTAAGTGGAAAAGGAGGTAAAACCCAATAACCACTCATTAAAGAAAAGCAACACAAGAAACTGAATTTTGTATCCAATCATAAACTGAATGAAAATGAAGGAAGGTTACAGAGATTTTATTTTTGTATGTGACTCATAAAATCCACAAGGAGATTTGGATAAGAAATGCCTGGAAATAAGGCAGAAATAAAGGTGGAAATGAAGCCGCAGGGTTTCCTCTTAAGATAAAAAAGATAGCTGCAAAGAATGGGAAGTCAGCCATGCTGAGAACCAGCACCTATCACAGAGCAAAGAAAGCCTAAACAATAGATTATTATTCAATTATTTTACTTAAAAAAAAAAAAAAAAAAAAAAAAAAAAAAAAAAAAAAAGTAGTCATTAAAAGTCATGTACAGATTTAAGAAGCATGTAAGCAACTGAAATCAGACTGCTGGTGTTTAACTGACTGGTCAGAACCTACACTGAACTCTCATATTTAATTCTATGTAGATTCTCACTAGTCCCTTATAAAACTATCTCACAAGAAAACAGAAAAGAGAAAAATCTCATTTCTACTATTGTTTTCCCCAAGAAATATGTTTCATTTAATTTATGAATTAGATAATTTTATATCAGCTATTTTCTTTAGTATCAATGAATGCAGTGCTAACTATATTTAGTACCGGGAACACAAAGCAGATATGAATGAGACAGGCTTAAATCATCCCAGAAATTCTTTAGTGGCTCTGAAGTATCTCCCAGTAAAGTTCTGACAAGCGAGATAAGCTTAAACACTTTCAAGAATAGTTCTATTGTGCTTACAGAGCTCTATGGGAATGCTTAGGAGCTCTGAGATTCAATAGGTCTTTAGGTATGGAGGATATAAAGCAGTGAATACCAGGTCGATGTGCACTGCAGTTTCTGGCTAATCGCATTAGTTCTGTACCTGCAAAATGTTAAGAACTTAAGTCAATAGCTCATAAAGAATTTATAAACTAAGACTTTTTCAAGCTAAAGTTTACAAAACATCTGGAATTCAAATATGCTTATATATTAATCGAAGTGATGTCCAGAAATGATATCTCCATGCTATGAATAGATGACTCATTCAGACTATCAGGAAGCCAGCTGGTGCTTTGCCATCAGCTTCAGTAGGCATCATCAGATCACACAGATGACAAGATGGGTTAATTCACACATTATCAGGAATATTCTAATATGTTATCACATCCCTGTTAAGCCATATAGGGCTTTTAAAAGTTGCTAAGATTCAAAGTACTTATGTAAGCGAAGGAGGAGATGAAAGAGTCTGAAACTGCCTTCAAAAAGTCACTTCAAACATAGCTCAGTGGCAGCCAGCTTAGTAAGGTCAAGTAAAATCAGTTGTTTCTTGCCTCATCCTTAAAGTTCTTGAGTGCAAAAACTAGAATCACAACTTTAAATCTAGGCTTTAATTAAAAGAATACTGCAAGAGAGTTCTTGTTTTTTTTTTTTATACCCGACTAGTCCTGCACAGATGCCTTCAAGGCTGCCCAGTTTAACAGAACGCAGACTATAGCCACCAAAATGTGTTAAGGCTCTGCGCTCAGAGATATCTCCTGGGAAGCAGAGGATACAGCTTTTATTTACTTCTCTCGATCTGCATTAAGGACAGATCTGAAGTCTCCCAAGCACAGTACTCTGTCAGAGACCAGCAGTAAATGGTACTCCATTGTTGAAAGAGGCTGAGCTCAACTCAACGAGATGTTCAGGTTTCAAAGAGAATGCTTATATGTCTGGAGGCACTTAAAATTCAGATGCCAAATATCTGTAGAGTAAAGATTCATCTACAGGCCTGAATAACGTGTCCTACTGTAGCCCATACTGACACAAAGCAGGCAGAGATTCAGAACTCCTCTCAGGAGTACGTACCTTTCCTCTGCAGTTGCTTCACTTGCACTTACCTGACCCCAGGTACTCATCTGATCTCACTGGAAGTAAGTTCCAGGAGCTAAATCAAGCCAAAGTAACTTATATGAAGGCTAAGGCATCCTAATATATCAGCTACCTGACACTTCTACACGAAAGTACATTTGTTTCTACCATTATTAAGAAAAGGCTAATGTGTGTGTAACACTTTTAATTAAAACTTTATAATTAAAAATTATGCTAACTACCACAGTGAATGTAACACACATTACAAACTGTTAGCTAATTTCTATCTTCCCAATTGTAAAGTGAGCAATAAATATATTTATGTTCATTTTAAGGAGACCCCTGAATTGAGAAATTAAATTTTAAAAGTTTTTTGTAATTAAGAATCATATAAATAAACATTTATTTAATTTGATGCTTTTAAAATATGCATTACGAATTCACTATGCCCAAATGCAAATGCTACTCCTTCTTCCAGAAGTATATAAGCACACACTGTATGAGTTTTACTATCTTACAAAAGTTTCTCTTTATTCAATAGCCTTAAACTCACTGAGTACATTTCATTTTACCTACTTTCACCAGTAAAAGATTTGTTATAAGAAATAATTTTGATAACCATTTCCTGATCTAATCATAAATTTGAAATGTGGGAATAAATTAACACTAGATGTTTGGAATAAATGTGACTGAGGCAACATTAGTTTCATATTTTGTCATATTTATTTTACCTGCCTCTCCTTGCTTTAGAATCACAGTAAATGGAAGAACAAGTGAGGAAGCAGAAGTCAATAAAAAACAAGAGGGAAAAAAGAAAATTTTATTTGTAATTCAGCATGACAAATTCATCATTTCAAAAAATATTTTAAGAAGAAAGCAAAAGAATGACAATTCAAATAAGCCTAGAGATATTAACCACTGTAATGCCATTTTCAAGATATTAGAACCTATCAATAGAGCTTCCAAAATCACATCCCCTAGCCTAGTCAGTTAATTTTCTATAAAGATTACATGGCATTTTTGTCTGTCTTCTGATCCTTTTTAGATCCCTGTTTACCCCAACAATTCTAAGTATATATTTGTAGTTATTAAACTATTATCCACTCAAAAATTCTGAGAAAAAGGATAATTTCACAGAATTACAGGTGTTGGTAAGGACCTAAAGAGATCATCAAGTCCCATCTCCCTGCTAAAGCAGGCACCCTACAACAAGTAGCACAGGTAGGTGTTCAGACATGTCTTTAATATTTCCATAGAAGGAGACTCCACAGCCTCTCTGTCCAATCTGTTGCAGTGTTCCGACACCCTTACCCTAAACTCTTATAGATGTTTGTATGGAATTTTGTATGTTCAAGTTTTAGGCCATTACTTCTTGTCCAATTGCTATGCACCATTGAGAAGAGCCTCGCCATTCACTCCCACCTTCCTTTACATATTTATAGACATTTATCACATCCCCACTCAGTCTTTTTTTTCTCAGGCTAAACAGACCCAGGTTACTCAGTCTTTCTTCACATGAGAGGTGCTCGAGGCCCTTTAATCGCTTTTGTGGCTTTCCATGGGACTCCTAGAAGATCCCTGTCTTTTATGAACTGGGGAGGCCAGAACTGAACAGAGTATTTTAATGTGGCCCCACCAAAGCACAGTAGAGGGGGAGGATAACCTCCATCAGCCTGCTGGCCACACTCTTCTTAATGCACCCTACGATACCACTGGCCTTCTTGGTCACATTTGAGGGCCTTGTTGATGTAAATGTCTTCATTCCACGTATTCCATCAGGAATTTCTGTCATCATCACAGGTGAGTGATCTCCAGCATAATGTCTACTCTTCATATGGAACTAATGAGAATTTACAAGATTATACACTATTCTTGTAATGAATCAAATCCTTCTAACCAAATCACTACTAATTACTTCAACTACTAATAGCTGCCCTGAACAAACTAAGAATTTAGAGAGTGATTCATTCTAATCACCATTTTGCCAATACTGCCAATAAGGTTACTGCTAGGATGCTAATGTGGGCATTTTTCTTTAGGATGTAAAAAAATATCGTTAACTTACTTTACATCTCTCAGATAACTAGACTCCTAATCAGTTTAGGTCTGATTGACATCTGCAATCTAAAAGAAAAAAAAATTAGATGACACTAATTTGCACTACAGGTAAACTGAATGTGATAGCACAGGATAGTATGCTTGCTTCCAGTCTTGGCATACGAACTCACTTTTAAACATGATCATATAAGATAAATAGGATAGATATTAGATAACATTACATAACAAGGATGTTTGAAAATATTGCATAAAGTTATCAAGAGAAGACATTTTTTATCACAAATCTAGGCTTGCAGTTAGACCTCAAAAAGGCAACAGAAAGCTAAAAACTAGCAACTTAAAAGCTAGTGTTAAATAAGTAATTCTCTAGGTTTTTATAAACGTGTAACTAGTTCGGCAATATAAGGAAAGCTGATAGTACAAAAATAAGTCTCACTTCAAATTGAGGTCCCTCAGAGAGTGGCAGACACATACTGACAAACCAAAAGTCTCTCTGCCTGTAGCTTTGATAATGTTAGTTTGCATCCTTCTAAACAGCACTTCAGTCTATGACTTCACAAATCACTCCTAATATTTTAAAATCATTTTTCTCCTGAAGTTTAACACAGAGCTCTATAAAAGCTCAAGTAATGCAAGTTCTCAGCCAGAATTCATAGAGAAAAAATATTTTTCTATCTAAAGTGCTACAATTTTAAAAATAAAAGGTACTCTCAAACAAAACTCATCACATACCTCTTTGCATAAAGCTGAGGACACTTTCAGAACAGATGTAATTTAACAGCTTATAGCTGAGAATAAGCAGTGACTACGTATTAGAAGCAAGATTTACAACACGACTGAACACTTATAAAAAGCATTTAACTTTTCAGACAATACAAACCTACACTGAAAAGGTAAATACCTGGTGTAGGGAACCTGCTTTGGCAGGGGGTTTGGACTCGACAATCTCTGGAGGTCCCTTCCAATCCCTACAATTCTGTGATTCTGTGAAATATCTATTTAATTTATAGGTGGAGACAAAGTCTTATTATGGAACTTACCTAACATAATTAAGCAAATCTAATTAAGGAGATTTATCTATGTGCACCATATTACCGTAATGAAAAGTATCACCTGTTATAACATGTTCTGCAGTTCATATCTGGATATATTTTACACTGTTGATCCATTTAGTTTTCTTGGATTACTCTCATTTCTTGAACATGCTTCAATAAATTCTCAATTAATAGAATTTCTCCCCAAATAAGTAGGGTGTATTTTATTGACATATTAAGAATTTTACATATGACTGGTTTTGTTTGCTGAAGAACAGCATCTTCCTTACCTCAGTATTTTGTTTTCTATTATCTAGAACCATACACTGAGATTACAATGAGTTTATTTCAGAAAGGAGATAAATACGTAATTTAATTCACTTTATGTAGTGAACCTAATTGATCAAAGCAGGCAGATAATTCCTACTTGACAATGACAGAAATTATAAAGACATGCAGCTGTTTCTGAAGTTTTTTTTAGCAGAAGCCTATTAATTGATACGAACAATGATTTTTTCTGAACAGTAAATAGTACATTTAAAATGTACCTTTAAACACTCCTCTTTTATTAACTTGTTCAGTTAAAGTAGTTTTCATCTATAATCATAGCTATTTTTTATACATTATTTTTGTTTGGTATGTTTATTCAAAAGTTCATTGTAACTAAATGAGAGATTTCAATATTTTTCACATTTTGAACCTTTGACATTATTATTTCTTATTTGAATAGTCCTAGCACTTCCCCTCATTGAAATCAACAGGACTACTAAAGAGTACCAAGCAAGCACAAGTCTGTTACAAAAGGGAAATCATTCTTCTCATGTAACAGGTTCTTTGGATTTCATTCTCCTCTCATCTACTAACTAGTGCTACAAAAAATAACTCATATTGTTGCCAGTTAGCTGCCAGTTGCTGAATGGGATTTAGTTACATGGAGCTTAAGTTATCAAAATGGCCTTTAGTAGGATATTCCCATCAAACAAAAATGGAGTAAAAAGTTTCACTCCGAGCAATCAGGCTTATAAGTAACAGCATATTAACCTGAAATATCCTTTCATACCACAAAAAAATGTATGCAATAACTCTTTATTTAGTTTTATAATTATCAATGACCTCTCTGAGAACAGCAGAACAATTCATCTCCAGAGGCATTTTTTATTTGCAAAAATGTTTACATAATAGGCCACAGAATACAAAACATTAAAAAAAAAAAAAAACCTTAAGCACTAATTAGCCACTGTAAAACTCTTCTCCCTTATCCACAGCAAACAGCAGAACACAACCCTTCATAAAAGAAAGATGTTAAATTTTCTAACCTTAGACACATGCCACTATTTTCTAAGGTTCACCAAGCTGTCAGATTAGAGGTTTTCATCATAGCTTTTATAGAAATCATTTTTAAAAGGAAAAAAAAAAAAGATGTTTCCAAAACAACGCTATACCTGTACTACACTCAGTAAAGTGTATGGAAGAAAGAGCAGAAGATGGATAGAAAAAAGCAACTCTAAGGTAGAAAGCAATAAAAATTTAGTTGCTTTCACTACTAGATATGATGTGCATTTATTGAACTAACAGTTACAGATTAAGACACTATTTTCCTACAGCTGTTTTGTTATTCTCTTTGCCGAAAGTCATCAGCCCACAATGTTCCCTCTTTTTCCCTAGAGCTTCTTTCATAGCTGACAAATCTGCACCAGCCCTTCCTTTTGCCCTTCTTGTCCTTGGCAAAATTGGACTTTTGCTTCCTTAAGCTCTTCCCTGCACATTAGGACACTTGGATTGGGTTTCTCTGGGGTCACCTGTCCCTGATTCCAGCTCTCTTCCTTCTTCATCAGGAGGTCCCCGTTAACCCCAATCAGTTTTGTTTGATTTCCTGCACATCATATGTGCTCTTGAACTTGAGGTGATAATCCCTTGGGTGATACCCAACTGCTGCTTGAAGCAAGCAGCTGGAAAGGACTTCTCAATATGCTGCTGGTTCTGCTGCTCTGCTTGAGGGCAGCAGCCTCCGGCAGAAGTACGCTGCAGGCAGCAACGTCACAACTGCTACAGTAAGGCTGGCTAGATCTCATCTGTCAGAGCCTGAAAACAAATCTAAAACCCCAGCTGGACATAAAAGCAAGCTTATTTTATTTTGCACTGAAGTGACCTAGCGTGTAATTATTCACAATTAGACAAATTGACAGAAATGGAAGTAGTAAGGGAGACTTAAGCTCCAGAGTTATCTTGCAAGTGAACACCTTGTAATAACTAATTAATTACATTATAACTTACTTACAACTAAATCAAACTAAGATGAAAAGCAGCTTGCAAAAAGAACAAATGCACGTCAACACCACCAAATTGGAGTCATATAGAAATATTACATGTAAAACTTCACTGAACAAGAAGTTCAGTGCAAGGAAAGGAAACACCCAAGAATTACCCAAGATGGAAACACCAAGATGGAAATTGGTGTGTTTCCACCAATTATCAACTTTTTTTTTTTTTTTCCCTAAAGGGTGCTTTTCCTTCGTTTGAACTACTGTTCATTGATGTCTGTCAGAAAAGTTCTATCTGTTTGCAAACAGAGGAGTACTTCAGAGTCCGCAGAAAAAGAATATAGCCCCAGCAAGGCAGGTGAAGTAAATGCTTACCCTGAAAAGACGGATAAACTACTCCATCTTACGTTATCAAAATTTCAGTAGTTTACCAAAAGAGATGCTGCAGTAGTAAAATCAAAATTTGATTCCCAGCAAAACTGCAAGAATTTACAGCCAACAGCTATTAGAAGTAGCAGTGACTAACATACATGAATTGAAACATTGTGCTTGGAGGAAAATTAACAGAATTTGTACAAACTTGTACTGCTGTATAGTGACTGCCTGGTTTTACCTCCACTACAGGTTATGCTATGTATACTAAAAGGAAGATGGTTCTGCATGCACCAAATCTCCATTTGCATTTTGTCATGACCAGAGGAGAACTAACAAAATTCAGTTGTGACATTTAAGAATGTTGAATTCATATATTAACTGTGTAAGTAACAAATGGATATGAATAAACATGATTGAGAAAGATGGGCAAGTTGCCAAATATTAATAAAGATGTGATGAATCAAACTTTGAACAGCCGTATCAACCACTCTAGGGACAAGCATTAATTATTAGATCTTTAAAACATCAAAAACAAATTTTGTATATTGCACCAATTCTAGTATTCTTAGTTCACTTAAACCAATTTTAATTAAAATGATCTGTTAAAACAACACAGTTTTTAAAGATCATTTTATTTGTTTTGTTCCCTCTAGATCACTACATGGCACATTTCTACTCATATAATCAGTATAAGTGATCACTGCAGTATCACAAACTTGTCATTTTCTTTTTCAGTGAAACAAAAATAGAGGCACAAGGGTTAACTTCACAGACAAGAATTAGTCTGCTGCATTAAGGAACAAAGATAGGAGACAGTTATTTATAGAATGCTGCTCACCATTATCCTTTTCAAATTCTACAGAAGGCTAAATATTGATGCATTCCCAAGTCACCTTTTCCCTTCCTTGGTGTTAACAAGGAGGAGTGAGTTTTTGATGCTCTCAATTTGTCAAGATCAGGTGAACTGAATGGTTTTACAGAGTACACTACTCCAACTCCTTCAGGGGCTATAAAACCACATTAAACTCTGCTTGTTATTAATAATTCATTGCATCTTCTGTAGTTCACTACAGGGGCATCACTCTTAGGGCATCATTCTTATTGAAATAACAGTGAACGTCAGATAAACAGTGTTACCATCACGAGAATAAGCCTGCCACGAACCCAAGAAAACTGAAAAACTGAAAGCTCTACCAAAAAAAAAAAAAAAAAAAAGCAATTCCCAGACTAAATTCAGAATTCTATACCCCTTCCTAAAAACTTAGTATTAACAATTTGATGCATCAGTATAAAAAATAAAAAATTACTTCTATCTATCCACTAAGATTTGGCTTCTCTGCAAATTTGAAGTGTGAAATTTTACACATTCAGCAATACCGCAGACATATTCATGCTTCCATTATTCTGCAAGACCTCTTTACAATAGTATTTTACTTCAGTTATGGCTTAAGCAAAGTCCAAATCATGAAACATAACTATGATGCAAAATACCATGATTTGGAATTGCAACACTTTTTATTGTAGTTAAAAAATACCTATGACTAGACTAATTAAAATCATCAATTACTACACATAAATACAGAACGAGTGACCTTTTTCTTCATGGTTGCTGACTAGATGGCTCACTCAGAATTGTTACATATTTCTCACAAGTTTGACTACAATGCAGTAATTGTTACCGAATGTATGCTTAATGTCGCTTTTATCACAGGTGTTAAGAAGGAATTGAAGACAGATATGCTTGAATTCAACTAGCTAGGACAAAAACTAATCTTAAGCATGATAAGAACAGTTTATATACATTCAGCTTTATTACTGTTCCCATTTGTGTTTGCTTTTATTTGCAGGGAGGTGGTAGAAATGCAAATATTCTTCATTGATATTTAATCTGTTCTTGTTTTGAACTAACTCCAAATAGACAATAGACAATACAATCCTACCTTGTCCACACCCATAGATAGGAACTGCGGGGGGGGAGAAAAAGTTCTGCTTGAAGGACTGAGGAGGAGACAAATCAGTATCATTTGTCAATCACCAAAAGTGTAAAACACACATTTGGACAATTTAATTCTCCAAGGAAGGATAAAAGGAGAATACCTTTAATTTAAAGAAAAAAGAAGTAGGTAACCAATTACTTAAAATATTGAAGTACACATTAAAGAAGCATTTGTTTAGAAAATTTTAACTGAGACATTTTGAGGAATGGACAAAAATCCCAAGAAAATATCACTAATATTTTACATCCTTCATCCAGTACAAGAGTCTGTCTTTCTGAGTAATTTATCTGCATTCCAGAAATCTTTTTAACAAAAAATATTTAGAAAAAAAAGTTGGACTTTATCAGTAGCAAAATGCAGAACAGTAAATGATACTAAATTCAAAGGAAAAACAGAAACCTATCTGCTATCCAAAAATATCACTGATTAATATCCTTACATGAGGCTACTTTCGTAAGAAATTATAATCCTAACCTGCCATGAAAGGATAGTAACTTAATCATTTAAATAAAGATCTGGTAGATGAAGACCTCTAAGTACTATAAGTGCTCAAAAATGCTATTTTTATGTAAAATGTCAGATCCTTGTAAACCTCCACATGGAACTCATCCAGACCATCACCTTATTTACGTGAGAGGAAAGAATAGTCACAATAGCAGCCTGTGGAACAGTGCTGGAAGTAGGAAGAAGCAGGAAAAGGAAAGTTTACATCTTATTTATGTAAAAAAAAAAAAAAAAAAAAAAAAAAAAACAAACATCACTATCAAAACTGTATGAATGGATTTGAGGGAAGGGAATCCTGGAAAGAAGCAGAAAGGAAAACAGGTCACCTCCAGATAAGGGTAGAACTCTCCTTCCCAAATCCTAAAAATGTCACCATACAGAACCAGGAATAGGGAGAGTGCATTTTTAGTAGCTGTACCTAAAATAATAAAAATCTTCCCTCCTACTTTTCATCTCCAGCAAGCAGTTTCAACTCATCCCCACATATAAGCTTAAATAAGCTTTGTTCTGACCAATTGTTTCACCTTTCCTCATTGGAATTTTCAAGATACCTGGGTCTGATGTTTTGGAGAATTAGGTACAAGATTGAAAAATCTGCAGTTAAGAAATGTCATTAGTGAATGGCTTGCTGTAAATAGTACCTAATGTCCAGCACTAGGTGAATGCTAAAAGGGCAAAGCCTTTGAAGCACTTGAGAATAAGGAGTTCTACTACTATGCTTTGGACACACAAAGAGAAAGGAGACTGTCTTCATTGTCTTTATCAGCACTAGGTGAATAGATTATCCACATACTTATAAAGGCAAAATG
This sequence comes from Phasianus colchicus, assembly GCF_987193195.1. Classification (NCBI taxonomy): domain Eukaryota; kingdom Metazoa; phylum Chordata; class Aves; order Galliformes; family Phasianidae; genus Phasianus; species Phasianus colchicus. Next base: position 44,294,747 of record NC_143437.1, on the reverse strand, counting down.
TAGACAAATCATTTCTGATTATATTGGAAAAGCCAAGAAGTGTCATTCTTTTAGATACAGAGGTACAGCGAGTAGATACGTATAATAATTTTATTTTGATGAAATGAACAAAGAAAACAAACATTTCTTGATTTTGTATTTGAACTCCCTCCCTCTCCCACCCCCCATTTGTACAAATGGCAAAATAAATAAAGATTCTACCTGTGTACACAGCCGTACACAGCACTTTGTCCTCAAAGGACTGCCTAATCATATTCATGTCTAGAAATGAAGTAAGATTTCAAGCCATATTCACATAAAATCAACTGTCTGAGTTTTGTGTGTGGTGATTGCATCTTAAATTGGTTTACAGCAGGCAGTCTTCTTTCTCTTAGCTCAGGAAACTGATTACATGCACAGTTCTAAAAAAAACATTTAAAAATAAATGGTAGTTAACACTGCATACTTATTTCACACAGTGGCACACAAAGACTTCCCAGCTCCTAACTGGAATTATAGCAAATGCTGTTCTACTACCCCATGATTACCTTACATTTTTCAGTTTTTCTAATACTGAGATGCTAGTTTCTTAATATTGAAAAATCAGGAATGATAAACATTTTTCAAATACTATCAGTGTGTGATTAAAGTAGGAAATGCCACACCTACAAAAGTAGAGTGCTCTGTGAGAAACATTTCAAGCCTGTATCGAATCTAAGTTACATCACACACAAGAGTTATGTAGTGCTGTTTGAAGCTTACTTGGCATTTGTAATGTAAAGCACTACATATGCAAGAAGAAAGGAATCAAATCCTAAATATGCTTGTGATATGTCTTTACAGAGCCAAATTCACAAAACAGCTTGCTCACTGCCATGTAAGATACATACTGTTTGGGCAGGATGTTGTCTGGCTGAAAAAAAACAAAACAAAACCTCAGTAAAAAGTAACTGTGTTAACACAACAGCTGCTCTCTGATATGATACACTGTTTGATTAACTAGAAGGTATTTAATACAATATTATGTATCTGATGTTTATTTTTTAAGTGCTTATATTTCTCATCATATTAAAAAGTAAACAATTAATTTCATCCAGAGACTCATTCAGAGATGCACTTTTATAACATTCAGGAAGAGCTGCACACAAAACACACACATACATATTAACCCACGGTAAGTACATGTAATTCTCAGTAATTCTCAACTATGAACAGGAGAAGAAAGTTACAGATTGAAGCATCAGCCCGCTAAATTTAGACAGCTCAGGTGAACTCTCGGCAGAGCAGGAATCAGCTGTGTGACCCCACCTGTGTTTTCATACAGGTTACTCATGTCCTGTATTCACCCACAGAGCATCCAAGGCACAAGAAATGGATTCCAAAGTGCCTTTGCTAAAGCTTCAGATGTTTTAGTAGGACTGATGTGGCCAAAGCCCCACGCTATGCTTTAAAATACCAAGTTTTAATGTTCTTTCAGAGCAGTGTTCAGTACTTTTATAAGCTGCAATGCATTTTCATTTTACCTGGATGGGAAAAAAAAGAATAGAGAACAGCAGGAAAGCAGCTATTCTAAGAAAGAAAGGCATAAAATGTAAACATAATAAAATAAAGAAGCAAATGAAGAAACCCTTCTTTTCCTTTATTAGAAATATGGGAAACAGATTGTGCTCATCTTGCTTAGGGCCAAGAGCTGCACTGTGTGGAATTCAGCCAGGCTCCGCCACACAGCTCACTAAGTAGTTCTGCTGTGTTAAAGAGTAAACCAGATGGGACATTTGCTTCCGATAGGATAATTCTAATGGAAATTGTTAAAAGTACTGTAAAAGAAACTTTTCAGCTTCATCTGCTATTTTATTGTGTACAATGAGGGCAATCAGTATGATGAGTAGGATATAGGGAAGAAAAAAAAAAAAAAAAAGTTCAAAACATTATTCATTAGCCTGCTTAAAAATTTCTCACAGTTTCACTTGAAGGATACATGAGCCTAAAGCCAGGTATACTATTAAACAGAAATGCAGTTAATATCAGTAAAATACCTGTAGATTATGTAAAGTCAGTAAGTCAAAATACTCTACATAAAGGTGAGCCTGTATGGTCATACAGCTCGAAAAAAAAATACAGTGCATGTCAACAGATTGCTACATCCGGGGCCTGGTGAGACTGTACTAGAGAGCCTTTTTGTTCACATCAACATCCCCAGTTCTTAAGAGTCCTACAGTTTCCAGATGAACTTTGAACGCTTAAAGAAAAAATGAGATCATGTACACCTCATGCTCTTGACGTACTCTTGTAAACCTAAGAATTATGACCTGACTATGCTAAAGCAAAATGAAGTTTGATTTTTCTGTTGAAGTTTGTTTTGTTTTTCAATCAAAACTTACTGGCAATAAACAGCTTTGCTGAAACAAATTTATCCCATGTAGTTCAGATACATATTGAGCCTAATGCTTCTAAGAAAGTGGGCCAGTTAGCATAAGGAGACAGGCTCAAACTTCAGTCATAGCAAGATTGCCAGATTATGCAGTTAGGCAAGGAGAGCTAAGTACAACTAAAAGTTTGCTCTTGCAGTGGGCAATATTCATATATTCTAATCTTGCTCTCTTGGCCTAAAAACTGCTCTAAGCTCACTTTCATTCACAAGGAACTCGCTTTACAACAAACCTTAGATGTTCTTTATAAACTGTGTTTGACTTTGTCCTGCCATGTTTCTTCAATCAGCTGCAGAGGAGACCATAATGAAATCGACATGATTGGATAAAGAAAATCAATATTTTTTTTTGAACATTTAGTTTCACTAATCTGATTATGAAGCTTTTTGTAATAGTGTAATTACTTTGAAGTTTTGAACATATGTTTCCACTGAGATTATTCCACAGAGGACACTATCAGAAAAGAGGAGAAATGCAAACACAAACGTACCAAAAATATTACAGCTCATTGAAAGGAGGACCATATGTCAGAAACATAATGTGATGTCCAATATAAACCATTTTCATCATTCACAATTCCTTTATTTAACAGCAATGAGCGAACTGGAAAACACTTTTTCCATGACTTCAAAGGATATTACCAGAAATATAAAGATTAAAAAAAAAAAAAAAGGAAAAGATTAAAAAAAAAATGAGAAAGATAAAAAGCAATTGAACACTGTTCTTTGAATTTTGAAGGGAAAATTCAATGAGAGCTCATGTTTGCACTGATGCAAAGACTGCTTTAGAGAAACAGCTCACACAGTAGTCGTAAAGAGCCCAGATATCCCCGTTCCTTGTGATTAATGCTCTTTTGAGGTTAACTAAGTATCCTTAGCTCAACACACTGAAAGTTATTTAATCTGATATATTAGATTTGACACAAGACAGTTCCATTTTCTAGATTTACCAGTAAAAAATAAATAAATAAATGAACTAAGGGGGTGAACTGACCACTTAGCAAAACATTTAGAAATGTTGAATAGAAGATGCAGACAATACAGATAATAAAATACAAAAAAATAAAAATAAAAATTGAACTTCTTGAATGATGCCATCATTAAGAATAGCTTTACACTTAGAGAGAAAAACAGGAATAAGTAAGGCCAACCATGTCTTCTTGTTTGTGGAAAAAACAAGGTTTGCTTCCAATAAAAATTTACAGATATAAATTAATTTGTTTCAATGCTCATCTATGTCATCACAAGCAAACTCAGCATTGTAACAACCCTTTTCTTTTAATGTAATACACCAATAAAACTAAAGAATTTTGTAATAACTTAAAAAGACTTCACACAGAAAAGTGAGTAATGATGCCTGACCCTTGTAACAACAAATACACTCTTCATACACCTGCACAAATAACATAGCACAACCAATTTCTTCTGATGGCTAACAAACTGTGCTTTCATTTCCTGCATATTAGTATATGATAACCTTGATGTCATTTAAACTGCCACGGAATGACAAGCTCCTTCCTCAATTAGCATCTTCATTCATTTTTACCAGTTTCAGCACCTCTGAAACAATTTATCAAATCAACTTCTAAATCCTTTTCCTTCATATACCCACATTAGGATTGCAAACACTCTCAGTCAAAGGGTTTGGGCTTAGAGCATGGAGGCAGAAGACAAACTGACCATAAGAGACATTCCAAAGCCATGGAACACAAAAAAAGCAAGAAGGTTCGTGCTACATTTTTTCTGGGTCAAATATTAACAGTGCTCATATAGGCATGAAAATGCTTATTGAGAAAAGTGATGCAATATAAAAAGTTACAGCTCAGAAATGGTTTAGTATAATCAGGCAGGCTTCATGTTGCCTTCAAAAGTACACAGCAGTGTTCTGATTTTCTCCAACTTGTCCAATATCAGGAATGAAACGGATGAGAGGGTTCTGTTCCATTTTTCAGTTGTTGTATAATGTCACCCACCTTTCCCCTGCTTCTGTACTGATCAAAATATATACAAGGGAGCTAAGTGAGCCTTGTGGTAAAACATTTGGAAACAGAAAAGTTGTTACAGATTTTAAAAATAATACTTTATCATATTAAAATGTATCTACTTAGGAAATAAGCCCTCAGAAATACAAACACTTGCAAGAGACAACACCGAAGTACAGAAGGTAGGAACACATTATTAAATAATTGACAATCATATAATTAAAGACTGCCTGCTAATAGTCTGCAAAGACCAAGCTTTAAGGTGGAGCTCATGGAATTTTGAGCATTTCCAACATTTCCATTTTTTCTTCTTTTAGTGGAAAAGTTCATACATCACATGTTACATTTTGTATTACATGTTGATTATATAATTATGTATGTTGATTATATAATAATTACGTAAGGTGTAACACATACTCACAATAAAAACCAATACATAATAACATTGATTGAAGAGAACAAATTACATCTTTTTGCCTATTTGAAAAAAAAACATGAACAGAGTTTGCACATATGGTTGTACTTTCCCTTGGGCTTCTACTAAATAAAAGAACTTGAAAAACCTGCACCATTGCTAGTATTGTTTGCCTCTGTTCCCTGATCACTTACACACCTGACAGTCTTATGATATGGAGTATCCTTGTGCAATGAATTTACTATAGTAAAAGGGGTACAAGTGTTTCTAATTTGGAAAGTTATTCCAGCTCTTGAGGAAATGCTATCAAAACTGAATCTGATGAGGGCTTTGGATTACAATGCATCTGAAACAAACAAATACAGCAGGAAATCTTAAACATAAGCATTTGTTGTTATTCATTACAAAACAGCATATTATTTTCATATTTTGCTACAATGGGCCTTTTTTCTAGTTATTTGTGATTAGAAATGGAACTTGGAATTTTTAGTTCTTCTCTTATCTAGGATAGCTTGAACCAAATATTTTGGCAATAAATACTATACGTGATTTGGTGTGAAACAATTTCTTCCACCTGCACCAGAAGTTGTTTTCAGTTTGTCTTGGTCACTTCGGGAAAAAAAAAAAAAAAAAAAAAGTAAGAGGGATATAAATATAATCTTCTGTGTTATATTGTCTTTTGTGCAAAGGACTGCAAAATCCTTGGTCAGCTCTGGATATGTTCCTGACAACACTAGAAGCTGAGCATACTTCACAATAATTGAGGGTGAAGATACACAAGAAGAACTACATAGATCAAACTGTTTTGTCCCATTTTTGCTATCTCCTGGTTATCTCACTTATCTTGAGCTGACTTTGATTGTCACCAGGCACTTCTGTAAGAATGAAATCCAGCAAAAATGGACTTTTTTTTTTGGTACAATAGTAAGTTTAATTAGTTCAAGAGTCAAATTACCAATATGTCAGCAAGAGGAGTGAGGCAGGATGTGTGGATAGCAGAGAGTCTGTGAGAGAAGAGCAGAGGAAAAAGAAATGGGAACCATTTCTTTAATCATCAGTTTGACTAGATCAGAAGTCCCATGACTCTACTACAACTAACATTTAGCACAACACAGAAGCAGAACTTAAATTAGCACACTTTCATATCTGCTCACTTAGAATTCTATTTTCATATATATTACTAGTAACCAGATCATGCAGAGAAGGGTAGAGATCCTGATCACTATAATTTGAAACTGCGTCTTTAGGGTCTTAACTAAAAGACTCAGAAAACTGCATTGGAACATCTATAGCCACTGCTTTATTAGTCTTAATGAGTAATATTTTAATGTGTAAAATATTACATTACTGTAATAATGTATATATGTAATAATACTGTAATAATGTAATAATAAAATAAGTGCTTATTTTGTGAGCACTTAAAAAACAGAATGTAGTCAGGAAGTCTTTGGTTAGTTCCTATCAATCCACACAGAACTTCTTCTATCATCTTCAAATATAACACTAGTGTATTCTCCTTCTGACTAATCCCATAGTCTTCAATACTTCCTTAAAGTGGCCCAGAAGCTTGATAAGATCCTCATATTTAAGTGACCATTTTTATTTTATCTTTTCAAGCAAATAAATATATTTTCTTTCTTTCTTATATTTTCTTTCCAAAAGAAATGACTTCTCTTCAGCAGTGAAGAAAATTAAGAAACCTAGAACTAGCCAATGAAGAACTAATGATTTCAGTGAACTAAGAAGTTATTTCCTATGTAACATCTTAAGCGTGAAGCATGTTATCAATTCCATTAGCTCCTGGTTTACAACAACACAGTCCTTGTTTCTAGAAATATATTTAAATACAACATTCTCACCATTTTATCATGACTACATTATTACTTGACATTATTTTCTCTCACTGTAGTGGTAGGGAAAAAAAAAAAAAAAATCAGCCTTAAAATTATTTTCAATAACCAATTCAAGATAAGAATAACTTGTATGCAAGCTAGCTACAAACTCACTGTGGAATAAATTTCTAAAATGCCCAAGGCCCAATTCGATATTCTCTGTGTGTCCTCACAAAAGCTCTCCAACATTTTGACAGAGCACTGTATATCATGGTATGCAGCAAACTGCAATTTTATTTTATGTTTTTTTTTTTTTTTACAATTTTCCTCAGAAACAAAACAAAAAACAACAAAAAACAAAAACAAATAAACAAACAAACAAAGCCCACACTTGGTTCCTATTTTCGTGGAGGAGATTTTAACTTACGTTGTCCTCCAAGACTTCTTCCTGGGATTAGGCTTTAATAGGATTACTTAGGAAACAGTTTTAAAGTGACAGTACCAGCCACATTTGGACAGACATGGTGGTTAAAAGGTAGGTGTACTTTTTTAGTCCTGCTGTTCTCTTTATCCACTCATTCAAAGAACAAAAAAAAGAATATTCACCACATAACAGAGAAATCTCTATATATCAGCACAGTTAGTGCTGTCTGGGGCACCCAACAGCTGCAAATCAGCCTTTCAGTAAAGTTGTTCTCATCCACTTTTTTTCCATCCAGGAAAAAAGTCACTACAAGAAATCACCAGCAGACTCTATCCCCACATCAGCCATAAACCATGAAAATGCACTCTCAAAGCATCAGGCAACCTGGCACTACAGAAAAGAGAGGAAGAGCAGTGGTGGCAATTCCAGCTTGCATTCATCAGGCCTCTAGGCTGATCAGTTTTCTTCTCATTGGACACAATTTAACATTAAACTCGTGATTTCTAAATGTTCTTAGTTTCACTGCTTTAAACCTTTGAATCCTCTCCAACACATAGGTATTTCCACTGTTTCCACTGAAGCATAAAGAGCCACTGAGCAAATGTGCACGTAGAAAATCAATGGGGAAGAAACAAAGTGATAAAACAAAAAAGACAGTAATTTTGAAATAGGACTTGAAATCACTTGAACTTAAGGTAAATGGTAAGAACAAAGATGCTCACAGAAACACTTTCATTTATAGCAAGCTCCCTTAAGAACTGACTAACAGAAGACAACAAAGTACAACACCTCTCAAGCAGCAGATATTCTGCTCATGTAACTTGAACCACTGCTGCAAATATAGAAAGAGAACACAAATTTGGCTCTGCAGCAGTAAGTAGCACATGGAGATTCCCACCGTCCATCAGTCAGAGAACATACATACAATACTCTCTATTCAAAATGAGTAACTGTTTATTTCAGTGTTTCTCATTTGTACAATTAGATCATTTTCATTAATAAAAAAATATTAAGCATGCATTTGTATCCTGTTTCTGTTTCCTGAAATTTTTAACTGCATGACCCATCAGCAAGGAGCATAAATTGATTGTAATTTATAAAGTAACCCACGCAGAAGTGAAACGACAGTTGAGGAATCATTCTTGCAAACTCCCTGAAAAAGTAAAACACATTACAAAACAATCTTCTAAAAGCATCTGCCTTTGGCATTTATCTTGACAATCTTCTAAAGATGTACTGAATAATTAAAATTCCAGAAGCACTCATGAGCTCAGTGCAATGCCATGCATGCCACAGCCCTAACAAATCCCAGGATGTTCTGCACAACTGGACAGCTACATCATCAACTTGCTGATATGGTATTCCAAATGCAGGTGTCACATAGATGAAAATAAATACATATGCCTATTTTGAAGGCCTCTCTCAAGGAATAATCTACTGAAAATAAGCACATTTAAATTATATTATTATATATTTTAATTTAAATATATGATTAGTATTTGTTTTACAAGTAAGATGCTACCAGCATTTAAAAATCTATCTGTAAGCAAATCTTTCTGTGCAAACCTCGACAAGAGAATGCAAAACCAAACAGGAGTAAAAGTCATATGGACGCTATTACGAGTTGGTGATGTAAGTCCTTGGTTTAGCCTCTTCTGGAATGATACAAGCTATAGAAAAAAAAAACCTTCCTCAGCAAAAATCCTTGAAAAACTTCATAGGGGGAAAAAAAGAAAGGAAAGAGAGAGACTTAGAGTAGAGGAAATGTAAATGTTCATCTGTTTCACCAGCGAAAGAAAAAATAAAAAACAACTGTATATGAAAAAATATGATAGAACATTTAAAATAGCAAGACTAACATGGTAATCAGGTTTGTTCTCTATATGTCATAGCACATCTGCAAAGTGGCACTAAATGAAAGCAAGAGATAGGAAATTAAAAATCAATTAAAGGAATTAACTGCCATGTATTGCACAACTGTCCTGTCGCCACAAGAACTCACTGTGGACATCAAGCATTCCCAGAGTTACAAGAATAACACAATTTGGAAAATATATGCCTCATAATATAATTCTTTAAGCATTCAGATTAAAGAAGTATTGACACAGATTACAGTGTTTCCCCCTTTCCTTCCTAGTCCCAAATTTGACATAGTATTCCTAACTCTTAAGTGTGTTGAGGAAACTTTTCAGAGGGCGGGATGTTGGACTACATCACTACATCACATACTTTGAAAGCAGTTCTTGTATTTACAGAGCTTTTTCGGGGTGTCAGAAGTTTTGTGCACGTTTTTAGATTCTTCATTAAAACAAAAAGTTGCTGCTTAAATCACTTGAAGCAGCAACTCACATAAGGCAGCATTTCTAAATCTGCAGCTAGCTGGTGAATACAGTTCACAATCGATATTCAGAACCATTTGTCTGCCACAGCAAAAGCGACAATTCCTCAGTCACGTAAAGCATGCCCATGTATACACTGAATACACAGCAACCTTTCGCTGTGAAGGCTGAAGGCGTGAACTTCGTAACCATAGGGGCATTACCTCAAAGTTCTGAAAAATCAAACACCGCAGTTCCGTAAACACGGATTTTATATACTGTACCAAAGCAACAAATCAGCAGAGAAGATAACATTAACATTGATACGGTGGACTACGTGATCTCCTGTGCTATCCTTAAGCAAAGCACGTTGTCACGTCATTCTCTGCAGACAACGAGCACGGCGAACAGCGAGGCTGAGGCAGGGCGCCTGAGGAAGCGGACCGCAGGAAGGCACCGCGCGGCCGGACGCGGGCAGATCCGCGGCAGCGCCGAGTGCAGCAGCAGCAGCAAACGGCCAAGCTCCCAGCCTGCGCGAGGACTAACTCGCTTCCTTCGCGCATCGCTGCCAGCAAGCACCATGTCAGGCCACAAACGCGTCACGGCCAGACAGGTTCGTGAATCCCGCAAGGCGCTATTTACGTGGATACAGCGGAGAAAAGTAACAATTAATTTAAAACGACTCTGGCTGCAGGCACTGTACGCGCTGTCACCGGGCTCGCCTCAGCAGAGGGCTGGACGAAGGCAGCGCTGCCTGCCCGCGCCGTGACCCCGTGCCCCGACAGCGGGCACCCACCCAGCAAAGCGGACGCGTCTGCAAGAAGCCAACCCACGCCGCCCCTGTGGAACCGACTCCTGCCGCGGCACTCAGCGATGCGGGCAGGAAAGGGCGGATCAGCATCCGGGCTCTCGGCGGGGGAGCGCGCTCACTCACCTATCATGGCGGCCGGGAGAGGAGGGGAGAGGAGGGGAGAGGAGGGGGCGCGCGCACGCTCCTAGGCCCGCTGCTCGAGCAGTCCGAACCCGAACAGCCTCACAACGCGAGCGGTCGGGGGAGGAAGTGCAGCCGGCAGCGAACTGCGCGTGCGCCGCGGGGCTCTCTGGGTAACGTAGTTCTCGGGTTCTCGCATCGCCTCACGTGCTGCCGGCTTTCCCCGCGTGGACACACGGACACACGCACACACACGCGCGCACGTGCGCGAGCACGTGTAACTGATTTCTGCTAACTGCCGTGTCCCGCCGGTTTCCCGCGCGCCGTTCATTTCGCTGCCTTTGGCGTTCCTCCCCGCCCGGCAGCGCGGCGGTTGTTGACGCGTTGCTTAGCGACGGGCGCACCGCCCGGCCGGTGGCACAGGGGTGAGGGGGAGCGCACGGGGCGACCGGCGGAGAAGCGGGGGCTGCGGGGACAGCGGGACGAGCCGGGGGGCGAGGGCGGCGGCTCGAAAGAGCGGGAAGAGGGCGAACGCGGCGGTGCCGCTGGCTGCGGGACGCGAGGGACGGCTCGGTGCTCGGGTAGCTGACCGGGGCCGGCCGTTGTTGTTTGTGCTTTTGCAGTCCGCGTGCCGATTCTCGCCCGCTGCGGGGAGATGGTAGTGGAGGAAGCGGGCTGCGGCCCCGCCAAGCCCGCGGGGAACAGGCGGCCCCAGAAGCAGGAGCCGCTGGGACACGTGAAGAAAAGCAAGCAGCTGGTCTCTGACGGCTTCACTGTCAAAGCCATGATGAAAAACACTGTGGTACGTTTGCGACTAGCGTAGCGGTGTTAAGTAGCGCCCTCAAACGTGTCCTCTGGGCGGGGAGCAAAGCCTGCCAGGCAGGGGTGTGGGTGCTGGAACTGCTTCTGGAGTTTGCCGGTTGCTACGGCTGCTTGCGCCTTTCTTTCTGCGAGGTCCTGCGGTGCGCGGTACGGGCGCTGTGTTGGCTGTCAGCTGTGCAGAATGCTGCCAGGCGATGCTGTAGCACTTTACGTGTAAGCTGCTTGCACGTAGTGACACAGCGTGGGATATGCTTGGTGCACGTGTCACAGAGGATGGCAAAGATCTGAAAAATACAGTCATTTTTAAACTAAACTCTTCTAAACTAAACTAAACTAAACTTTTCACACAGAATGCTAGCCTGTGGAGGAACTAGTTCTCCATCTAATATTTCAGAGGCTAAGAGGAATGGATCCACCAAACTTCATCATCATTAATAACCCACTTGCTAATGAACTTAGAGGTAAATCAGTGAAAATAATGGGATCAAGGCCATTCAAATTGCTTTGTGTTATTTGTCTACATTATCATACTTAAGGAAAAAATACAAACGATTCAACTAGTGCAGAATGCAAATGGTCTCCTGTAAGTGAAGGAATTGATATGAAACTCCTGAACTGGATCTGGATTTCCCTTTATTTAGACACAATTCAATGTTTTAACTAACTAATGTTTTTTCTCTTTTTTTTTTTAAGCCATGATCATTATTATATATATCATTCTGATTTCATCTGTGAGACATATTTCCCTTGTTTTGCTATAGCATTCGTCTTTTTGAGGTCTACAGATTTGTTATCTGTAAGAACACCCTCTTAAGAAAAGTTAAAAAATGCATATTCTGTTCCATTTGAAGTTTAAATGGAACAGAAATTCTGTATGTAAACAACTTTCTTCATATTAGTAAAATGAAAACTTGTTTCACCTTAGTGGGAAGAATGCAAGGCTAAAACAATTCAAGGAGTGTTTTATAGTTTATTTAGTTTGTTTGGTTTTAATTCTGTAGATGTGGAATAAACTGAGCTTAGGGATTAATTTTTAAGGACTTTTGCTCTTCTCTGTATAAAATTCAAGTCATTATTACTTATATGTGTTTGTTTATATCTTGATATTTAAGAGATACTTGATTTAGTCTAGAAGAATCAGTGGTTTCAACGGGATTTGAGAAATATATGTATTTTGTTTCTAAAAAGAGAGACTTGACTTAGGAGCATAACTACCTATCACTTTAATCAGAATTCCAGTTCTCTTTTAAAAATGTCTAAAATTTTAACCTTTATGGTCATCAGTTCTAACTTTCTAAACATCAGAATATTTAATCATATGTTGCTATCACTGAGCAATAGCAAACAGGCAAACTTACTGCCTTTGGAGCCGCTCATTGGATCATGTTTCATGTTGCTTGCATGGGCCTCTGGACATCATCTAGCACAGCTTTCCTTTGAAACTGGGTCTGTCGCTAGCACGTAAGTACCCCTCTCTAAGCTGTGGAGATCTCCAGCAGCGGTGGTTCTCTGGTCTAGCTGGGAAGCTGTCATGTTGCTACCCTGCCTGTGTGCTGCTGTGGTGCTCTGTTGGAGATAGGCTTAACTGAGTTCTGACCCATTCCACAGGTTCTTTTCCTAACTCCCTGACTCCCTAGGAAGCAATGAGACTGTTTGAAGTCCAAGGCTGTTTTTTTTCCAAAAGTTCTGAGTGAGGACAGGCAGACAGGAATTTTTTCCCTGGGGTCAATGTGCGAAATGTCAGAATAGAGTAAGGATTATCTCACTGCCACTGAGTCTCTGTAGAAATGAGAGTTTCTTTTCTCTTTTCCAACAACAGAGCTTAAGATTTATTAAGTACTCACTTGTCAAAGGTTGACATCATAGATGAAGTTGTCATGGAAGGTTTAGGAGTTGATTGGTGGGTTAAAAGCACAGCAAGCTAATATAGTTAAAGCATGGCAATTCTTTTTAACAGCATGACAGGACATGTTGTTGTCAGTGACTTGTTCAGCATCTCCAGGTCATACTGTGATGTACAGATTAATAACCTTTGGTGCAAATATGCAGTGAAAAGGGCATAGGTTAGTGAATTACCATTATGCACCTATGACTGTGGATATAATAGTAAAGGTTCCAGAGTTCTTTGAAGTTTCTTGTGGTGGGAATGTCTTACAAAGGCATTTTTTCATGGAAGTTGCTGGATAAAGTTTTTTTCTGAAGTCTGTTTTCATAGCTGTATAACTACAGAAATGTAGGCATCAGGTGACTTTTATAGAATATTCAGGACTTTCCTAATCTCTGGCATGTTGCATCTTAAATTTACTAATTGAAATACATTACTTAATAAATATTCACCAAGAAAAATGTTTCAGAATTGAAAAATGTGTTGTATGTTATTTCCTTCTAAAATTAGAAATTTGTATAGTGGTTGAATTTAGGAGCAAAATCCAATAAAGGCCTTCTATACTAACAAGCTAGATACTATGACATTTACATTTTAATTGTTCTGTCTTCCAAGTAGAGTCAAGAGTGCCACGCTGTGTGCTCACAGTACACCTGTACTGCATGAGTAGAATTAAGATTAAAATTAAAAACTTATATGCAAGGTATCAAATACGATAATATCTCTACATGAACATGGACAGCAGGAAGATACCTTTATTCGCTTCTGATCCTCTGCAGACATTTGTCTATTTTTCCTATTTTCTGTAACTGTACATACTTGAGGAAATAAAGTAGTAATGCCCACTTTTCTTCTATAAATTAGTGGTAAAATACTTGCAAGGAGAGGGTGTATTTTGTGTACACCATTATTAACTATAATGGATCTGGTATTTTTTAGTAGAATTGGAATGTAAGACATCTCTTCATGAATGCTGAGCCAATATAGCAATGAATTAATGTTCCTGACTTTGCTGTTTCTAAAGAACCTTGAATTCTTTACACTGAAATGCCAGTTTCATCAGAAAATACAGTTATCCTTTCTCTACCGGTCCTCCTTTAGTGACACTAGTGGCAATTATGTTGGAGTGTCCATCTGCACAGTATCAGTCTTACCTCCTTTGACTAGAGTACTGAATTCAAATCTCCTTCCTAGCTGTATGTGAAAACCAATAGGTTTTATATAGAAGACATCACTAGTGCATCCATCCGTGTGTTCCATGAAAGCAGTCAGTACCTGCTGCTAATAAAGGATCACATCTATCTTGTGTTTAAAGCATAATGTAAGAATGTTTACTAAATGGACATAGAAGGGAGGTGGTACTAAGAATTGTTTGATTTATGTATTACAAAAAATGCAAAGCATAGCTATTCAACACAGGAGTCTCTGCTATGTGCAGAAACACAGCTCCCATCTCCAAAAAGAATGTAATTGTTTAAAAGTAGAAAAAAAAAAGTTATTTAGCTTACAATCCTGGATTTTCATTCCTCTATTTCTCATTTAGGAGCCTGTATTGGAATGAACTCTCAGTCTTTGAAGTTTAAACTCCTTCAAACAATTATCAGCACTGAGTATAGAGGACATTCTCACCCTTTGATAATAATTCAGAGCAAGGATTTCTTTTTAACCACAGAGATAATATGATTTCATTTAAATTCTGATACTTCTGATTATGTATTTTTTTTCATATTTGCTCACTCTGTGTCACCAAAACTACTTATTTTATTTAAGTTGTAACAGTGTCTAATCTGATTTTATGACTATAGAAAAGCACTATTTGCAAGAAGAAAGTTTTACATTTCTACTATAGTAGTTAATTTATTAAAAAGATAGTAAGTTTTGGAGCATGTAATGTCAAACTAAAGGTATATTTTGTTAGATGTGTATCGGACAGTAGTATGTATGTTTTTGGGGAACTGCTTTAGTTCAGCAGTTTTGTACAATCTACTTTAGTGAACTGTAATGGAATTTATTACTCTGGGAGGCAGTCCTATCTTCTTCCTGTTTCAGGCTGTTTATTGCTCCTGTTGCATATTGTGCCTACATTTGTACAGCAGAGCAAGTTGGACATTTGTACAAGATCAGGGAACTGATTCTGCTGAACAGTACTCCGTCTTGTTTAAGCTAAGTGTAGATATGTGGTCTTCAGGGCTGAGGCAAGCAAAGATCCTTATTGCCACAAGGCTCCTCATTCCTGCCTTCCTACCTGTCCTGAAAGCATGCTTCTGTCACTCCTTTTGTGTTTACACTGGTGTTTCTTACAACTACACTGGAAGCTGGATAAACTCTTAACAGCTGGTAAATTAATACTGCAAGAAGGACTGTGTTGTAAGCATAAGCGTTAGCCCTTACCTGAAACATCTCAGTCTTAATTCACTTAAAACCAGTTGTGAAACTAAGTTTTAGCAGAGTAATTTCACAAACACCTAAAGCAGCGTAAACTTGCACTACATCTGAAAGTTGTGATTTTTTCATCCCTGGTCATCTGTTCTTCCTTTATGCAATATGAACACACGTGTGGCCATGCAGTGAACTAGGCTAGGGTGTAGTTAAACCTAGATTAAAAGCAACTTTTTTTTTTTTTTTTTTTGTAGTGCAAACTTAACTTACAGCTCATAATGGTGTAAAGTAACGAATCTGAGGCTGCTACACCCCTGCCTGCTTCTGCTGCATTCCTGCCTCCTCTGTAACACTACTCATAGTTTTGCAACTGAATCAGTGAGGCACTTTGGTTGCATTGGATCCCAACATGAAAGGCTTCAACACAGTGTTTTTATATCCCTTCAGAAATGGAAATAGCTGTGTTGCTTTCCAATCCTATTTCTTTTACCATAATGAGCACTTTAATGTAGTATAGTGACCATGATAGCATAATGTAAAAGCAGAACACATGAAAAACACTTAATGCTTAAGGTCATAATACCTTCTGAGAACCTTTATTTTGTATTATGTTTTCCAGCTGTAATTTATGTGACTTAATCATACTGCTTTTTGTATTTCATACTTCAAGACTTTAAAATCAGCCCTTAATATTTTGCAAATGTGAGGGAAGGTTGATATTTTTTGTATCTACAGTGATAAGATGATAAGATTTGTTTAATATCCTCAAGCATATGAAGAAGTCATACTGTTTCATTTACGAAGATCTCTTACACACTTAAATCCCCGGTAAATCTTTTTTCTATAATTCAGTCATATGACTTAAAGTAGATAATAAACAGATTGAGTTAGAATTCCTTCCATATTTTTGATTGACGTTTCTTAAGTCGCTTAATCTGACTCATAATATTTTACATATAAAAAGACCTTGCACAGTTTTAAATTTCATAGCTGGAGGAGGTAAATGTAAATTGATTTTAAAACATGATGACAATGATGTTTCAAGAGTCTTCTGCTAATCAGATTTTTATGAACTAATGAATAAAATATTCTAACTGGAGACAGTTACAAAGACAGTTGTCAAATTCTTTCAATTCTGGTACTGAAAATAGAGTGTTTTAAATTTTGTAATCTAAACTAATATAAAAGAGCAAATGTCACCTTAAATTCTTGAAAGTATATGATGGAAAAACTCTTGCAATATTACAGTTTACATACAAGTCAAAATCCTGCAGAGATTTGAGTATGTGGGTGTTTTAGTCTTGGTGAGCACCTGGTTTTCAGGTGCTTGACACCAAGTATCAGAAGCAAATTTGACACCAAGTATCAGAAGCAACAAGTTTCTGAGCAGTGACTATGTTGAGTCCTGGGTGATTATCCAAAGTCAATATTTTCCAAATTTATGTAGTTCACTGACGGTAATGACTCTTTTTTCCACAGAAACTACAAGAGAGGCAAGGAGAGTAATGACAATATTTGATAGAGAAAATTCTCAGCTACAAAACAATCTTTTTCAACATAGTCACCACAATTAGCAGTGAATTTACACCAGCACAGCTTGCATGCTGTGCTTATAAAAGTCTGCACCAGTGGAGGTGACCCACTGTCACTGCTGCCACTGCTGAAATGTACCACCCAGCTTCTTGCTGTGCTCACAGCCACTGTTGGACTCCATCAACTTTCAGCAAACATCAATGGATGTCAGTGGGTACAATTTTCTCCACATGGAGGAATTCAGTGACACACCTTTGCTTCATCTGCACTTCCACATTAGATGCCATTTTGTCTGACTGCCCCTCTGCTGCCATCTGTCACACGGCAACAGAATGTAACAAAATATTGAGGAGAATATTCAACCTCTACTGCCATCCCACCAACATCTGCCTCTGACATTGTAGGCAAACAGAATGAAATAGGAGACACTATTTTCTAACTCAGCAATGAGCATCCCTCGCTGCTGAGTTAGAAGGCATCTGCTATGCACTTTTCATACCCAGACTCCAGAAGTTCCCATAGTATGTATGGATGTACCCTTTCTTTTAGAAAGCTGATAATTTGAAATCTTTTTTAAAAAGGTAACATCTTATATGAATGAAAAGATAGTGAGACCAATTCTTTGTATATAGAAGACTGCTTTGTTGAAGGAAGTGAAACTCCTGCCTTAGCAGGATGTCTTAATCCTGCATTATAAGCAACAGTAGTAAAAATGGATGAATAATGGCACCTCCACCTCTTTTCTAAAATTGTTCTGTTGGGCAAAAACCTTGTATAGAAGATACCTGAGGGAATAGAAAACTTGGCCAGACTGTGAGTGAGAAATCTTGAGCTCTCTTATTGAATCGCTGTTCATTTTAAAATTTAGAAGTTACTACAGAAGCAGAAGCTGCATCTTCTCTCCAGCTACATTTTCTGTGCAGTCATAAAGCAACCTAGGCTTGTTTCTCTTCTCTTACTCAGGAAATCTTAATTTCTTTGTACGCTGTTGATGCTTTGCTAAGAGGAATGACATTGTGAATATAATAGGATATAGGTTTGCAATTGGTAGTTTCAGCCCCAGTGTCTGGATCTTGATTGGGCTTATGCTAAGATTCTAAGCTGGTAAACTAAATGCCATTATGTGTATCACAATCAGATATAAAAAACAGGTTTTTTAGAACTGTTCTATGTATGTATGTCTCTAATTTCACCTACCCCAAAACATCCATTTTGTTTAGGTTGTTGCAGAGTCATAAATCATCAGTACTTCAACACAGGAAGTCTTCAGACTGGATTAAAAGCCACCTGAATTGACATTACATATTACATTTTTATATGCTCTTTTGTCATGGGTGCCCAAAATACCTCCAATGAAAAATCTGTGCATAATTTCTGAATTAGACCACAATATTAGGCAGCACCATACAACATCATGTCAGAAGAAAATGCTATTCAGTAATGGTGTGGGTTGATTATAAAAAGAAAAATGGGCTATGGATTGTGCAGCACAACAGTTGGTAGGCTAGGATGTGTTGTTTGCAAGGAGAGAAGGTCTGAAATTTATGCTTGGAAAGCTGTACTGGTATGAAGCCTCTTGAAGGAAGGGAAGTACTGACAAAAGCACAAGAAGGGGATAAGAATGGGACAGGGAAGCCATAGAGAAAGCTCTTTCTTGGGAAGGTCAGTGCAAAAGATATATTAAACAATGATGGAGTGAGAGGAAGTGCTTGCAATGCATAGGCATACTGGACTCTGTAAAGCTGCATCAGTGTTTGATAGCAGCAACAAATGTTTATCAGCTGTGTGCTGCAGCTAATTCTTATACGATCTGTTCTAACTATGCAGCACGTATTGCTGCCAATCTAATGCTGCACCTAATGCTGTGGGGATTTGAGTCAGCAGGCAGTGTCTGTGGCTGTCAACCTCTGGACGCTGTCCCTTGTCTACTCTTTTCAGTGTTGTATCTTAAATGACATTGGAAACTTAGTGAAGAAGACAGAAAAATACCACAGTGGCATTTACTCTTGAGAAAATAGTGGAAGAACACTGAGGAAACACTAAATAAGATTCTCTGAAGTGGAGATCTGGATGGTCATTAATACAATAGGATTTTTGCTATGACTTTGCTCGGCAGATTTCTCCAGAGATGAGCAGGAAACAATTTTTACTTTGTTTTAGATAGGGAGGAGTGGAACCCTTGTCAAGAAAATGGAGGTTTTCTTGTTTTTACTCTTTAATACTACTTCTTTATATATACGCATAGTCTATTTTTGACTGAAATAACGTGATAGGGTGTTGAAGGGGGCATATCTTTTTGTTTTCTTTCATTTTCTTTTGTGTGAAGTTTTCTTTTTTGAAATTGCTATTTTGAAATAGCAATTACTACAAATCCAAAACATAGTGACCACCAGTGCTGTATTAGTAGGCTGATCAAATTTCTGTACCATGTAATATAAGTAAGTTATGAAAGACTGAGTTGTTCCTCCCAGCAGCAATCTATCCTTTGGTATGTTTGACATTCATGTAGGCAGATTGGTGTAGCTTTTCATTTTGATAGCATAGCTATATCATTTTTCCTAGAAAAGTTATTGCACTCTGATTTTCTGAAATAAAATATGTTTTCAATTAGATTAAGTACACAGTTGTAAAAGTCCAGCATGTGGCCACGATGTACTGAAGACTTCTGTATGAAGCTTTTTCTTTAATGGTTGCACTCTGACTGTGGGTACCTTACAAATACAGTTGCAAATTTTTGTCTCTGAGAGGTGTGAGTAGAAGGTTTGTGTAAAATTTCATTACAAACCGATGTAATTTTAGAGTCAGAATAGACCTTCAATAGAAGTTCAGTCAGACTTCTTACCTGACACTAGGGTGTTACCTTGATTAGATAACAAAATATTGGATAATAAAAGCTGCCTGCGGGCAGTACACACATATATTACAGACATATATCTTCATATATTTGTGATGCTATTTGTTAATGTGTGTGCAAGTTCGCATGCTTGTTTGTCTGAAAACAATACCATTATTTAAAAAAGCGAATTTACTCTGCATTCATGTTTTTGTAGAAGAAAAAAAAAAAAAAGATCCTGATAGCAAGAGTGAATACAATTTTTTTTTCTGTTTGATAAGAGATGTGGATATAGTATCATGTAACTTAAATGAAAGCTACTGTCGCTAGCCTGTTCAATGATTTTTTGTGATGGAGGATTCTTTATCACATGTTTAGAACAATAAGAATAAAAGTTCTGCACAAAATATAAAACTTAAAAGTTAAAGCATATTATGAAATACACTATGGATATGAATGTGCAATGAAAACTCTTTAATGCCTCAAAGCATGTAGGAGTCATGTGGAGGAAGACTAGGTGCTTAAACTTATAATTTGATACCTGTTTCATTAGTCAGAAGCACATTACTGAAGTTTTTATGTGGTCAGTAGGCAATACATACTATTCTGCGCGCGCGCACACACACACACACACACACACACAAATGCTTTAAATCAAAATCAAAGGGTACAGTATATTCTTGCTTGTCTGTTTGGTGTGCATAAGATATTCCTTCTTGTCTCCATTATCCTATGAATGTTTTTATTATAATGTTTGTCTTTATGTGCATCTTATTACTGTTACATGAAGTACTGCTTCTGCATAAGTTGCTTGGATTTATCCATGTGTTCTTGAAAATATCCATGTTTTATGGAATGAAATGTTATTATGTTATTTCTGCAGTACTATAGAACCACAGAATCATAGCATGGTTTGGGTTGGAAGGGACCTTTAAAATGATCTAGTTCCAACCTGCCTGCTATATGCAGGGACACCTCCCTCTAGATCAGGTTGCTCAAAGCCCCATCAGCCTGGCCTTGAATGCTTCCAGGGAGGGGGCATCCACAGACTGTTCCAGTGTCTCACCACCCTCATAGTAAAGAATTTCGTCCTTACATCTAGTCTAAATCTACCCTCTTCCAGTTTAAAACTGTTTCCCCTTGTCCTGTCACTATGTGCCCAAGTATTTTTTACAGCATCTCTTATTGTAATAATGCTTTAGAGATATTTTTAAAAATCCAAAAGATTTGAATTAGTTTCTTTCATTGCATAAAAATAGAGGAGATACTTCATGATTCAAATTAACTGTTTCAAGATTAATCATTGTATATTTTAAAAAAGATGATGGCTTTAAAACTGTAGTAAAAAACAAATTATGTTCTGCATTTCTTACTGTCCTATCCTATTGACTAAACCCGACATCAGTGTTAATAGATGTCTTCCTAGCTAAAACTTCTTAGAAAATGGTATATGCATACTTTACTGACATTAGCAGCCGGAGGGTAATCAACATCACAGAATCACACAATTGCAAGGGTTGGAAGGGACCTCTAGAGGTCATTGAGTCCAACCTCTTGATAAAGCATGTTCTCTGCAGGAGGTTGCACAGGTAGGCATCCAGGCAGGTCTTGTATATCTCCTGAGAAGGAGACTACATAACCTCTCCAGGCCACCTATTCTAGCGTTCATCATTCTTAACAGTAAAGAAGTTCTATTTGTGTTAGTATGGGATTTTCTGTGTTACAGTTTCTACATTGCCCCTTGTTCTATTGTTGCTTATCACTGAAGAGTCTGCCCCCATCAACTTGACTACTGCACTTAAGATATTTAGAAACAGTAATGATATTCCCTCTCAGCTCTCTCTTCTCCAGACTGGAGAGTCCCAGGTGTCTCAGCCTTTCCTCATGTGGGAGATGCTCCAGGCCCATAATCATCTTTGTTACTCTCTGCTGGACTCTTTCTAGGAAATTCCCACCCTTTTTTGAACAGAGGAGACAAAATGGGACCAGTGTTCCAGATGTGGCCTCACCAGGGCAGAGGGTGAGGATCAGCTCCATCTACCTGCTGGCCATGCTCTTTTTAATGGACACCAGGAGTACTTCAAGTTTTTATTTTTCACATAAACTCAATACATGCATTCTTGGTTCACAAAGAAAGTGTTCTGGCCTCTTTCTGCATTGTTATCTGCTGTTGAATGCTGACTTTTTCAATGACTTCTTAACTTATCCTCCAGATGTACCTTTATTACATATCAGTGAATTTTGTAGTTAAAATTGTGCTCAACAGGGTTTTTTTTCTGTTTTGTTTGTTTGTTTGTTTGGTTGGTTTGGTTTGGTTTTTTTGGCAGGCAAGGAGTGACTGGGGTGTAGTTCTATGTATCTAGAAACCTTACAGAGTATGTACTTATAAAGCTTCCATATACTCTTCTGTATACTCTAGATAAACTTTTTTCTTTTTTTCTGTCAAAAATATCTTAAGAAATGAGCTCACTATACTTCTGTGTTGCAGCTTTATAAGGTATGACTGAAAAAATCGTTTTCACTGGAAATGTATGTGTATTAAATGAATTTTTATATCTTTTGTGCTGTTTTTTCAAATTCATCACATATCCTTCTAATTTGTGTATCCTTCACTTATTTTGTCAGATTTTAGGTTAATAGATCAATGCCAGAGGAACATTGAAGACAACTCCCATGTAATGTTGTCTGTCAGACTCAAAAAGAGATTTCTGCATGAATTGTATAAATTTTAGTTGAGTTAGATGTGTTTTTTTAGAAAGTCATACAACTGAAAGGTAATAGGGTGTTAGAGAGTCCATTACATCTGTAAATTATGCCTATGTTTAATTTAATTAGTGTCACTATCAGAAATTTGCAGTTCGTACCTATATATAATTAATGCAGAATGGTCAAATTTCACTGTGTAAATATTTTACAGTTAGACACATACATTCAGAAAGACAATACCTTGAAAATCAGCAAAAATAATGTTTTTGCATACTTCTGGCTTCCACTTAAAATCTGTTTAAATCATTATAACCTTCTAGTATGCCTTTGGGCATATTTAACATTTGATAGGATCATATAATGGTTTGGTTTGAAAGGGGCCTTTAAGATCATATAGTTCCGACGTCTGTGCTGGAAGCAGTGACACCTTGTATTAGATCAGGTTGCCCCAGGCCCCACCCAACCTGTCTTTGATCAGTGTTATGGATGGGGCATACACAACCCAATAATTTAAGTTCTTGACTGTGAGAGTGGTGAGTGCTGGAACAGGCTGCCCAGAGAGATTGTGGATGCCCCTTCCCTAGAGGCATTCAAGACCAGATTGGATGGGGCCCTGGGCAGCCTGGTCTAGTATTAAATGTGGAAGATGGTGGCCCTGCCTGTGGGAGGGGGGTTGGAGATTCATGATCCTTGAGCTCCCTTCAACCTGGGCCATTCTGTGATTGTGAACCTCTTTCGTCTGTTCCATTGCTTAACCACCCTTATGATACAAAACATTTATTTCTAATATCTAATATAAATCTGGCCTTTTTCAATTTGAAACCATTACCCCCAGTGCTATCATTACAGGCCTTGTTGAAAAGTCTTTCAGCAGCTTTCCTATAAGCTTCCTTTAAGCATTGCAATCTTAGAGGTCATTATTGGAGTAGCATATATGCTATTGTACAGTGATAGTGTAGCATCCAATCACTTCTACCAAAGGGTGTGATGAGCACAAATGAAAATCTGCATGTATGGACATGCAGATAAGGGCCATTATGAAATACATTTCACTAGTATTGAGTTTTAATCTGAACAAAATGATTTAATAGAAACATATGCCTCTGCTTTGTTGAACTAAATGTGAATATTAAAACACAAACAGTACTGCCAATATAATATTCAAGTTGGAGTAGTACTGTTTATGACAATGTTATTATTCAGGATGACAGTCAAGTTTTAATATTTTATTTGATATTGTATGAAGATTTCTGGTCATCCAATGTGAAATATTCAGGCACTGTGCACGAATTGCATAATGTCCAGCACTTCAATTTAAATAAAACAAATAAATTATAAAGCTGTATTAGTAGAAATCAGACATTTACACGTTTCTGCTTGTATGAGATTTCACAAACTCTTCTGTCATTATCTGAAACATATTATTATTACAGAGATTTAAATCAGTGTGAACCATATTGTGCCTACTAATAGGGTAGAACTTTTACATCTTTGGATATAAATTTTGTTGAGGAAATTACTATGTTCAACAGGGTTACTTGGATTTGAATTATCATTTTTCCTTTCTTCATCTACCAGATAGAATTGATTTTTTTTTTCTGCTTTCTACAATTTTTTGATAACAAATAATTTTAAAAAAAGAGAAATATTTAGGGGATATATTAAAATAAGTTTGCAGAGGTAATTTCTGAACTGCCATTAATTAATCAATAAATGGTATATTTTGTTTTCAGTCTGATATTCTATAAGTTGTTCTTTATAAGGCCAACCTTGCACTCTTATTGTTCTACTTCCAGCCAGTGGAATGCTATGGTCTCTTGTTAAATTTTTCTTTTTTACCTTTAAAAGTAGCTCTGGCTAAGATGAACATATGACATCTTGTGTTTGAAGTCACAGGTTAAAATTCATATTTTAGAGATGCTGAATGCACACCAGCTGACTGACTGAAGCCCTTCCCATTAAATTGGAGGTAGATTCCCTTTTGTCAGTAGTTTGTCTGAAGCCTTAACTCTTGTATTCTTTTGGATCTGTTGGACAAAGATATTTCTGTAGAATTATAGAATCATTTGAATTGGAAGGGGGCTTCAAAGATCACCTAGTCCAACCTCCCTGCAATGAACAGAAGCACCTACAGGTAGATCGGGTTGCTCAGAGCCCCATCCAGCCTGACCTTAAATGTCTCCAGGCACGGAGCATTCACCACCTCTAGGCAACTTGTTTCAGTGCTTCACTGCCTTATCCCCTCCCTTGACCTGTTGACCACACTCCTTTTGATGCAGTCCAGCATACAGTAGGCTTTCTGGACTGCATGGACATGTTGCTGACTCATGTTGCTTGCCATCCACAAGTACCCCAATATCCTTTTCAGCAGGATATGCTGCTATGAAGTGAAAGTTGTCGACTTGATATGTTGTGGGATGAAAAGAGAAAAGAACAAAGTCACAACCAAATAAATATACAGATGGTGGAAATAATATTTAAAGGGACCTTACTAAAAGTAGATTTTAGTCTTCATAATAGAATTTCATGTTCTATATTTTAAGTAGACACATGTCCCTCTTTTATTGTCTTCCTTCCTTGGCTGACTTCCAAAGAAGAATGGAAAATCACATACATCGCTGTATTCAGCATGCTGTAGGTGGTTTCTGTACCAAGATGTCATCTTTTCAGTTGCTGAAATGTCTCATTCCTTCAAAAAATAGTTTACGGAAATTGGCTTCAGACCTAATTTAGTCTCTTTGAGTTGGCCAGACATTGCCCTGACATTCAATTGTGAAATGTTATTTTGCATTTTAGATTTGTTTTGTGTGTAACGTGATGGGGCAATAGTCTTTGGTCAAATAGCAACAAAGTACTGTAATGTAAACATGGGTTCCTACCTAGGGAGATAATTTTATATCCCACTTAAGTTTCATATTTTTCATTCTAGGAGAGGATTATGTCATCCCACATAGCATTTATTAATGTCTTCTTTAGCTGTTTTTTCACAGAATCACAGAATCTCAGAATCACAGGTGTTGGAAAGAACCTCAAGAGATAAGCCCAACCCCCTTGCTAAAACAGGTACCCTAAAAAATGTTGCACAGGTAGGCGTCCAGATGAGTCTGGAATATCACCATGGAAGGAGACTCCAAAACCCCTGGACAACCAGTTCCAGTGCTCTGTCACCCTTACTGTAAAGAAGTTTTCTGCTTGTTAGTACGGAACTCCCTACGTTCAAGTTTTAGGCAATTACTCAATGTCCTATCACTGCACACCACCAAGAAGACCCTGGCCCCATCTGTTTGCTTCCCACCTCCCTTTAGATATTTATAAATATTTAACAGACCCACTCTCAGTCTTCTTTTCCCCAGGCTGAACAGACCCAGATTATTCCACCTTTCCTCATACAGGAGATGCTCCAAGCCATTTATCATCTATGTGGGAAAAAAAATTCAGGAATCTTGTTTTTTTGTTCCCCAGTTTGTTTGATGGTTTTCTTCCCCGATTGATTGCTCTAGTTGTATGCTGACTTTACTTCAGGGTCCTGTAGACTAACTCTCAGGGATATAGTGTACAAGCTATCCATTGAAAGAGCTATTATGACGTCTTTGCTTGCAAGTCACAAACTGATTAGAATGAACATTTAGGATCATATATTTCTAAAGGAAGTAAGATGTGTTTATAAGGAATACTTTCAGAAGTATTGCTATAGTTACTATGTTTTTGAAAGGACTGGAAGCTGATGCAGTATTTGCATCCAAACCACAGGAAGGTTATACTACTGCTTCTTACAAATTGAAAATAAACCATTGTATCCATGTATTTTTGTGCAATAAGCATCAAAACTAATCCTGATATCCTTCTTTTCTTGTGGTTGCTGTTGTTATTTTGTTTTGTTTGTTTGTTTGGTTCTGTTTTCTGCTTGATTAATCTCAAAGGTAAGCTTTTCTTTCTGATATTTAATAGGTGTTTGGTGTCTCCTAAGATAAGGGATTAGCCTCTCAGTTGGAGCATTCTTCTCTGTTTTTCAGTATTGTCATAAAGCATGAAGGCAACTAATTATGCTTGCCATGCTTTTTTCTCAAACGCACTTTGAAGTGACCAGTGGATATGCTTTTGATAAGAATGAGTACAGGCAAGTGTAAAAGCAACATTGGATATATAAGCCTTGTTTCCTTATGGAGCTGTGTTATAATGTATACCCTTAGACATAATTTCCTTTCACTAGGAATACAATGAGCTAACAAATTAACTTAATAAAATTGAACTCTTGCAATCTCAAAAGTGAACTGTACAAGCAAGAAAAAGATTGACTTTCTTTCTATCAAAGGCCATTCCTTGAAGATGAACCAAAAATCTCTGAGCACAAAATAACTGAATTACATTACTGATGCCACTTTTAATGTATTGATGCTCAGTGAAGAGCCAAGGGGGTCTAAGTAACTTAATTTTGATGGTCTCTATTGTCTTGCTTATAGCATTCAGAATGTGCTGGTCTTCTGATCTCCTTTCCAGCAGGGCCACACAGGAGATTTACGTGTACCACATCAAGTCTCTTAGCAGTGTTTGGTCCTAAGTATGTTCTAATTGTCTTTTATTCCCAGTACCACACTTTTTTTTTTTTTTTCTTTCTCAGTCCAAACATTTTTAACAATATATCCAGGTTTGTCACAAAGACTTCAGGACTGCAATCCATCTGTAATTGCAGGAGTGAAACAAAATAAGGAATCTGAAGTTTCTGTTTAAAGTTTTGTGTTAAACAAAGATAGAGCTAATTCTCATAGCATTACAAAAATAACAGCTTTCAGGACTAGAATGAAACCACCCGTCTGTATTGTCTTCAAGCAGACTGATAGGAATTGACCTTTGCAGTTCAGGGTGACTGATTCATTTCTACCAGTCTCCCAGGCAAGTCGACAGCACATTCTGATCTTCAGTGTCAAACGCTACTGATAGGTTTAATGAGGTAAGCATGGATATGTTCCTCTTAGCTGTGCCAGGAAGGAAATAGTAAATAAGCAAGACTAATGCTCTCTGAAGGCTGTTACAAAATCTGAAAGCCCAACTGCGTACACTTATGTAATTGGCAGAGAATTCAAATTCTGTAGAAGAATATTCTGGCTTATTGTGTTGGTTTGTTGTTGCTGTTTTCTATCAGTGGTGGTCTGTTTTCTGTTCTTGTTTTTTTGTTTGTTTGTTTGTTATTATTTTATATGATCATTTTTTCCAAGAATAAAAGGCCATAATGCATAGTTGCTGTAGAGAACATTCAGGCTAGAAGATTTTTTCAATCTAGGCATTAATACTATACATTACATGTTAATTTAAAAAAATGTTCTTGTTTATGGCAATTTGAACTAACTAGAATTTGAAATGAAGTTTGGAGATCATTTGGTCCAACACCATATTCTCAGCCATATTCTCAGAACGAGGCCTACTTGAACATATGCTGGGCTGCTTGTGGTTTTGTCCAGCTGGGCTCTGATTGTCCTCAAGGATGGAAATTCTATTTCAAGTTTGGACAACCTGTTTCAGTGGCTCTATTGATTATGAAACATTTTACTTTCTGCTCTCTAGTTAAAATTTCCCTTATTGATGTTTGGAGCCAGTTCCTTTTGTCTTTTCGTAGTGCATTTCATGAAAGAGCTTGACTCATTTCTCCTGTGTCCTTATGCTGGATAACTAAAGACAGCAATAAGATTCCTTTTAAGCCTCCTCTTCTTAAGGCTGAACAGAATATTTCAGCCTCTCCTGATATGTCATGTGCTCAAGCCTTCTCTTTATAGATACGATGGTTGCTCTGAAAGTAGTGCCTCCTATTTTGTTCTCTTGGCCCATAATGTCAGATACAGATGTTGGTGGTATGGCAGTAGAGGCTGAACCTTCTCACCAATATTCTGTTACATTTTTTTTACCATGCAACAGATGGCAGTGTAAGGGCTGTCTGACAGAATGGACTCTGATATTGGATGGGCATATGAAGCAAAGGTGTGAATACAATTCCTCCATGTTGAGAAAAATTGTACCCATTGGCATTCCTTGATGTTTTCTGAATGTAGGTGAAGATCAGGCAGTGAATGAGAGTACAGTGAGGTGGTGAGTGGTGCATTTTTGCAGTAGTGACAGAGGTCTGTTCTGCTGGTGCAGATTTTTACAAGCACAGCATGCAGACTCTTGTTCATTGCAGGTGGAAATGCATGGTTAATGGTGATGACTATGTTGAAAAAGAGTGTTTTGTAGCCAATAATTTTCTCTATCAAATATTGTTATTGTTCTCTTTGTCTCTCTTGTAGTTTCCACAGAAATAAATAGGAGGCATTACTTTCAGAGTGTCTTATGTATATATAAGTACATTCAGAGAGGATTTTTCATGCACTGAATCTCACAACAACCTCAATATTAAATTGATGTCCCTTGTATAGAATTGATCTGAGTTGTAAGTTTCAAGACAGTTGTAATGTGAAAAAAAACCAATAAAATGGATCATATGTCCTTGGAAAATTCTTTTTTTTTTTTTTAATAAAAAGTGTTCATTTTCTACTCACTTTTTTAAGTTCTATATTATATAACTGCACATATTCCAAATTTTTTAGTCATATCTTTAAATTAACATTTTACCACATAAATTGTCATCTTGAAATATTATAACCCAGCTGAATAGATGTTTATACTTCAGTAGTTTGCAAGTTCAAGATGATGTTTTTACAGTAAGAGTACCAGTTAGTTATCTATACCTAATTTTCCCAAGAGAATGAAAGCATGCAAACTTCATTATTTGAACACAAGGTACTGCCTTTATTTTCTAATTTTACAGAATTTAACAAAATAGACAATAAAAACAGTGTGTATTCAAGGATTGAGATAGATGATTGACTCTGATTTTGTTCTACTGGCCTGTTTATACGACTGCTTTTTTAGAAAAGAATTTTGAATAATGCCACATCACTGGAGGTGGTCAAGGCCAGATTAGATGAGGCCATGGGCAGCCTGACCTAGTATATGGACACCGCCAATGGCTGGGGTTTGGAACAAGGTGGTCTTTAAGGTCTCTTCCAACCCAAGCCATTCTGTGATTCTATGGAAAGTAATTTTTAAAAACTGAAATAGTTTTCTGCCATTACATTGTCTGCAAACCTGCCTATAAATATTGTTATATGAATATTTTTCACATTTATGAATGTATTACTATTTTCCAGGTGCTAAGTAACTAGGTAGATTTTTTTCTTTGATAGGACATTTCTAGGTGTGAAGTCAGAAAAAAATGGATTATTCCATTAATTGTGAATTCTGCTACTTTTAGTACTTTGATGTAGTAATCTTTATAAGTTATTTGCTTTGCTTTCTGTGAAAAAGCATAAACTTAAGTTACTCTATAGTTCTAATTTAACTTGCTATTTCATACTACTTCAAATTGTAGTCATGCGGACAAACCTATTCTGGACAGCTTTAGGATGGTTGTCGTTCTACACTGAGACATTGTTGTAAAAATTGTAAAGCAGGAAACAGTTCTTAAGTTTCATAGAGCTAGAAAAACAAGCAAAAGCTAGCAGAGATTTTTTTTTTCCTACCGTAGTAAACTTTCTGTTTTCAAATTCTGTAATTAACATAACTGGCATAACAGTGGTAGAGATTTATTAAAACCTATAAAAGATTAATTCTGATTCCTACACGTTTTAGTATTTGGGAAGCTATCATAGCTCACACCGTTCGCTATAACATTTGCTATTTATTTGGCATGACATAACTGACTTATTCTCAAATATTAAATGTCATGGTAATCATATGTTATTGGGATTTATTTTTCCTCATCCAGCCACACGAGAAATATAACTGGTTGGCACTTTGCCTATAGTTAACTCCTTGTCTTGAATCTGTTTTTCTCTGTGCTGATGGTTTTACAACATTCATTAGAAATGCCCCAGAAAGACAGTCCACAAAACTTCTGTTATGAAGCAATGCCTGCTGTGTCCATTCAGTAGAGAATATGAAACATATGGTTTCATATGATATCACATCATCTTATATTTACTGTCTCTGGCTTTAAGATGTAGTGACTTACTCTCATTATTTCTAATCAAAATATTGAAGTATTTTACATGGAATAAACAGCTACTAGACTTCTTTGAATACACAAGGTCAGGACTTTCTCCCTGTGTCACTGCTAATGTTATTATTTTCTATATAATAATATATGAGAAACTAATGTGTAGAGATTTTGTCAAACAAGTGGAATGTCTATGTTTGATTCTCTTATGCTGAAGAGATTCAGGTCAGTTTCAAGACACTTCAGATATATATGTTTGTGTGTGTGTGTGTATATATATATATATATATATATATATGTATCTTCAATCTCTTCAGCCCTTCCTATTTCATGTTGAGTGGGAAAGTGTTCCAAATAAAAAGATTTCGGCTTTTACATTTGGAAGGAGCTGTTTTAGCATGTTAAAATGGCAGAAAAGCAACCCCTACTCATCGCTAAAAGTGAATACAGTTTTCTGGTCTTACTGCGCTGAAAGAACTTAGCATAGCCTCATCAAGACAAGAAAAGGAAACATTGCTAAGGATAAGGCAGCTCTGGCACTGAAGCTTTGAAACATATTGAAACACATTTTATTTAAATACATAAAGGTATTTACCTCTGTCTTTGCACTGTTCCCTTTTATAATAAACAGCATTTTGTATCTACATTTTCAGTAATAATTGAGTTTTTCTAAGATTAAGTAAAATCTACAAACACAAACATCTTTTTTAAAAATTATCCTATAAGAAGTAACCAAAAAATTCATTTACCATTCAGTAAAATGTAAACTTAAAACAGCTGCCAAACAAGAAGACCAACCCAATATTACAGGTTTACTATGGTATTTTGAGCACCAAAGAACATTTCATAATATTCACTTCGTTAGCACTTAGCAGTACAACACAAAATCTCAAAATGCAATTTAAGTACAGTATCTGGATTTGACTTGAAAACACATGCGTAGTTTTCACAGTGAGCACCATTACTTGTGAATTTTTGTATTAAATATTTTTATATTAAAAGTGTATTAAAATAAAGTGTGATAGTATTTTCTATTTTGTTTTTGTATACAGCAGGCAGATTTCAGAAACTTACAAGTCTCTGCAAATCTTTCACATACCAGAATACCTTTAAAATTGGAACCTATTTTATTTACAATTTTCCCTTGTATGTTGTGGTATACATAATGGTACTCCATCCCAAGTATAAGTCTTTCCACTTCTTATCTGAGTAGTTCATTAAGGTATTCTGAGTTACCTAAAGTAAATTAGCATCAGAGTAAACATTTTGTAATACAAGACTATTTGGGGCACTCTTCAGATGACTTACTTCTGCCGATCCCTTCTAAGGGATCATAAGGTAGTTTAAAAACTGGAATTTCTTATATTTGAAAGAAATGCTCAAATTGTGCTTTTAAAAAAAAAGTCAGTGAAAGCCGTTCATTATGACTGAAATTTCCTATTTATAAAATCTAACAGCATAACAAGCAAGGAGATGAAACTTTGTAAGACGATCTGTCAATATCAAGTGTTACAGAGCCTCAGTGATTATTTTATTCATCCTATTTCTTTTGAAGGCATGATATACTTGCTCTCTGTACTGACGAGAAGGTTGGCAACATTGTACAAATCACTGAGTCAGAAAGAGTCAACCGTACCATATAACAGTATTTCTTTTGGGATGAAGATACAGAGATGGGAAGAAAGTGTTGGAAGTAAAGAAATAGTCAGATGCAGGTAAACCTGAGAATGCTGTTTGCTTTCTTCATGTTGCCTTTCAGCTTCTTGCTGAAGGTAGTCAGGAATACCAGCATGTTTCCAGATTAGTGGTCAAATTTATGGGCAACCTGTGCCCATTTCTGCTTGTCCTGGTGCTGCATCATTTATCTGCCCTTCATGTTAACTCTTGGCCTAAGTGCAATTACAGAGGAGAATCTTGCACTCAGAGCCTTCTTTCAGGAAGCCAAGCTGCTTTCTCTCATCAGATTGTTCGTTTCCCTAGTGGCTCTTCACTGCATTTGTTCCAATTTGTCATTTTTAGGACAAGGGTGACCAGAATCATTCATGGTATTCTGGAGACCTCCAGATCTCTGCTTTAAGTACATTGCCTGATATAACAGAGGTGGTACTTCTGTCTTTCAATGGCTGTGTCCTACTGGTAATCCTATGACCAGGCCATATGTCATGGTTGGACTCAATGATCTTTAAGGTCTTTTCCAACCTGATTGGATTTGATTCATTTGAAAATTAAGAATTTCAGGTCAGCTTCACAGATATGAAAACATTTTATCTTATTCATAAACAGACACTAGAAATTGCTTTGGAGGAAAACATAGGGAACACAGAGTGAGTTGTACTTGCTCATACAATTCTGAAAAATATTTCCAGGCTATTTTTTTTTTTTCCCTTGAATTATAGCATGGATAGAAAATATAGCAGGAAATCTATCTGAAATTTGAACTACATTTGTTATCTTTTATTTTTTTGCATGGATTTTTTTTTTCTGTGTTAATGCAGTTTATGTCCTCTTTACAGCCATGTCATTTACTTTACGATCTTCCAGTATGTATTGGAAATTGCTTGCAGAATATTATTTCAGTAGAAACATCTAGACATGATGCTAAAAGAAAAATAATTTCCTTTCTTAAACGAAGCACAGACTGTTTCACCTTCTTTGCTTTTACTGAGATTCTTGTATTCTAAATTTTGATTGGAAGTGAATTTAGGTTTCTTTTATCTAAGTACAAATTTGGTAAATGCAGCACTATTGAATGATCACATAGTCAAAAGAGCTTGCTTTCAGTGTACACATAAGAATTAGTGAATAAAATAAGAATTAGTGAATAAATACCATAATTGCTCAAAAGTTAATTTTAGATGCTTGCATCTGTGTATTTTTTTCAGAAACTTACAAAGTTGTTACGGAAAATTTCTGTAAGAACATAAAATAATACAAAATAATATAGTCAATATAAGGCAGATTTTAAACATTACTAAAACTTAATAAAGAAAAAAAAAAAAGAAGAAGTCTGAAAAATGCAACAAAATGTAGCACCTACTTTAGTTAGCTCTTGGTTTTTATGATGAATTTTCTCTTATCCATGTTATATTACAGAGTTGATGCCACTAGTCTTCAAGGATGTGATCAATCGTATAACATTTAATAATACCTATAAAACGGTCTTTCTATGATTTGAGTAGATTTAAAAGCCATTATAATTTTGTTTAAAAATAGTACCATTACACTTGGAGTAATCAGTTTAGCAAATAAATTAATGACGGAGCATGTACTATGAAATATTGTGATATGTCAGCACTTTTGAACAAAGATGGAAGTTCCGTGTGGTTCAGTACTTTGTAGGAACTGATGTTGCCATTAGCTGTTTATTTTGTGAGCACTGATTTTCATTATTTGATTGAAGCTTTGTGTCCAATATGAAAGGAAAGTCTTAAACTTTATGTCAAGATGCTGTCTTCTCACACTCCTCTTTTAAAAATGGATGAAAACAAAGAAATCACTGAATAGAAATAAATGTGGTTTGATTTTTTATGTTCCATTTATAAATAACATTGAGAGACAACCCGTTTCTCCTGAATTTTGAAGTTTGTCCTATAAACAGTAGAAAAATCAAATTTAATT
The DNA here is from genome assembly GCF_987193195.1 of Phasianus colchicus. Taxonomy (NCBI): domain Eukaryota; kingdom Metazoa; phylum Chordata; class Aves; order Galliformes; family Phasianidae; genus Phasianus; species Phasianus colchicus. Next base: position 44,260,636 of record NC_143437.1, on the reverse strand, counting down.
TAATTTACATCATTTACCCAAATCTTAACAGCCTTTGATTAATAACAATGCACATGACAGCAGAGGTAGATCTGCTGATAATCTGTTATGAAGAACATGAAAGCAATGAATGTTACGACTCTAAGATGTTTCCTGAGGGATCAAGCAATCTTCCACACTTTTCTTAAGACTGACCTATCACCTTGAAAAGCAGTCATGAAGGACAGCTGCAAATGAAAGACCACTGTCAGGTCAACCTGTCACCATGCTGACAGGTCTCTGATATAAAACCCAATTTACTGTTTAAGAAGCACATCCATTATCCTTCTGATTTTAAAATAGAACATACATCAGCAAAATGATAAAAGAAAGTACTTAAGAATTATGAAAGTCAAGGACTATTTCATATCAGAGAGTCACAACCTTTTTTGCATATTACTGATTAAAATTACAGTGAATGTTAATACTCATCTGAGTCTTTTTTTCTTCCAGAAAGTTGAGTTTGCATCAGTTGAACTTCTGCATGTATTAATTTTTGATTTGGGTTAACCATACATTATCCAATATCACTCCTTATGGGGGTTGAAGGATGTCTTGGAAGTGTGGGTATTTGGGGGCAAACTGATGTGTCACTTTGGAGAAAAAAAAATCTGTCTTTTTCAACATTTTTTTTTTTTTTTTAAAAAAAAACAAGTTTTATTTTTCTTATCATCATTTTTAAATTGCATTTCCATTCGTAATTTGAAATACAGTAAAATTCTTAATTTCCCTGTGTAAAGAGGATCTGTAGACTGCTAATACATTTTCAGTCCTTGAAAACAGAAAATTCAAGGCATTACTGAACGGGCGGCAAATAGGGAAAGGATATTAAAACTTTTTACTTGATGACTTTAATGGATTTAAATGGATATACTAAAATAGTAGAAGTAAAGCACTGATTATATTACTGAAATGTCCACCAAGGCTGATGGAAAAATTAGATTATGGATTTCTAATATCAAAGCAGCTTTCACTGTTTTAAGTAGATTCCAGTGTCATCTTATTTGGGAATTTTTAAAACTACTGTTTTAATTTGTGCCCAGACTTGATCATACCTCTTTTCCCGTCTTGTTGCATTTTGTTTGTTTGTTTTGCATTGATAGATAGCTAGAGTTAGGGGCTTACTATATGTTTAATTCTGCAGAACTGTGTGTAACATTAATGAAGCACAGTTTTTAACCTTAAGAAGTCCTCAGGAAAAGTTCCTTACTAGTTTCATACTGTTCATGTGTTGTTTTTTTTTTATGAGTTTTCTTGACTGCATGCAAATAATATGCATTTATTTAAACTGGTAGGCATGTAAATTCCTACATTAGGAATTAAGAAGGGTCTTAAATCTTCTCTGTATTTTGTTTCACTTTCATTTTTACTATTAAACATTTTAAAATTAATCTCTGCACTGATCACTGTGTTATGTTGCTTTTGTCTTGAGACCTGAGATACGATTAGTGGCAGTAATCAATTTTTCAAAGTTGAAATATATTTAATTAATTTAATTTCTAAAGTGCAGGAGGTCTTCATATGGAGCAATTTATAAAGGCACAAAAGTTTTGTAATTTCAGCCAACTGACTCAAAATTATCTTTTTTTTTTTTTAATTTGGCATTTGTTAATATAGTCTGTAAAACATTTAGTGTTTCCCTGTTTCTTGAAGACAGTGAAATACTTTCCAATTTAATTTATTTTGTGTCAACAAAGTATGTGTGTAATTGAAATAGAATTAGAAATACGCCAAGCTATGCGGCCTATATGTATACACTGGATTATTCTCCAGTTTATAATATATATATATATATAAGTGCATCAGTCTTCATATGGGCATTGAAGCAATTGCCATGTAGGCTTATTTACAAAATGCACATCTGCGGATTCATTTTCTTTGAAAGACAACTGCCTTCTTTGCAGCATACATGGAACATCTCTGAAAAGTCAGAGCCTTGTACTTGCACCTGAATTTCTCTAATAGGAAGCAGACCTATGTAATTAGCCTTTTCTTTTTTATAACCATACTCTAATGATAGTGAATGTAATTTTAGTACACAAGTTCCCCAAACAACACTTTACTGTAGTTAGTAGGTATCATGGGGTTTATACATTTGTTGTACATGCTCTGAATAATCAATCTCAATCTGAAAACTAGGATTGATGGTTTGAGAAAGAATAGTATTAAGATAGTCTAGGGAAATGGCCTCAAATTGCACCAGGGTAAGTTTAGGTTGGATATCAGGAAACACTTCTTTACAGAAAGGGTGGCTAAGCACTGGAATAGGCTCCCCAGGGAGGTGGTTGAGTCACCATCCCTGGACATGTTTAAAAACTGTTTGGATGTGGTGCTCAGGGACATGATTTAGCGGAGGGTTGTTAGAGTTAGGATAGTATGGTTAGGTCGTGGTTGGACTTGGTGATCTTTAAGGTCTTTTCTAATGTGAACAATTCTATGATTCTACAATTCTAAGAAAAGACTATTGGTTAGATGATTCAATACCTCTTCCTCTGTTAAGCAGTTATTTTCTTTCTTTCATTGCCAACCTTGTGATGATCTTATGTATTAACCTGCTAAGATATTTGTCCTATTACAAGAAAAGCAAATCAATGATTTGATCCTAAATTCAAATCATTCCTTCACTAGAAGATGCTTGTTAGAAAAAGGGATAGTTATTTAATTCCAATTGAAAAAGTTGAAAAGGTTTTAATAACCCTACTTAACTGCACTGCATACATGTAAAAATAATCCCACTAGTAGAGATAAAGTTTTGCTTGGTGAAAGAGAGCGAATTCTGTCTCATATCAGGATGCAAAATGGTAGTATGCATATAATAAGAAGGTCTTACAAAATATGTCTTCACAGATACTGACAGTGGCTTAGTGACTGTTGAAGTTTAGGCATGTTTTTCATAGGCTGTAACGCTATTAATTTCACATATTTTTCTTGAAATGCTTTTCATATTTACAAATGCAGGATTAATAAACAACTTTTTCTATGGTCATCTACATTTTTCTACTGTTTTGCTTCCATCTGTATAACCACCTCAACTTACCACTCATTTGCATCTTTTTCTTGGAAAAATAGACAAAATAAAATAAGCAAAAAACTTCAGCCTTTCAAATTTGTGGCTTCCTATTACCACTTCTATGAATTGAATATAGCTCTTTCTGATACTGAAGCTCATACGTAGTATCTTTAATCCATAAAATGCTGCTACAGTGCGCTAAATCAATCTGCACCATATTCAAAGCAGGTCTCTGAGACAAGGATCATATGGGGGACTTTACTAATTCAGCAACTCTATGTTGATTTCTGTTAATCTTCAGTGATGTTCAAAATCATGTCCTTTGCTTTCTTTTTTCTTCATATATTTGTGCTGTGACTTAAGAAATAGTTTTAAACCTATTTAATCTCTCTTTGCCTTAGACATTCTCAGAAGCTTCTTCTTAGGTGAAACTTGAATTCTATTTTGAAGTGTTTAAGGTTAACGAACCATGAGTTCTACTTTTCATCTTTTGGAATACAGTTTGGGTAGGAGTTGATAACAACTCTTTGACATCATGATGTAATAGGCATGTAATGAAGTAAAGCTAGATTAACTTTTCGTAACATCAAAGGCCTTTCTCTTATTCTAAAAATCTTGATTTTGTTTCAGATTCAGTGCTTCTGTGATATTAAAAAAAAAAAAAAATCCTGAAATATTATAACTCTATTCTCACTTAGTAGATTTGTTTTAGACTGGCTAGCATTGACTTCAAGCATTACTTGTTTCAATTCTTTTCTTTTTTTTTTTTTTTTCCCTATTTTGAAAAGAGGACTGAGAGCCAGATTCTCTTTAACATAGTCACATTCACTTAGATATACTGACCAACTGCTTCAGTTGTAATTGCCTCTTTCCTCTTCCTCTCTCCTTTGCTTTTGTTTTTAATGTTCCTATTCCATCTCTTCCGGTGCAGCCAAGCAAAATTCAGAGTTGACAGTACACATCTATGTCAAGCTCTTTAGTTGGCATCAGAAGTACAGTCACTTACTGTCTCCTTTTCACATAGCAGAACCATCTAAATAAATAGCTGTTTCATTACTGGGTTGTTGTTTTTAATAAAACTAAATCAGGAGATACTCGGAGTGCTTCCAGTGTGCATTTCCTGCTAGTAGATGATCAGTTCATTGGGAAAGGCTACAGCTGATCAGTTATGTACATGAAGTATGGAGACTGTGTCTATAGCTCTAGTATTCATTTTACAGATCTGCTCAAGTAATATTGTAGATAGTTTGATCTCAAACACAGCCTTGTTGAAAAGATTCATAAACACTCCATTAGCAATGAAGTCAGTGTAAGTATTCTTCCTACAGTTTGTTTCTCCCTTGCCTCAGCTCTTGAATCACTTTATGTTTGTTGCAAAATGTCCTCATCTAGGCTGAAAGTACCTCCAAGATAGAATGGTTTCTTGCTTCTTTGTGAAACCCTACACAAAATTGCATAGAAAAGACTGACCTAATATGGAGCTATAAATAAGATGGAGATAATTGTTTATAAAAATTTAAGCATAGGTTGCTTTATTTGCTGCTGAAAGAAATGGCTGAACATTGTGAACTAAAAATCATATTCACTTGAAATTCAGAGGGTACAGAGGTGAAGTTGTAGCATTAAAATGTTTTGTGTTTAAAATAGAATTCATCATTCTCACTTTCATGGATCTGGGCCTGTGGTCCTTATGAAATAATTATGCCATGATGTTCACAGTAAGCAGGTGATTATATTGATGGCCTGTTTTGCAGAGGGAAGGAGCTAGCAAAATAGTTTAACTTCTGAAATCTTTACAATTCCAGGCACTGGGATCTAACAACTAATACAGAGCATACAGTTGTCAAAGACTTAGAATCTTTGAATGGCTTGAGTTAGAAGGGATGTTAAAGATCATTTAGTTCCAACCCCCTACTGTGGGAGGGCTGCCCAAGGCCCCTTCCAACCTGGCTTTGAACACCTCCAGGGAAGGGGCAACCAGAGCTTCTCTTTGAATGAAATCTTTTCTCTTCTATGAAATCCAGTGATTTTTTTTTTTTTCTCCTTTAAAAACAGGACTACTAGGCCTGACATACTTTGGTATCTGCTAACAGTTAATCTAAAGATGAAAATTCACAAAGTACAACTGTGAATGTTATATTTCAGTATGCATTCTTTAGTAGCTCTTTCTCTGAATGAAGTGGGAATATTTGTAGCACGTGTTAAACAATAGTGTTGTAATACCTTTATTAATCAGGAATTATTTCACCCATTACTGAAATAGCAACTATTTAATGCTGCACCACTGTGTAAAACTTCAGGCTATGAAATTGTTAGCAGAAGCAGGCAACTGAAGAATGAGACAGAATTTAGAAAGGCGGAATGCAAATACTGGATTGGTGCATTCTTGTGACCATGACATTAAGAATGAAGACAAAGTATTGTTCAGCCGTGCTAGAATGTTCTGTGATGACCAAGGCACATTTCTTGGCTCTGTTATCTTTTTCAAAAAACCCAAGTGTTTTTAGACAGCGTTCCCATCTGGAGCAAGGAGAAATTTCTGTGTTTTTAATTTTTCTTTGACACGGAGATTAGTTTGTTCACACAGTTCCTAATAGGTGTTAAACATGGTAGTGTTATTTTAAATGTCCTGAAAGATGCTGTCATAGGCTCTATCTAATCAACTCAGCTATTATTTAATTTCTAGTTACCATGAAGTTGTCATTCTGTCTCTGACACTTTCAGCAAGAGTGGTGGCATTCCAAGTCTAATTAACCTTTCAGTACTTCCTCCAGCAAAAATAGTTTAAACAAAATAATGTGAATACTTTTCTGACAGTTCAGAGCATTAAAGTGGATCAGCGCTGGATCAGGCAAACATCAAAATGAGTGTTTCTGAATGGACCGATGGTATAGGTCAGCTTGGCAGGGAGGCAAGATCTTCAACCATTTAGAAGATAGAGAAGTGAGATTTCTGTGTTATGGTCTTGTTTTTATTCACTTTCCTAGATATCTTCTGTTAGGATCACAATACTAGGTTAGGATGCTAAGTGTATTCTTGCATGAGCCTTCATACATGTGTGTGATGAAAGTGCAAAATAGGCCAATAACTTTCATATTATCTTCTTTCCTGAAATTTTAATATTAACCCTAAACTGTGCACAGACGTGCTATGATAATGTTTATGACCATTATAAAGAACTAAAGATTGCGAAAATCAGAAAAGGTAAATTGTGACTACATTACGTAATATAAGCAAACAATAAAATCCACTTTAATTTTTTTTCTTTTCCTAGCAAAGGGCATTCTTATAACTTGTAGTACGTAGACCCTTCAGCAGGTTGATTTGGCATTCGAAAATACATATGCAGCCATAAAGAATGTGATGACAGTGAGCAGTGCAGGCCACTGGGAAGGGATAACAGAAGGAAAAGAACTGATGCTGAGGATATGATGTTTTACGTGTTACAGTATTTCCTTCATTTTGATTGACTGTTGTCTGGAAGGATTCCAGTTTATTCTCTTAGGAACCGCTTCATAATGTGAACCAGAGTGCCATAACTGGGGATGAGCATGAGGTTCACTTCAAAAGGACACTTGTGATACCACCTGAAACATTTATAAATTAATTGTGTCAATATTTGCATATTTTTCTAAACATTAGAATGTGAATGGAAAAATCTCCACAATCAAGAAAAATGTATGACTCCCAGATTAAGTGGAAAGTTTTGTGAGACAAAGAAAATGAAACAATAGCAAAACCTGTATTCATCTGCAGACTGACAGGAGAGGAAGAAATATTTAGCAGTTGTCAATTATCTGAGTTCTTCCTTTATGTTAAGGGAGATTGCTTGGCAAATGTAAGGAGAGAAATTGTAATGACATGAAATCATAGAATCATAGAATTACCAAGGTTGGAAAAGACCCATGGGATCACCCAGTCCAACCATCCACCAATCACTAATAATGATCCAAATTCTCTAACAGTGATACCAAATACTCACCACAGAATGGAGGTGGAGAAGAGGTAGAGTACCTTTTGAGGACAGAGTGATGTACAGATATTTGTAATATAGACCAATTCTGGTTTATCTAAACAACTTATCTTTTTCCCAATTAAAACTAACATTTCTGAGGTGACGAAATAGAGTAATTCTGTATGCAGCTTTTGACTTCCTTTCAGCAGTGTCTCAAGGCAATAATGAGATACAATATCTTGTACAAAATCACATCTGTTTTTTCTTTCAAGTTCTGGTGCTTTAGAAGTATTTGTAATGTTTGCTGACCTCTATCAAAAGTTTCATTTGGGGGTCTTGAGATTGATTTCTCACATTTTGACTTTTGAAGCTATGGGATGTGCTTTGATCTGTTGTCCAGATTTGTGCAGTAGCCCCAGAAGCAAGATTTCTAGCCTTAGATGTGGCACCATTTAAAGCACATCAAGAGTGGCGCATGTGAAGAAATCTCTCCCGAGTTTCTTTTTGCGTATATAAAGCTTTTGTCTGATACACATTGATGGATTGTGCTCTTTTGATATTGACTGCTTGTGATATTGATATTAAATAAAAGGAATTTATATGGAACTCACCGTATCTATTGGGATGTCTTTCTATGACTCTACTATCATTTGAAGTTTCTTATCTGATTTTGGGTATGTCTGTATAGCAAAATCAAAACAGGATTGTAGCATGTATTATCTGCCTATAGTATCTAATCAAATTAGGATCAATAAATGAAGACATAGCTGAACAGGCTTATTGTCAGCCAAGGTAGGCTCTCCTGGGGATGCCCTGTGCAGACTGTAATTGTTAACTTTGGCCAAGTTTTTTGTTTCCAAGTCTTCAAAATTACTAACGTTAGTAATAATAATTAGTATTATATTTATTAGAGAGAGATGTAGAAATGTCACACACAAAAACAACTACAATAACACATTTTTTCTGCTGTGTTGGTAGGTAACTGTATGCTGGTTAATATGACAGGTTTCTGTGTGGTAAAAGTATCGAACTACTGAAGGTACTTATTATGCTTGCTGACTCCAAAAAAGGAAACTCTGCAGCTCATGACTTTTGAACCTAGTTTTTCTCCCTGAATGTGAGTTGTTATTAAGCAGTGTTGCGCAACTTGCCCTTAGTGGGCAAGTTAAAAAGCTTTATCATGCTACATGGATGAGGACCCTCCCACTGGGGATTCTAGTATAGCTTTGAATGTCAACCAAGCACTGTATCATGTTAGGTGTATTATTTGATCTTTATTCTTCCTAACTTGAGTAGTTTTTCATTACATGGTGCAATTTATTTGACTTAATGTATCATGCATTTTACATGAAGTTTATATTAAGATTTGACTCCATTTTCAGTAACGTCCTTGTAGGTAAACTTAGGAAGTGTGGGATAGATGAGTGAACAGTGAGGTGGAATGAGAACTCACTGACTGGCAGAGCTCAGAGGGCTGTAATCAGCGGCACAGTCTAGTTGGGCACCTGTATCTAGCAGTGTTATGCAGGCTTTTGAGCTGGATGTGGTCTTGTTCAACATCATCAGTGAGCTGGATGGAGGGATAGAATGCATCCTCAGCAACTCTGCTGATGATACAAAGCTGAGAAGAGTGACTGACATAGAAGAAGGTTGTGCTGCTATTCAGCAAGACCTGGACAGGCTGGAGAGCTGAGCGAAGAAGGACTTATGAGGTTCAGTAAAGATAACTGTGGAGTACTGTATGTGGGGAGGAATAACTGCCTTTATCAGTACAGGTTAGGGGATGATATGCTGGAGAGGCACTCTGCAGAGAAGGACTTGAGCATTGTAGTGGATAACTGGTTGACTGTGAGCCAGCAGTGTGCCCTTCTGGCCAAGAAAGCCAATGGTATTCTCGGGTGAATTTAAAAGATGTGGCTAACAGGTTGAAGGAGGTCATCCGCTCTGCTCTGGTGAGGCCACGTCTGGAGTACTGTGTCCAGTTCTGGGCTCCTCAGTTCAAGTAAGACAGAGAACTTCTAGAGAGAGTCCAGCAGAGGGATGCAAAGATGTTTAGGGACCTGGAACATCTCCCTTATGACAAAAGGCTGAGAGACCTGGGACTGTTTAACCTGTAGAAGTCTGGGAGGGGATCTTATTAATGCTTAGAAATATCTAATGGGATACAAGTGAACAGGTTATTTTTAGCATTATCCAGTGACAGAGGGACAATGGGCAAAAACTGAAGCATTGATAATTCTGTATGAACATGAGGGAAAACTGTATTTTGAGGATTACAGAGCTCTGGAATAAGCTTCCCAGAGAGGTTATAGAGTCACCTCTGCGGATATTCAAAACCCATCTGGATTGCTAGGGAACCTGCTTTATCAGGGGAATTGGACAAGATGATCTCCAGAGGTTCTTTCAATGCCAATGATTCTGTGATTTGTCAGCAGCTTCTGGTTCCAGTACACAAGAAAAAGAATGGTGACACTTCCTTTGGGGGAAATGAATGAGTTACTAGTGGGACTATGCTGCATTAGCCAATGTAGGATGTTAGTTTAACAGCAGTACAAGAGAAGACTGATGCTAAGATCCCGACAGTGAGTGGTACAAACACTTTGTGAATGAAATTGTTTATATCTGCCCTAGATATAAGCAGCATGTAGCGGTAGACTCCATTCCCTGTATATAGTACAATTTAATACAAATGCATTTTTCAGTTTGGGTAGAAAGAAATAAAATTTATTATTTTATTTTTGAAAAACTATCAGTATCCCAGTTGATCATGCAGTACTATATTTTCAGGAAAGACTTCAAGCATGTTTTAGGCAAGAAAGTTGGGTGGTCACATGAATTCTGATCCCTGTAGCTTCAAAAATAAGTATTATAAATTAATTTTGTGGGAATAAAAACCACAAGAAGATCAGATTCAATTCCAGTCTTACCATAAGGAAGTCAACTGACTAAGAGCAGGATTATTTTTTTTCAGTCTTCCCATTGTCATCTAAATGCATTAAGCTGGATTAATCAAAAGTGTTTGAACTATTAAATTTGATTATGAGAATTTTGGTCATACTTTTTTTAAATTCATGAATGATTATATAAAATCAGTGAGATCTCTACTTTTAGGAAGTACATCTTTTTATTTTTCACACAACTCTTGAACAATTATCGACTACTGCTTGGAGTACTACGACTTATGTCTGCATAGGCAGATAGGAAACTGTATCCAATTAATTTTCGATGCTCAGTGTAAATTCAGCACCATTCCTTGAAGAAGTAGTCAACCATTTCCTTCTGTCATACTCAGTGCTGCTCCTTCTCTTGTGCTATCCAAATTTTTCATAAAACTTCCCAGTAAACCACTAATACTTAACAAATCAACCTAACAGAAGAAAATTAAAAAAATGTAAAAACGTCTTTGTTTCTGATATGGTCCTCTGAATACCTAAGCCAAATCTTGTGGTTTTTAATGGCAGCAGTAGATTGAGATAGCATCCAATGAAGTGCTTGATTTATGGCAAGACATCTCAGTTCATTGACAATTTTTGTCTGACTTCAACTGCCCATGAAACTACACAAATTTTCAAGAAAATCACCAGTCATCCTATGCAGGTACATAGTTAGGCTCCTGAGCATGCATCATTTGATAATCATTTAGAAATTTAGGCAGTTTGAGTCTTAGATAATTAATTACTATTTAAAGTTGACTTCAAATAATTTTTGTTCACATTTTCCTAGTGTGCCATCAGTGATGTCTAAGAATGCAACCTGATAAAATGGCTTAAAATGCCCGTGAGTCCATGAAAAAAATATTTTTCATTTTTTGTATAATGGCTTGTAGTTTTTATCTTGTTGTATAGCTCAGTAGCACTACAATAAATTAGTTTTGCAATTATCAAATTGTTTAACTTCTCTTTGGCATTTAATGAACCTCAGCAGCTGTTTATTGCTTCATATACTTTGCCATCATGAATATTAGCCTTTAATTAACTGGAACTCTAGTCTTAGTCTTTCTAACTACATTGCAATGAAATACTTTTATTAGGCTGATGAAGGTACTGTTTGTTACTGCTTTTTCCAATAAACTGAATACTTTCAGAATGTTTTAGGTGTTTTTTTTTTTTTTTTTTTTAGTCAATAATGGAAAGTTAAGCTAATTATGAAAAGTAAAGACACAATATATTTTTGTATATTTTACTTAGAAACATAAAATTGCATAGAAGTCACATTTGGAAGGGTCCTCTGAAGAGCACCAGGATCATTAGAATGTATCCCTTTGATTTCTGTATTTTTCCTTAAAATTATAGGGAAATCATTGCAGCTTGGAAGGTCCTAATTGAGATGTACATAACAAAATGCTAAATCTGCATGAGAAAAAGAGACATTAGAAATTGTCAGATACATGTTAGAAAATATTTTTCAACAATAATCTATTGTGATAAACGTGTCTTCTCTATGAAAAGCAAAAGAGACATAGAGTTGGTGTTTTGTCCTGAAGAAATTGACTGATCTAAAGATTATGCAACTGTTTCTCCCTGTGTTTACTGTGCTCCAGATTTTAATTGTTTCTCTTTTATTACTTCTTATATCTACTGATCCAAATTCATTATCAAAATGCCTGTACTGTGATTGTCTGCAAATAGAGAAGAAAAGGAAGCCTCATCTTCAATTTCTATATAGGAAAATAAATATATGAAATAAATGCAGATAAATTGGGAATTATAAAAAAGTCAATTATATGCCTTTATTTTTCCTCAAGCAAACCTAATTCAATATTTTCATAAGTGATCTGGAAAAAAAAAAAAAAAAAAAAGGATTATATAATGAAATCTACAGTTGATTCTATGTTTGGAGTAGTTATTAAAATAGATTAAGATTAGAGTGTCACAAAAATAGAAGTAGAAAGCTTTCATAACTGGTGTGGCAGAATTGAAATTAAATATAATAGTACGAAGTACAGAGTAACGCACTTAAAATTAATGATAATAAGTTATATTATTAACATTGTGCTTGTCTATAGTGAAAGATGGTTACTGTCATTAATCAAAGGATAACTATGAGTTGCCAGTCTATTGTGACTGTGAGAAACTAAACATAATGCTAGGAGGTCTACCAGAAAAACTATTTCTGTGTGGTGTGAAAAGGTACTACCAACTGTGTTTCTCATCGCTGATTCTGTGGATTTGGTAAGCTTGAATATATTTCTTTTTTATCAGCTTTTCCAGTTACATCTTGAACACACAGAAACTTCAAGAAGTCTCACCACTGAATTTGTGCAAGGAGTTCCATAAATCCATGAGTTGCTGCATGAATACATAATCATTTTTCTTTGTTCCAAATTTTTCACTTAATGGCTTGTTTTCATGTTCTGTACTCTTAGTGAGGGAAACAATGGAAAATCAGTTCCTATTCATTCTCTCTGTGAAGCAGTGATTTGCTTTTATTTCTCCTTAGTAATCATTTTCCTGACATTATATTTATGTAAAAGTCATTCTGTAACTTCAGACATTGTTCTTCTCTGAAACTCTTTTAAACGTACCATATATGTTTGTTTGCTTACTTTGGTTTTTTGAGTTGGCAGATCAGAGTAGGCATACTACTTAAAATGTGATTTCTAACTATTGAAATAAGGATAATATATAATAGCATTTCAGCAGTAAAAATTTCTTGACAATTTTTTAAACACATTTTATAGGTCAGAAATATTAGAGGAATAATAAAGAAGTGTGTTTGATGATCAAGATCTTTTTATTCCTCTAGTTTTTTTGTTTCTGAATGAAGAATATGAAGAAGTTGAATTAACACAAGCTTGTCTACCAGAAAATTTATAGAAGTGCAGTAGATAAAAGTTCATACCAAAACTACTAAAATTAATTAGGAAGAATAATTTTTGTTTTCAGATAAGATGTAGTTTGGGCTTGCTTTTTCTACCTCTAATGATGATAGTCTGCCAAAAATAATTAATATTTTAGCTCATGTAAGCAAGACAATGTATTCTTTATCAATAATGTAAGTTAAAATTTAATTAGAACGGTGACTCCTAATACTTTATGGAAACACACGTCTTAAAGAATGTATGAAGATCACACCAATATTGGAAAAATGCATGGATGGAGCATTAAAAAAATCTAAAGAAAAGTGAAAGCACCTATCCTGATGGCACAGAACAAATTGGGCCTCTACAGAACAACAAGCGTAGATTTATTCACATCTGTTTCAAGTGCTTTTCTCAGAGTGTTATGCTCTACTGTTGCAGATATGTTTACTAAGGAGTATTACATATGTATGCATATCAAATCTATTTTCACTAGGCATGGTCTATAGGTGATAGCGCTATACAGCAGTTTGTCACAGTTTAGAAGCCCTAGTTTAAACAATTTGCATTAAAGTATGGTATACACATATCACTGGTCAGTCACACTGTGTCAGTCTTATGAGTTGTAAAAAATAGTAAAATATGTTGAAGGAAAAAAATTGCAAAGTCAAGTTTTGATCTTGGTTGCCACAGTTAAATTACAGAATAGCGCAAGTGAAGCAAAGAATATCACATGCTTGTGTTCTGTTCACTGAAACACTGAATGTACTGCTAGAAACTAACATCAAGGTCATTGAAGACAGACATAGAAACATATAATAAGAGAATTAGAATGATACAAAATGCTGGGTATGAGTTACAGTCCTTGAAGCTCTTGCCTTTTTTTGAAAATGATGCTTTTTATATTATAAAAAGCAGCAAGTCACAGTGGCATTTTTGAAGAAAGAGATATGGAGAGAATTGTAGGCAGTCCTTATCTCAGACATTGCTATAAAATTAAAAAAAAAAAAAGAAAAAACGGACAAGAATTTCTCAGGGAGTAATCGTCAAGGTCATTTGAGATTACGTTAGCTCTCTTAGTCTCTTCTAGCATTTGAAATTAGCTTTGTTAATTAGTTTAAACAGTAGATTTCTTCTAAGTATTAGAAATTCTGTTATCTTTGTGCTGGTTTTCAGTTACTGTTACTACTAAGTTTGGCTGAGAAAAAAAGTTCCTTTGTGGACATTTTAGAATCGGACTGTCATTCAGGCACTCAGGCTACATGGTACACTGACCAGACACAGTTCCGCTTGGTTCCTTAGCTGAATCAGATATTCTTCCAAGGCAACAAAGGCAGAGTGGAGTGATTTAGGAGTAGACTCTTCCACTTCTTCTAGGTTTTCAACCATTTATCATAGAATTCTAGAATCCTTAGAGTTGAAAAAGATCTCTGAAGGCCATCTAGTACAACTCCTCTGCAATGAACGGGGACATCCACAGCTAGATCAGGTTGCCCAGGACCTTATCCAGCCTTTCCAGTCTCCAGGGACAAGCCATCAACCACAGCACTAGGTAACTTGATCCAGTGCCTCACCATCCTCACTGTAGAAGATTTTTTTCTTATATCTAACCTAAATCTCCCCTCTGACCTTGAAACCATTTTCACTTGTGCTATCACCACAGACCCCGATAAAGAGTCTGTCTCTGTTTCCTGTAGCTCCCCTTTCGCTACTGAAAGGCCAATACTAAGGGGCTGGAAGTCATATGAAAGCCATATGCAGAGGAGCTGAGGAAACGATCTAGTGAAGTAGGTCAAAGAAAGACAATGGTAAGACAAGACAGCTGTATTAGATAGAAACCAAGCCAAATGACTTCTATAAAGAAACGATTGAAAGAAGAATATTTCTCGAGGAAAATGCTTGATTTTACAAGAACTTGTACTTTATTATGTAAATGTATTTTTGATGTTTTTGTATTAAAAATTCTGCAGGAACTGAGGTGGCCACAAAGAAATACAAAGTTTTTATGGGGGAGAATGAAATTGGTAAACAAACAAAAAAGGAGCAGGTAGTGAAACTTGTAAAGACGGTTGCAAACAAATTTGGGAGATCAGTGAGGTTTTTATTTCTTTCTGTGTAAAGTCATATAAGCTTTTTCTAAAAATGTATTATCATGAAATTATGGTAGAATTTGTTTGTTTCTGTTTTAAGGTAAGGGGACCCCCACTTGCAGGAGCGTTTAAAGAGAGACCAACAAAGCCCACAGCATTTCGCAAGTTTTATGAACGAGGAGACTTCCCCATTGCTGTTGAGCATGATACGAAAGGGAATAGAATAGCATGGAAGGTAAGTCATAGCATGCCTTTGATAGCCACATGAGCTTGTTGAAGTGACATCTCTAATTGTCAAAAAATAGTTGTCTCGGAAGTAAACAAACTGAAGTTTCTTAGAAAATGGAAGATGGTGTGGAAGCTGTAAAAAAAAAAAAAAAAAAAAAAAGGCTCTTGATTCAGCTGTCTACCTTGGCTAACAATTAAATTATATGCTGCAAAAAGCAAGATGACAGAGTTGCTTTGCCTTAGAGAATTGCCTCCTGCCCAATTCATCTCTCTTTTTATGAGGACCTGGCAATGCAGCCTATTTCAGGCAGTCCATCAAATGATGGAAGTGGTTGGTTTCACTGAGCAGCAGCCATTTATCTACCCCAAATTTCACCTTCCTGCAGGACACTTCCAAATAGAAGCTTTAATTACCTAAATGGATAGGTCAAGATTGCCTGCTCCCTGAAAATGCAGAGCAGAATACAAACGAAGGCAGATTCTCATTCCACAGCTGTACTCTCAGTCTACAGCATATGTCAGACAGCGTAATCGCTGTCATACGTGCCCCTGTTAGAGGCTGACCTCCACTGCTGAAACCATTACAGCTACGACATTTCTCTGACAAAAGGTTAATTGGCTTCAAAATAAATGTATTGCCTAATGACTCCATTCTAATGCGGCTGTGTTTCTCTCTAAAAGGGTTGGTGATGTTATTTGTAAAACTTGCCAATCTTCTAAGTAACCACTGCAGACTTTTGAATTTAATTTTAAAAATGAATGCTGATCTTTAACCTGCTCCTACTATTTAATTATTTTTGTTGTCGTGAATTATTCTTTTTTGTGTTGTTTATTGTACTAGAATAAGATTTCACTGAAAGCAATGATAGTTAAAGAAAATAACGTGGTACATATGAAAATAATATATCAGATTTATAGAATATTTAAAATTTTTCATGTAGAGAAAATGATATAGAATTTACATGTGTAGCTTTGTTAATTCAATAAAATGGGAGAAATTTTGCAATCTCATAACTGATTCTGCTGCTAATGATGTCAATGGGATTTGACCTTTGCTGTAGTAAGTGTTGCTGTATAATTTGTTAGTAACTACGATTTAAGACAGCTTTTTTGTGTATTTAAGTATAGAATGGGGATTTGTACTGTGAGAAAGTATTGTTAGCAGTAACAATGCTAAATTAGCACAAGGATCAATTAATAGTTCTTGCAACTAATCTCTTATCATAATGAGATTCCATTGCATCGGTCCTTTAGACAACTGTAATCATGATTTCTCTGGATTAAAGTTCACAGGTTTACAGTTTAAGTTTCCATTCCAATCTTTCGTCACCCAGTAAGAGTCAATGATGATTTGCAAACATGCAATAATCTGTAGAATTCAGGTTTTTTTTCCTGAGGCATTATAATTTCTGATTTCTCAAGATTGGATTGAGAGATACATTTAACCTCATTTTAACTGCTATTTGGTGTACATACTTCCATTATAAGGATTAACATTCTACTTGATGATGCTACTGGCTACTTAATTGACTTCTTGCTAACTAACTTTCTGAGCCTTCAAACTAAAGCTGAGCAACTAGAATAAGTGTTTGTTCCTGTATCTGGCAGTTTGAGTTGTTTGAAGATATACTTACTACCTGAAGACAATCACAATATAGAATCTCTGGTGAACAACCCAGCAGGATTTTTTTCTTATTGCAATTTGTAATCTAATCACTCCAGTTTTTTTCCTAATACCCACCTACCACAGTAACACATTGTCATGTAGATAGTGAGACCTAAGGCTCTTATGTCATGAAACAGCTACCTCTGGTATTGCTGTTCATCCTCTCTTTCAAAACAAATTATCACTACTTCAGCATGCATCTAAGAAGGCAGTGTAGTAGTGCACTGTTCCATTCTTTTATCATCAACATGGCAGGGCCCAAACTTATTTCCCTTATTCCAATCCACTTGATTTATTCACGGATCAATCTAGACTGAGTTTTGTGGCAGGCACTCAAGAAAACAATACTGAGATAGTAGAATTACTTGGGGCTATTGTTTAATTTGGCACACAACCATCATTGATTATTGTGCATCTTAAAAAGATGTAGAAGGCAAATAGAAGTTTTCTAGCTCAAACTTTAGGCTACATAGCTTCTGAAGTCCTGCATGCTTCTGCTAGGGGCTGAGAATGTTGTTCATCATTAGTTACTATTTTAAGATGCAGATAAAGTAAATGTCAGTATTTTTTACTTGCTTCAATAACATGAAAATAATCAAAATAGCTAACATACATCTAATGGCTCATTTTCTCTCATTCATCATATTTATTTGTAAACTTGATTCAATCATTCTAGAAATATATTTTACTCCATACTGCTTAAATTCATGAAGAAAAAAAAAACATTTTACTAATATGTCTAGGAAAATGCTTTAAAATATCTTGTCTAAACTATATTTGTATGAGTTAAATTGTTCTAGTGAAAGAAAATATAACTGTTATTTTAATCCTGAAATCACTGCATGATATTATTGTTTTATTCCGATGTGTTGTTTGTTTTTTTTCTTTCATTTATTTATTTATATGCTATTTATATCATGGTTCATTTGACTTTTGTTAACTTGGATACCCAGTGGTGCATGAGAAAAAATGCAAGGGGGGTCTCAGAAATATGATTTATTCTGACAAAGGAAAATACTACAGGATTTTTTTCGTTCGTTAAATACATGCAGTGGGTTTTTCTGATCGGCTTTTCATAATTACTGAAACAAAACAAAATGGTCATAATTATCAGACATTACATAATGTTTTGAAAACTCTTTACTATTCGCTATATTGTGACTCTGTGGAAGAGTCATTTTTCGGTGGAAGAGAAAAATTTGAAATCTTTGAACATCCATAAATTGTCTTAACTTACAAAAAACTTCTGCTATTATACATAAATGACCCTGGATTTTGTAACAGTTCTGGCTCCCCCTTATTTTAAACACGTGATTAATTTCCTGTAAGGACTAGCTAAGAATAATTATTACTGTAGACCCAGACAAGATATAAATTTTAAGTTCTGAACTAGTGAATACCTTTATGTGTTGATTTTCTGATTCTGAAATAATAATTCTTACTGGGATATTAGCTTAATTATTTCCAAAATGGACAAAATTTAGAAAGAAGCATTTTTACTGTAAATTATTCGTAAATTTTGATGAGATTAAACTTTGCCTGCAATGACAGTGCTTACATAAGATCCTTTTCTTAAAATAAGAAGCAAAGCAAATTAGATTCAAGTTACAGGGTTATTGCAGCGAGATCTGGTTTCCATGTGATTTTTCAACCAAAGTGTTCAGGCTTAGAAATTCATACTGGCATCCTGGCTGATAAGTTGCCATATTATGCTACATAATTTCTACAATCAGCTCTTTAATTATTATTACAAATCCAAATAAACCTGTTTTGACTCAATGGAAGGAAAAAAATGAATGCATAAAATATGGTTACAATATAATCTTAGTAAATCATGATAACAAGTTCAGGAAATTAACTCTGTCTTTAAGGAATATCACCTCAAGAAAGAAAGAAAAAGAATTTTAAACATTCTGATAATTTTGAATTTAAATGGTCTGATGTTAAAAGCTGTAATTGAGTTTATTTCCATAAGAAGGCATGACTGTTTTGGTGTTTTTAATCTTCATTTTCAGAAATGGAGAAAAATTGTATTTTCATATTTATCAGGAAGTAAATATGAAGAATGCTTTGTGAATTATGTTGGTGAAAATTCACCACCTCTGTAATTCACGAGAATATTTTCTGATTTTGAATACAATTTAAGTAAAAGAATTCATAGAAAATGAATTCAAAATATTCATCCCACTCAGGAAGTCTACTGGCAGTCAGTGAATTTCTTTGCTAAATTCACACACTCAGTAAAATATTTGAACATCTAATTTAAATTCTTTGATTTGATTAACCCAGTGTGGTTGCTAAATACATCTGTAGTACCTTATAATTGATGCAAATACATAGTACTCATATTTTTGGATAAAGTAATAGCTTTTGAGAACTGTAAACAAACTTTTTAGGTTGAACAACTCAACTAATGTTCAAGATTCTTTCCAAATTTGAAGCATTTGATTTTGTCCAGTAACAAAGAATGGATAATAATTGCATGGTTTGAAAGTGTGTCTGTGATGTGGATCAAATATAAAAGTTCAGAATATAAATTGCTGTTAATTTAGAATTAGATGGTAGTGGAAAGTAATTTTTTTAGACAAAGAATGTGGCTGGAGTGTTTATCTCATAAGTCCTCTGACTACTTGTTTAGGATCCTTAAGTTCTCTTTTAACTCACAATTTTCTTTAAACAAATGTAGTAATATATTCTTTTGCACAATTTCATACTGAGCTATGAATTATAAAATCTCACTGCTCCGTTCTTGAAAAGGACTTCCATTTTAAAATATAATGAGTTAAAGAAGGTCAGAATGCAATTAAACCTTAGACTAAGGAAGCTGATAATCCAAGGAAGTATTTCTGAATTTTTAAGAATGTGTTTGAAATGCAGTCTTTCTGTATCTTAGAGAAAGTCATCAGAATGTTTGAAAAATCACTTGTTTGGGAATCGGGTTAATCATGAAAGATATTTCTCTGTGGAAGAAAAAAGCCACTATCCTTCAAAATAATTTTAGCCATTTCAAAGAGAATCTATTTCAAAACTACAAAATTCTTCATCAAGCAAAAATGTCAAAATGAATATTATTTGTCTCCTTTCTGAATTTTTATTTTTTTTGTTTATTTCCAGTGTAGCTATAGCTATTTTCATTGAGGATGTGAACTTTATCATTATAATTTCTGTTCATCCTCTTTCCTACATAGTTTATGTTTTTCAGAGGCTTTTGTAAGCTTTGACACCGAAATGACTTCTTGGTGATAGAAACTAGATGCAGGGACAGAAGACTGTTCTCCTGCCATTAATGTCATGTGTTTGCATGAGACATCTGATTTTTTTCTTGTGTAGACTATTGAAGGTTGTTTCTGGGAACAGGGACCACAAGCAATCTGAATGTGCCACAGAACTGTAATTTTTGTTCGCACCTCTCATCCCTAATTTGGTTTCATCTGTCTGTTGTATGTTAGCCTATAAAATTCTGAGTTGCTGTGATTAAACTGGCACCTATATCCAGTGGCTAGAAAAATCTTTTCTCCCAACCTCTAAAATGGCTGCTATGGGGTTTGTGTGTTTGTTGTCATTTTGTTTTCTTTTCATGAAGTTTAACCGTTTCTGACTAAGGGGTACATTTTAAACAAGAGGTAATATAGTTTACTGCAGCAACTACTATAGTTGAAAGAGATAGGGTGCACAGCTCCTAAGCAATATTGCTCAGTATTTTTCATTTCTGTAGCATTAATTTTCAATTAATGCGCATGAAAAAGCACTTAATGTATTTTGTTTCATTTATAGACTTTAGTTAGCCTTAGGAAGACTTCCCAAAATTTAAATCTAATAAAAGTTAGAGTGTGTTCATTTACCTTACAGAGTGACCCCATTAATATTTTGTCATTTATTGAAGTGAGATATGATTCCAGGAGTTAGAGGATTTAGTAGCTTATTCCCATCAGAAAGGGAAGGTCCAGTTTTTTTGCATTTCTTCTCTCTGTTCCTAAAACATACATGATACTGGCACTGATACTAACCTGAAATCTCTGTGAGTAAATGTATCTCACTAACTCACTGAAGAATTGGGTATCCTTTTTTCAATTAACAATGTCTTCACGGTCCTGTGAACTTTCAGTACAAAAGGGTCCATAATGTTAAAGCCATGTGTTGATGAAGGAAAAAAAACATCAGTGAGGAATGTGAGAGGGATGAAGTATCTTATGAAGTATCGTAAAACTATTTTTCTTTCAACATGGAGATGAGACTTCAGATATCTCTCAGATAAGAGAACTATATGGCTATGAAAAATGTTTTTCTTTTGAATTAATTTTCATATATATATGTATATATATATAGGCTTCTGTTCTTTGCTAAACTCTTTAATACCTTCTTAATAACAAATGTCATATTGAGGAAAACATTTAAATCCATCAAAAATATTGTCATGCAGAATAAATGTTTTTGCAGATTGTATACAAAGAAGGATAGCCACGTATTACAATTAGCCACAATTACAGCACAGAGTGATGCCAGTATTCTATTATATTTCATGTCTTCACGAATGTTTTAGGACATAGTTCAGTGTTTTCTTCTATAATTGACTTCTATTTACCATTCTCTGAGGACTTTTTTTTAAAAAATCATTTCAGTGATCTTGTTTACGTCTATCCCAATACAATTGTGTTGATATGACAGAAAATTGCAGTGTGAATTTAAGTGAGAGTAATTTGAAGCAGGAATTTCTTAATCCAGAAATAATATGTAATAATTTAGAGAGATTAGAAATGTAAGTTGATGTAAAGAAATGGTCTTGGAGACATAAATTCTAAAATGCCTCCTCTGAAAAATAAAAAGATGCCAATAGATTTAAAGTGAAGAAATAGTTTAGAAAATAATCAGAAAAAATAAGTAGTATAGAACCTGGTTGTCTGAGGTGTACATGGTTACAAGAAAGAATTATTCCTTTAGAACCCAAAATGCAGCATCATGTTGCATCTTGAATCTGAAATTATTTATAGTCTCTCAGTATGACTTACTGAAACAAGTATGTACATTCATGAGGTAATCATAAGTGTGTGTTTAGACAAATCTGATTCCTAATTCTTTGTGACTGTTTTACTAGTGGCCAACTGATTACTATCTAACTGCTTTCGTTGCTGATGTACATGCAATTTTTTCTTAAAGATTAAACCTGTAATCACAGTTCTATTCTTCTAGTTTCCTTTAAAAAAAATGCTAAATAATACTAAAATATAGACATGTCCCAGTATCTCTGATCTGATTCTCCTTTACTTTTAAATCTCTTAAGCGGTATAATGTAAGTATTATACCCCCTCTGTGCCCTGAAATTATATAAAAGATCACTAGAATAAATACTATCTCTTTTCTATGGATTAAAACATACTCCAATTGATCCATTAAAATGGGGTCCTTATTGCCATAGCTAAATATTATTCATTCTTTTTTCCATTTTTCTGCCTGTGATATTAAAACTTTTCTTACTGATCCATTAGTTTTTTTTCAACCTTGATTCTCAAAGCAATCCATTTCTGAACAGCCATCTGATTGCTGAATGCTTTATAGAAGTTATAAAAGTGATGGTCGTACTTTTGATAGAATCAACTTAAATCTTTATCTTGTATCTAAGAAGTTTTAGTTAGTATCTGATTATGTTTATATGTAATAGTGTAACTTTGTTTACATTTAATAGGTGAAAAAAAGTGATATTAGTGATACAAAATGAATCTTATCAAAATACTGTTTCAAAAGACTCCACCAAATCAGTTTTTATGAAATGTCAGAAAACTGAAAGTAGCTATTTCAGTACTTATCAATGTTCTCATTGCTTGCTTTTAGTTTATACATTTAAGATAATATCTTCTGTAAAATGCTGTATTAGTCAAAGGCTACTCAGTGCCATCTTTTCCGCATACTAGTTGTGGATCACAGAATTCTGAATATTACTATGAGTTTTTTTTTAAACTGTTTTCTAGTCTTTTCCACTCCTTTCATAATTATATTTGAAAAATCTATTGAAATGTTCTTTCTCAATATTCAGATAAAGTACCATATTTACTGAAAAAATGAGATGTTCATTTGTTTAACAGAAGAATCTTTCCAAGGGGAAAATATTAATGTTCTCTTAGATATGAATCAGATTTTCTTTGTTTCAAGAACATCAATGCTGAATTTGGATGCTAGCGTTCAGCCAAAATCTGAAACAGGCCTTGCAAAAAGCACTGACAGTTCACCTGATTCTTGTAGTAGAGAGCTGCCACATTTCAATTGTTAATTCCTCTGTGGCTAATTAATAGTTGCATCTTTTAGTGGGATTTTAGAAAACAGTAATACTATGGCAGTTAATTTACTATTCCTTTTTCCCCACATACACAATTAAAGCCATCCCTTTATTTGATGTAAATTGCCATCTCTTGAAAGTATATGGGATGAAAACCCAGCCATGTATCAGAAATAACTTTAATTTAAATTTGCTAAATGACCTCTGAAAGCTAGATGAAAGATTTTCTGCTGAATGGGCTGGTGCTCCCTGCCTGTATAATTTATGTGAGAAATTAGTGCGAATGGTTCACTTTTATGGAGCAGTGCTGCTTGTAGCAAGCCTGCAGAAACAATTTTCCCCCAAGCCTCCATCTGTTCTTCAAACCAGGGCATATGCCATCTCATCGAGCTTGAAAGTCAACTGATTTATAACTTCTGAAAAGTGCATAGATTGAAAAGAAAGGTCGACTTCTTCTATGTGACAATGATTTGCTAGGCACTTGGATAAAGACAATTCACATTACTGTGGATCCAAGAGGACACAAGTGACGTAAGCTTCAAAAATTGGTAGATTGAAATGTTGGACAAAAACAAATTGTTCCTCCTCCATGAGTTAAACAGCTATCTCTGTGTTTTAAAAGATCACAACTTTTTAGAAGGTAGATAGGTAATATAGCCATGAAATCTTGTTATGATGTGTTTCAGACTGAATAATATTTTCCTAGCTACAAAGGTTTCTGTCTAGAAGTAACAGGACTTGTTCCACTTTAAACTGCAAGCAGAAGCATCTGTCTTAAAAACTGCCTGTTGTTATTTGTCAAAAAGTTCTGTTAGTACCACAAACACAGCTTTGATGAATTTTGTATGTCTATGCTGAAGGTGAATTTGGAACCCTGTCCAAATGAATGGATGATATATTTTTTGCCCATTCATTGTCAGCCATCCTCCTTTTAACCAAATATTACAGTTCTCTGGTGAGTGACAAAACAAATTGAATTGACAATATAAAAATCAATATGGTTTTGATGTTTTCATTTATGGCCATGAAATACTGTGACTCTTCTACTTTGAGGCTCATAGTCTGAGTGGCATTAAGTACTTTGTCTTATCAGGTCTGATATCTTTTTTTTCCTATTTTTCAGGTAAAAATTGGAATATATTTAAGTGCTTATTTAATATAAGAAAGATTATATAGGAATCGAGCATGTGGAGCCTTTTCATGTCAAAATTTGAGGGCAAATTTTGCCTTGTAAAACAAAGAGACTTAGTATATAAAGTCCATGTAAGATGCAGAAAGAATCATTCTTTACTGGCATGAGCTTGTTGAGATATCTTTAGTATCCCTAAGAAAAAATAACAAATAAAGTCTTTTAGCTATCCACAATTGTCTGATGTTATGTAGGTATGAATGTCCTTGATCTAACTCACATAGGCAAGTATGCTTTTTGAACATTACATAACTCAGTAGAAAAAAGCACAGAAGGGCAGATTAACTAAACCACTGCTATGAACTATGTCTATTGTATAAATGAACCTCTAGCACTTAAGTCAGTATCCAGTGTAATGGAATTAAAATTCGTATAATGTGCATGCTACTGACTGACTAAAGAAGATGAAAATGTGGAGCTATTAAACTGTTTAAATTAAATACAATTTATAAAGATTTCACTGTGTTGAATATGTGTTAAATGTAGTTATAATATGGCTTTATGAAATGCTACACTGTAAAATGTGTGATATTTGAGAAAACTTCACACTACATGTCTTGTACAAATTAGTAGGGAAAAGTTAACTGAAAGATATATTCTAAATACATATTTGACCATTGGCTCTACTTTAGAATTGTCTTATAATGGATGCCTATACACAACAGTTTTGTGACAAGTGTTATTATATTTTGTTACTTTTCAATTGTTTCCTTTTTTTGTCCATTATATTGTGTACATGTAGTAAATTTATCTCTCTCCATCATTTTTGTTGTCCTATACTGTTTCCAAAGAAGAAACTAATTAATTGTCATTTCATTGTCATTTTCAGTAGCCTCTTATTATCCTTTTGCATCAAACTCACGTTCACATCTACTATTCTGCAGAGTTCTTATTTGGGATCTACTCTGCTCTAAATCCTCACATTTAATTCTGCTCGTTAATAGTATTTACTTGTCTTTAAATAGTAAATTGTATGTATTTGTCTATAAATGAAGTTACTTGTGTAAGGACAGCTCTACAGGAATTGGCTTAAGCTTTCCACTCAAATAAAATATATTTTTAATTACTATATACGTGTCTTTGAATAGAAATCATTCAGATTAAGATTCCAAATAACTTCCTAAACTAGTAAGCTCTAAATTTTAATGTTTTAAACTTCCTCTTACTTTGAAACTTCTTAACTACTCTGTTGAATAAAGTAAATATCCAATATTGCATGAAAAAATTCTCTTCCTTCTGAGATTTAAGCATGTAGGTAACTTAGCTTTGTAATCAACCTAGTCTGAAGCCTTGCTTTGGCTGATAATGTGTAGCAGTAGTGTTAGTGAGATGGTGTACTTAAATCTAAGATGAGAAAAAGGTATTTACACTTGTTTGTTCTCTGTTATAATTATGTTTCTTTCGTAATAAGTGCTGTAGTGTCATTGCATCTATAAGAAATAAATTGCCAAGACCTTTAGAACACAACCTATTTAAATGTGTCTGATAAATATTCTATTGAAGCAGTTGATTTGCCCTTTTTTTTTGTTTAATGGGAATTTCTTTTACCTTTGAAGTCAGAGTCTATATGTACATTTCAATTAGCAGAATGTCTGTGTGACAGTAGCTGTAACATGTGGTAGGTTACAACCAAAATAGTTTTAAATATTTAAATTAGATAGTTCCCCTTGGCTTTCAGCTTTTGCACATTAATGCTCTGGAAACAGGCAATTTGGGGAATTAAAAATGCTGTACTACTAAGTGATAGAATTTGTGGGTTACTAGTATTTTTTTCCTATGACATGCTTCAATATCAGACCAAAAAATATGTTTTAATTTCATTTTAAAGGAATTAGTAGCTAAATTGTCTCTGTATAATGAAACAATTTAAGTGCTGCAGGACATTCTAAAAGTTTCATCAGAGATAAAAACCCAAATAAAACCAACTGGCACATCAAACATAAAAATAAATAATTTATATCTCATATTGGAACTGTTTTTCTGTGTTTTAAAATAAATATTATGTTCATATGTTCAGGAAAATGTGTTTTTAATTAAAGAGTCATTACAGAAAGATGGACGAGTAATACCTAGAAGATCACAAGTAAGGATCTTTAAAGAGATAAGAATATTGAATGAAAATTTCCTCAGGCTACAAAAAAGCAAAACAAAGAGTATTGCTTACAGCTTAATCTAAACTTCTGTCTAAATACCTATTTCTTTTGGAATGTGGGCTGTGTCATAATGTAGTGAATCTCTACTTATAATGAAGACTATGTGCAACAGGGTGCAGTTCTGCTCTAAAAAGGGACATACTAAAGAAAAAAATGAGGGTTTGTCTTTATTGCTTTTCATTGGCTTCTAGGTAGAGTTATACTCTTATATATAGTACACCTTTTCCAATTAAACAACATTTTCTTCCTGTTCATGTGCTTGTCTAAAGACAAATTTAAATTAAAGCATGTAAAATGCAGATGTTAAATATTTGTTGAACAAAAATATTGATTTTTCCTATTTAATACACCTGATGTCTTCCTGCTCCACTGTCAACTGTATAAATGCATGAGTTAGAAGATTTCACTATGATGTCTAAACTGCCACCTATCTACATGCCATACATATGTAGTCAAGTTGTATGAATGAGAGTGAGATTTTTTTGGTTTATCCTTTTCAGTGCTGTTCTAGCTGTCAGGTGACAAACGTTTACAGCTGCTATTTTCATTTTTAACTTCTTGCTGACATCTCTATGTTTCATGTTTTTTAAAATACTTGTTTTTGAATGCATGTACGTAACTTTCAAAGTTTTAGGTAGAATTCCAGCTTACCTGTTTATAAATATGAATACCAGTTGCTTTGAAAAGTGATAGTGTCTTAGTTTCAGCTGGAACAGAATTGTTTTCTTCAAAATGTGTGGTATGATGCTACGTTTTGGTTTTAGGAGAAAAACAATGTTGATAGCACACTGATGTTTGAAGTTATTGCTAAGCAGTGTTGTCCAGAGCCAAGGCCATTCCAGTTTCTCATCTCATACTAATGTAGGGTTGGGAGGGCACAGACTCAGGACATGTGACTTAAACTGGCCAAAGGAATGTTCCATACCATATGACATTATGTGGAAGGAGTTTTGAAGGGGATGGGAATTTCTCTCTCTTTCTCTCTCTCTCTCTCTCTCTCTCTCTCTCCTGCTGCATGGGGAGCTAGATGCACATTGCTTGGGGGATGGTCAGAAATTGCTTTTCCATCACTTGTTATATACCTTCATGTATATACATACACACATACAGATAACTGTGATCCTTCTCTCTATCTTAATAGGTAGTTTTATCTCAACCCATGATTACAAATTGTTTTTTTTTTCCAATTCTCTCCCAAATCCCACTGGATTTGGAAAAGAAGGGCTGAGCAAATGACTGTGGTACTCAGCCACCAGCCAGGATAAACCACAACAGTCCTTTGGGTGCCCAGTGTGGGCCCTAAAGAGTTGAGATAATAGCAGATCTGACTGGAGCGTGTTAACACAATGTTGTGGCTATTTTATAATTGCTAGTTTTCTAATAATTGATAATGTTTTCTCTATGGAGCTTTTTGAGAGTCTTCTTGTTGAACTATATTGTATAGCACCTTGCTTGCTGTTTATTTTCCTTGCTATTTGTTTGTCATCTCTATGCATTGGATTAAGGTTCATATTTTGTTAACTAGGTGGCTTTGGCTCATGTTATGATAAAATTGGCAGTAGAAAAACTGATGTGATGTGT
This sequence comes from Phasianus colchicus, assembly GCF_987193195.1. NCBI lineage: Eukaryota > Metazoa > Chordata > Aves > Galliformes > Phasianidae > Phasianus > Phasianus colchicus. The sequence goes on along the minus strand of NC_143437.1, from coordinate 44,232,678 downwards.
GTATTCAGCATTGCAGTTATCTCAAGGTTTTGAAAACCATATTGCTGATATCATTAGCAATTATACTCTTTGCTTAGTCTCCTCAGGGAGACAGGCTATGGAGGAGTCATGGAAGGACATTTTTCAGCAGTTCCTCAGCCTCCCTTTCTCTTCCACATTTACATCTTTCCCTAGAGTAGTTACAATAGCTCTTGAGAATTTTGAGTATCCATGAGATGTTCAGATCAACACTCTCCTATTGCTATGTGTCGCAAATGTATTTCAGGTTAAGATTAAACAATCATTTAAGAATATCACTCAGAGATCTGCTCTGAGGCAGAACAGTTCTGAGTAGCTGGGATTATGGGATTGTATGGGCAGATGATGCAAAGAGTGGTGGGCACCCCAGTAGTTTAGAATTTCACTTTTGAACAACTGCAGAATCCTGAAAAACTAGTAGAATATTTGGAGAAGACCTGTTGCTCTGGCAATTCTAGAGGGGCACTAATCACTTCAGAGTGCTGGGGCCTGGCCCATGCCTACTGAGCTCTATTCAGTACCATCCCAGCTGAAACTAAGACCAATAGTTTAAGCTCAATCTATTGCTTTCATTCACCAAAATGTAGTTGCAATTTTACCAATTCAGGCATTATTTTTTTTGTGAATTTGCCCTTTTTTTTGTAATATTTTTTCTTTTCTAAAGTATAAAAGTTCAAAATTAGGGAAACAATTGATTTTGATGCTAAAACTGTGCCATATCCATTGCTTTCAGAGGATCCTGAGTTATTAACCTATGTTGGTATCACAGAATCACAGAGTGGTTGAGGGTAGAAGGGATGTCTGGAGATCATCCAATCCAACCTCCATGCTCAGGCAGAATCTGCTGGTGCTCATTATTCAAACTGCTTTTGGAGATCTCCAGGGAAGGAGATTCTGCAGTCTCTCTGGACAGCCTATTCCAGTACTCTGTCACCATCACAGTAAAAGTTTTTCCTCATGTTCAGACAGAACTTCCTGTGTTTTGTTTTGTGACTGTTGCCTTTTGACATTCTGTTCATATCCAAAGAAGTGTACTGAGGGTCAGAAGATGGCGACTATACCCTTAATGAATCATAAATGCTTATAAACCCATGAATACTTATAAACTTGTAAGAACCTGTATCATCTATGATGATCCAACTTTATCATTCTTATCTTGCCCTTGGACCCTTAACAAGATCGTGCTTTGCCTTGCAATTTAATAACAGCACTAGAGACTTAGGGCTTTTATTCCAAGGCTGATGGAGACCCACTGTAAAGCCTGTGACTGTAACAAAAACATTTTTTTGACACCAGTTTGGATTTAGTTAAATTTCAGATGAATTTCAATTTCCTCTGAGCTGTCACGACGTGCTTCTGAGATGTGAAAGACAATGTGCATTTTTAGTTGGTCTTAGTAAGATTTTTTTGCTCAATATATTCATAGTTCATATAATTGCAGGGAAAAAAAAACACATTAATCAGGTGAAAACAATAAAAACTGCAGTGTATTTTATGTTTGTGGCAAAGTCCAACTTCTCATGCAGCAGTTTGTGTGGAAACATGAACAGCCATCATTTGGTACAAAATGTCGTAGTGTACAAAAGTTTGGAATTCAGGCCTGTCACAGATATTGTGAGTATTTTACACCTTTGAGAATTAGAATACATTTGTTTGTGTAAAATTCCTACCCGCATACAGTTCTGAGTAGTTGATTCACTCTGAGCTCAAATACTACTTCACAATTTTGAGATTTAGATGAAGATTTCTAGTTTAAGCTAAACACATTATACACTTTTTAAAAAGATAACTGTATAAATAGCTGGAATGAAACCATTTGGTAGCATTACTGAAATTGCCCTATTCTTTCTTGACAAAGTATAAACAACTTATAGTCAGCATAACTCCCTCCCAAAATAATTATTTTTGGTAGGTAAAGATTATCTGATAAGGAAAAAAATTTAGTCCTTATTGAATTTAAGCATGGATTTTTAATCATTTTTAAACTTGATTTGAATAAGTTCATTAATTTACAAATGATACTAGAAATACATAACAAAATATTCACAATTTATTTATCATCACCTGGATTGATATTATTTCTGTGAGATAATCAAAGGCAATGAAATTCTATCAGTCTAGTTATAATAGGAGTCACTACACTATATGTAACAAAAAACATGAAAGAATGAAGTGAATATAACTTCCTATTCACACAGCTTTTTAATAAATAGCACTTTCCATCAGTCTGTCAGAGATCTCTTGTCTACAGACATTTCTGACTACAGACAACAATGTAATATTTATGCTTCTTGCGTAAAGAGTTGTAGTTAATTAGGACAATAAATCAGTTTGCTCTCAAGGGCATAGAAAGACAAACTTTTATGGATTTACCACCTCAGAAGGTGATTTAAACTGTCTGAATGACTTTGCATAAAGTTGATTTGGAATACTTACATGATACATTTGTTAAATGCAGCTGGTAACTTTCAGGTAAGAAATAATGATGATCACTAACAGCAGGACCATCAGCCCCATACCTTTTTGCTAAGTAATTGTTCATTGATGCACTGAAAATCCTAGATCATTCATCTAGTTTTCAGAAATATCATTAGCTAATGCAGCGATATCACCTGATATGAGGTCTGCTGGGTTAAAATAAAACTCCAAAAGGTGGTTTAATTTTTAGATATACACCAGTGGTGATTCACACTGCCAGTTTTTAGTTGTTATTGTGTTGTCAGATTAATGTTGAAACGTAGCAAATACATGTTGGGATTCCCAGAATTGTTCCTCTTAATCTTTTATCAAAGGGGTAGACCTGAGAATGTAAAAGTGAGTTCTGCCTAGCAGTAAACTATGTTTTCTCTGCTTTAATTATTAATTCTATACCTTTGCATACTTCCTCACAAAGTGGCAGCTGTTTACACTGCTCTTACTTCTGTAAAGAAGTCAAAACTATTCCCACAGGGCAAAATACAAGCCCATTAGAATGATTATTCGAATTTTCCTAAGAAATTTCTTCACCTCTACGGTGGTATAATATGCTAAACCTATAAAATACTATTTATATAAAACCTACTGCTTTTTGTTTTAAGAGGGATTTAAAAAGTAGTTGAGTCTGGTCTGATTTATCTGAAATAAGCGACCTTATATGGAAGAGATTTGATTCAGGTCTTTCATGTCCTAGCCAAACAACAATTTTCACTAACCCAAGTAGAAGCTACCATGGCCTGTCTAAAACCTCCCAGGGCATATCATACAACTGTATTGAATTCTTTACAGCCATTGAGCAAAACATAGTGTGCGAGTCTTGTTGTTTGATCAGTATTCATTTCAGAATACTTTGAAATACTTAGTAAGTAAGGTGTAGCAGAAATGCTGAGTCATGGCCTGAAGCAGTGATTGAGCACCTGGTAGGAAGGCAGGGCCAACCTAGGAGAGCTCAGGTGATGCAATATGCATGAGTGACCAGAAGGGGTGGAGCCAGGATCCACCCCTTTTGAGACCTCATTTAAGGATTGGTAGTGGAAGCAAGGGTATCTTTTGCTGGAGATCCTTGTCTATTTGGGGCTTTCCAAGGGTAAATGGCCATTTTCCTTCATTTCTGTGGCTGCTGCATCTGGGCTTGTTCTCTGTTTTCATTTGCTGTAGTCAAAGACTTTGTCACCACACAATTGTGGTACTTTCTATCCCATTATAGCTTTATATAAGGTTATACGTTCAAAAACTCCATGGAATGCAACCTGACTGAGTCATGGATTTTGTGAGCCAAATGTTTTCTACTACCTGCACCTAAATTTTGACTCTTTACTCTTATTTACATCAAAATTTGCTATGAGGAAAATGGTTAAACTGGTTGCTTAATACTGTATTCAACTTGTCTTCCTTAGTAAAAAGTATTATCTCTATATCCAATGTCTGTCTAAGTATTCATTTTTATACATTTCAACATTCTTGTATATGTGACTAATATACAGTATGCTTAAATATGTTTTCTTTCTTCCTATTAACATCTGATTTATTCTGATAATTTAGTAAGTAATGTGAAATAATAATGTGAAAATGAGTTTTCAAGCACAAACTCTCGAAACTACGTGAATACAGAAATGTCTGAAAAGCTAACAGATATGGTGCTGGGACAAGCAACAAACATCTAACACAGAGGATCCAAGTATCCTTCCAAGCTCTTGGGTAACACTGTACCGTGGCTACAGTTTTTTTGGGTGTTTTTTTTTTTGTTTGTTTCTTTGTTTTTTTTTTTTTGTTTTTTTTTTTTGCTGAGGCTAGTCTGAAGCTGATATATAATCAGCTGCTCTTTGAGAATGATACTTGGACAGAGTTATTCTGATATTATTTTGGCCTCTTTTCCTGGTCTGCAGTTCATTTTGAAAAATAACTTGTAGGGTTGTTGTTGTTTTGTTTTTCTTAAACAAACTTCTTCAGATGGAGACCATAGTAGAAATACTAAGGGGATGTTGATATGATACTACGTAAATCTTAAGTTCATAATTTGCTGTTGTAACAGAGTAGGAAGCTACATAAATCATGTGCTACAAAACTATGTTTTGATTCATTATTAATGTCTTTAATTTCAGGATCATAATGCTTTTCCCTTAGGGCCTTGCTTCATTTAATATGTGGGATGGATAGTTCACTTGGGATAGAGCTACATAAAGACTTTGTTGCATAAAAACCAGATTAAAAAGTTCCGTCTGTTTCTTAATGTCCTTTGCTCCCTCAGTTGTTCTTCACTTTCACTCTATTTATCAGATCACTGAAATGATAGATTTTAAAACCAGTTAAAAATATGTCTTTGGCTTTGTATTTTTACTTTTCTGTTTAGTTTTGATCAGGTCGGTACAGTAACTTGGAATATAGTGCAGCCACGTAGATAGTTTCACTGATGCAAATCAAAGAACAGTAAACCAAAGCAGTAGAATAGGATGAAACAGCAGAGTGAATGATGAAAGAAGTCTTAAATCCATTTTACACACAGATAAGCTTTAAAAAGAAAAAATACCAAATCAGTAGTCCCTAGGAATGTTGCTTTAATAATTTCTAACTCTACCATAACCCTGGTAATTATTTTAGTAATTCAGTGATTAATTCAAAGTGAGCCATTTTACTTGGAGGCTTGACTAACCAGATTTCTTAATTTTATTTACTTTTTCTGTTTGAAATGCAACTTCTGCTGACTAATACAACTTTTATGAAGGCTTTAACTGAAGGACTTTAGAAACCATTCTTCAAAATTTTAAATATTTTTAAAATTACTTAGAATTAGCTTACACTATATCAGTCAAGTGAAACAAATGTTTCAGTTAATGACTTGGAAAGTGTACTTTCCAGCCATATGTGAGACATCTTTTCCTAAAAGCAAAGCAACACAACAACAACAAAAACTGCTTACTTGTTTATTTTCTACCTGACATTTCTGCAGATCAGATCCAGGACTCCAAAGTGCAGTGCCTGAAAAAACTTGAGCAGACAATCTAGAATACAGGGAAATTTTATTGTAATAAGGGCATGTTGCACCATGTTTCTTCTCTATATAAATTCATCTTGTTAAAGAGATGAAGCTTGGTTCTATAATAAAAAAAAAAAAAAAAATTATCACATTATTATATAATGCAAAGGTTACATTTTGGATTGCACAGCAGCTATAATGTTTGTTTTTCATAAGATTACAGAGTTCATTCTTGCAGCTTCAGGGCTATCTAGTACTACATCATTCATCATTCTTTCTGTGTTTATCCTATGCTTATTCTAAAAATAAATAATGTTTATCAGTCCTATACTACCCACTGTAAATGCACATTGGAAGTATTCCAGATTTAAGGTTTAAACCATTTTCTGTTGTTACACTGCATCCATTTGTAACAACAAATTTGCTAGATACGTTTTGAAAAGAGAAGTATATTTCTGCATGAGTAAATGTTGAGTAAAAGGTGAGTAAATGTTACCTTATTAAGGGAAAAAAGAAATGCTTTCCATGCTTAAGACAGAAACAGTGAAATATTTTTGTCTTCCTATAAAAAGAGTAGTTAATGTATCTTAAACTTTCCTATGAAACCTTATGCACCAGGGATCAGTATTGTGGCAGCTCCTGGGTCCTGTTTAATGTCTTTATTCATGACCTGGACAAGAGGATTGAGTGCACCCTCAGTAAATTTGCAGATGACACCAAGTTGGGAGGAAGTGCTGATCTGAGGGTTGGAAGGCTCTGTGGAGAGATCTTGATAGGCTGGATTGATGGGTTGAGGCCAATTGTACAAGCTTCAACAAGATCAAGTGTCAGGTCCTGCACCCTAACAATCCTGTGCAGATCTTGGCTTGGGGCTTGGGGCAGAGAGGCTGGAAACCTGCATGGAGAAAAAGGATCTGGGAGTTCTTGTTGACAGCTGGCTAAACATGAGCCAGCAGTGTGTTCAGGTGGTCAAGGAGGCCAATGGCATTCTGACTTGTATCAGCAAGACTAGGGACGAGATTGTCCTTCTGTAATCCAGTAGAAGAGAATCTGTCCTAGATGTCATGGGAAGATAGACAGTGGAAGCTGTTTCTTAAGAAGTTGGTATTCAGGGCAGCAGGATCTCAGTAGTTACAGAAGGTGATGTGAAATATTACTCACAACAACTATTTCTTTGTTCCTAGTGTAGTTAAGCATGGAGCATAAGAAGAATCCTTTAGTATCTGCACATAAGGCAAAATTAAGATACTATTTTCCAAAGGGCTCATAAATGAACCAACGTACTTCTAATGATTACTGTAATCTTTGCTGGAATGAATACTCCAATATAAATGACACCTTACAAACTTTTGAGTTAGACTGCCTGGTAGAGGTGAATATCAATCTTACTTTGAGAACTTCTACTTCAGGAAAGCTTTAAAATATTTGGTGCAATATTGTTACGACAAATGCATATTGAATAGATTATCATGAAGTTGTGTTTCCTTAAGAGTTTGCACTTTATTTCAGAAAAGTTAGTATATACAACAAATTGTTTGTTTGTTTTTTTTAAAGTAAGTTGCTGTAATTTAACTGCTTATATTCTATTTAATGAGCTAAAAGAAATTCTTCCATATAGTTCATTTTCATTGGATTATTTCTGTAACGATATTAAGAACTTAAAGTACTCTTTCTTTACTGATAACCTAAAGCATAAGTTGAATACGGACAGATCATATCATAATATCATATCATAAATGTAAATTGAATAGTAAGGAGTGAAATAAATGTTACTGAACAGAAAGATTTCTTTCATCTATTCTTTTTATAAATGCTAGTGAAAAAGCACACTGAAGGACTGTCAGGAACTTTTGTTTGCTTCAACAGAACTGAACTCAAAGAAAGTAGTGATTCTTCTTTGAGTGGTTTGTGTCTATTATTAACTGTTCTGCATATTAAGGTAAGTGGATTAGTCAGCATGGTTGTTTTCTAAAGAGCCAGAGGTGATCTTACAATCTTGAACTTCTAATGAAGCTTTTAAAATGCAGAGTTGCACTATCAAGCAATACATTGAATTTTATCCAAAGAGCTGAAACGAAAGCAATTGCAAGAGCTACTGTCACAAAACTTAAAAATCTATCCTATTTGTTTTCTTGATTTCTGTTTTACCATAAGATAATGAAGAAGGCTATGAGGACAAAAGCCTCTACATTACTACCTGCCTTTTTATGTGGCAGCTTGTTGAAAGTTGATAGTTAAGAAGTATTTGCTAAAAAAAAAAAAAAAAAAAGAGTACTGTTTTAATCAGAAAAGCATCTAAGAAAGATTCTTCAGTGTGAACAATAAGGGTTGATGGGGAAATAGTTGCTATGGAACTATTTGCTGAAGTAGCATGGAATGACAACGTTTAGTATGATTTAATTTACATCTCTGTACTGGATTTTCTTAAGAATGATGTAGCTGTAGATATCACCAGTAGTCTTCCAGAAAGAACAGCTCAGCACTGGTAATAGTTACTTCCTCAGAAAGAGTAAAAATCTTTATCTCCTCGCACCCTGTTAGCAAGATCGTCGAAAGTAGTGAAGAATCTATCTTCTAAATTTTTTAATATTTCATCTAATATTTATCTAGTGGGCAAGTTCCTAGTATTATTTCAAGAAACTGAAGTTGACATTTCATAGCACTCTGATCAAGAAATGTTCTTCCGAGTCGCTGCTAATTTTATAAAGAGAGGAGTAAATTTGCAGGCTATTCAGCTGAGCCTTAATTGTGAACCATTCAGACAAAATAATCTCAGGAGATCAGAAAATTACCCTTATCTACAAATCCATGCTTCACGTCCTATAGGTCAAAATGTCATATGAGTCAAAATGTAGACATTATAAAATATAACATATACATATACATAAAATAACAAATGGCAAATTGAAAGGCAGAGTATGGCAAGTGAAATAATTATTCTTTGTTTGACATTACACATGTTTCTGAAACTTATTCTTACTTGAAACACTGCTAAATATGTTTAAAAATTAAGTAGATTGTAGTGCCGGGGCTGTGGTTGTCAAAATTCCTCTTTTCCCATCTAATTCTCTGTTTTGGCAGAGAATACATTTGGGTGTTATCCAGTGCCTATTTGCAAGGCTGTCTCCCACAGGAACTTCTTAATAGAAAAGGAAAGGGAGAAAGCATTCTGCCACCATTAGGTGGCTCACTATGAATGTGTTTGTGTTGGAACTAGCTGTGTTACCCCTCCTCCACTTTGCCTTGCTCCATGTCTGGGGCTGTCTCTGCTGCTATGAGCTTTTTTGCAATGTGTGAGTCATTTACAGGAATAAGGAGAAAAAGACCCTGTCTTTGAGTTCCAGAATAGCTGAGACCTGGGTCTTGCTTGCTCTGAGGAAAGTGTTCACAAACTGCAGTGTAAGGAGAGGTCTATTTGCCTCCCGTTACTGCCTGCCCCTTTGTTCCTTGTGTCCTTGGCAGAGACTGAAAGAACTGGGCCTGTAATACTTGGTCCCTGCTGTGCCACTTAAAGAAATAATAAGCCATTGTCTTCATTAAGCAAGCCTTGTTTTAGCAAACAGAATTCAGATACTAAAAAGGGAACATTTTTAAGGGGGGAGAGTTAAGAGACAGGGATGCTTTACAAAATTCCCTAGAGAAACTGCTTTGTTTCCACTATTTTATTGCTACTTACTGAGAAGATTCATATTCAAATAGGTTGGGGTTGTGAATCGGTCGTTTGCACATTCTCATGCACCCAGGAAGGCTATGATTATGGCTAATTACAATGACGAATGAAATCCTAACAAGAGTGCTCAATCAGATTGCTGTTCATGCATGAAGCAACTAAGACTAGCCAATGGAGGTATGATTTTGGTAATTACAAACAATGGGGCTAAGTTGAAAAAAGCTTAGTAAATCTGCTCGAGACAAAATAAGGTCTAATTAATCACTTTAAGTTCTGAATTCTCCAGATGATCTGCAAGCTCTGTTCTATTTAGCATTCTTTTGATAGACTTAGTCTAAGGAGCAAGAATGCTTCCTTTTTGCTTATACTTTCACTGACTAGAATGCAAGTGTTTCAAAATACTCTGACTTTCCCTTTGTGACAACGATGTTGCAACCTGTTTTTTCAGGCCAGTAGATGGAATGTTAGAAAAATAAACATGCTGTTATTTGCCTTGCTAGCAGTGTCATTATCTTCTTTGAGAAAACACAATGAAGTTACATTCAGCTGTCATAGTATTACTGACCTCATTCCCAAACCTTATTTAGTGGGAGTTTTAATGTTGCCTCCAAAGATTTTAAATCTGCCTTAAAAGGTATTTCTATTCAGGCTAATTAAAAGTAAATCTTTAAATACTTATAAAATATTTTCAAGATTTTGTTTCCTTATTTATGGATAAGGAAATATTAACAGCAAATTATACAAAATGTAGACTAAACTTTTGACAGTGAAATTCTGAGAGCTGGGTGTTTTTTGTTTGATACATTAATACTAATTCCAGTTTTTATTTTAACCATTCTATTACGTGAGTCAATATTTTTGTATGGGAAATCCTCATGATTAGATTGTCTATATGGAATCACTGTAATGAGAATAATATGTGAGTAACCCATAACATGGCTTTGGTACATTAGGGGACATCTCAGGAGCTATTGTAGAATCAGTTAGCATGAAAAGACTTCAGTAAGATCTTGCTTTGACATATCTTTTGAGAGAAGCCCTTTAAATTTTGAACACTTAAGTATGATTATTGTATACATTTTATATTAAATAATAGTTTTTCATATTAAAGTTTCCACCATGTTTCTCCATCCTCAGAAAGCTATACATCTGTCTCTATAAATATTCATGAAATATTAAGGTATATAATACCTTAATATATATAAAATCTATAGGTTATTTTTCCTTTTATTTTACTGCCTTTTTTTTTGTGAAAATCCAACAACCATTAAATGAAAAACACTTACTTCGTACCATTGATATTTGTGAGTCAGTCCTCACTAAGTCCTACTGGATCTGCTTCTCCCATTCAGAGATGTTGGAACTTTGTCCACAGGCCATGTTTTAATCTTTTAAAGTACACCAAATACTACTTTTGTTGCCAAGAATGTTGATGAGGTACATAAAGAGGTTGAAAACTTTTAATGAGTACATCAGTACTGGACTAGAGACAGTTTTCATCACTACTATTTTTTTGAAGTCTGTGTTAAAAATGATAAAGCTTAGATTTGAAGTGCTGAAGTAACTCTAACAAATTAGTCTAAAGCTGGTTGTTTCACGTGATCTTACAGATTTGTTAATAAAGTTTCAATTTACATGAAATTTTTTTACCCATGATTCCTCTGAAATAAAAATTATATGCATGTATGCAATAAAAATCATCTATGCAGTGATGTATTACCCAAGATGCAGTACTGCTTCCTTTATTTGTTCTCTCAAAATACATAATTTTTATAGTGTGGTTTGGCCATGTGCAAGTCTTGATGGCCTTTATTCTGTCATATGTTGGATTATCCAAATGTACACAAATATCTTATTAAGGATTAATGGAACCTTTGCTATTGGCAAGACTCAGGCTTATGGAAATCTCTTGATAAGCCATGGAGTATGGTGCTTCAAGAAGCATTGAGCCAATGAATTATTTTTTTTGCTGCTTCCAAAATGGAAATCTTTCCTTATTGGCTACTACCATTTCCCTTGGTTAAGTTCAGCTGTTCAACTCAGCCTCAGAGAGACGGTTTTGCTCCCTAAACTGCCGGTGGATATAGTGTTCTGTGGATCTGGTGAGCTGCATTGATCAGCAAAAGATGAGAACAGTGCCAGAATAAGTAGGACAGAAAGATAGTGCGTGTGGAAGTAGGGGGAGAGAGAAGGGAGACTGTTTTTCTTCATATATATCAGGCAGCTAGATTGTTTTAGTTGCCCTGCCTGCTAGGCTGTGTTTATTATCTTGGGTTCCTTCCATTTAAAAAAAAAAAAAATGTTCAGAAAGTGTCCTTAAAAAGGTTTTTTCTTCCGATTGCCTCTACTGTTCCTTAAATACCTGTACATCTGTACAGAAAGCCTTTGTGTAATCTTGTTTGATGTTTCAGTAGCTCAGTGAATTAAAGTCATCTGAGTTGTATGCCAACCACTTCGATATTCTGAAATTAATTGGATAATCCAGTTCATAGCTAGGTCACAGACACTGTTCATGATCTAACAAAAGGCAAAAGTAATCATTTTGCCTGGCTGCAGTTTTCATTTGACGTAATATAAGTTAGAAACTTACTTGAATATGGTCATGTACTTAAGTTGAAATTCTTAAAATAAATTCTTCATGAGGTGCTTATAAAGTAATCTCACTTGTGGGTCTACCTGCTGGTGTGACCACCTTCTTTCATTCCTGTGTCTGTGCATCTTCATATCACCATTTCTTATTTTGATATAAGAAAAAGTAAGAGTAAAAAGGAGTATTTCTTTTAAAGAAGTCTGTCTTCCTCACTGATGTGAAAACCAAGATAGGAAACAGTAATTCCTAGATCAGAGAAGTCCAACAATGCTAAAATAAGACAGATACTTCAAAATAATGTCTGTAGTTTTATTCTGTACATTTATTGAGAATGAGATTTTTTTTAATCATCTCAAGCTAATGGTTCTCTAAAACAGCTGGCAAACATCTTTATTCCAACTTAATTTTCAGTTATTACAAGTTATTTAGCAAAATTCTTTAGACAAATTTAAATAATAGTGTAGCAGTGTGGCAGATCAGGAGGAAGGTCTTATTGTAAGTCTTCATTCTGTTGGCATATTTGTTTTTAATGCACAAGAGTTAGAGGAAGTATCCAGTATTTACTGGATATAAGTTTCCATAACTTTTTTCTGTGACAATATAGTTATGTTATAAATGACAATGTCCAGAATATTCCAGAACTGACATATGTAAGTAACAATTTGATGTGAAAGTGTTATATTTAGTAACAAGCTCAGATGCATTAACTATATCCTCAGTTTAAATAAGTAAATTCTTCCCCACAGTTTTGCTTCAGAAAATATTTATCACCTTATTAATTTTAGTGATAGTAAAATTGGAGAAGTTATGCTTTAGAGGTAAAAGCAAGAAATATATATCACGTAAGATTGAATTTCATTTTGGAATGATGAACATTTTCTTAGTTTAGGTAGCCTGTAACTTACGCCCACATTGCATATATATGTATATGCTGCTTATTTTGCTGTTATGATAAGAACAAAGTAAGAACAATAAGCTCTCTGAATATTTTGACAAGTATTTATTTGATAATCTTGTCTATGTTAGCAGGCTTGATAAGAGCCCCATTAATTTGTAACAAAGTGTATGCTAGAATGACATAAATAATTCCATTTGTTTTATAAAGGAAGCAAAAGTTTGATCTGTATCCTTTTACTGACTACAGACTTTGTTGATTCTTTATGTATGAATGTAACAAGCAACTGTTTGAAAGTCGTTAGTGACATATACCATGTATTTTTTAATAGAAAACATTATTACCATCTTTAGGCAGAAAACCTTAAATATTTTTTTTATTTGTAATTAGACACAGTATTTTGTCAATTTAAAACCAACATGCCTCGTTTCTGTAGTTTCTGCTTTATAAATATGGAACAGTAGTATTCTCTTCAGAAAAGTTAAAAATAAATGGAAGAAAGACAGAAAAATAACAGATTTCTTGCTCTAGACAGAGCATTTGTTGCAAACTCAATAGGAATTGGCACAAACTGTTTTCTGGGTAACCTACAGATGCTCCAGAAAGAATATCTTATGGCAAGCATTTTTCTGGGCAGTGTTATTTAGGACTGTGTCAGAAATTAGAAGAAAAGTTATAGAAACACAAGTATTAAGGAAAATATTTTTACTCAAAGTTTTTTCAAGGCATATTTTTAATTCCCTGGACTTTATTAAAATTGTATTATAATAATACCATTTGATTAATGTAAATTAAGACAAGTCATTCAAAATCTGTTACTGAAAACAATTCTGCCATGTTGAAACACACAGACAGTGCTTCATTAACTATTGATAGCTTTTATATATCTTCAGCTAGAGCAATAGAATACAAAAGTAATAAATACTGCTGTATGGTTCTGGGCTTAAAGTGATGTGTTACACTCAAACCCAGAACTTTATGACATTATTCCGAACATTTTAATTAATTTTAAATCATGACAGTGTTGTAGTTCTTCAATTTCATATTGTTGGGTGTTTTTTTTTTCTCTATTCTGGTCTATGTCTCTATTAGTTTCTTCCTGAAGCTTATGGAAGGCAGAAAATCTTGCTGTTAGAATAGCTTCCACTGAAAAGTTAATTCTAGTTGACAAATGAGCAAGGAAAAGAAAACAAAACTATATTAGGAAAATTTTATTTGTTTAACTGTTGTTAAGAAATTTCTGTCAGTTTTTTCCATGTGAAACACTTTCTATGCAACTTGGAAAAAGTAGAGTTTATAGTATGAGCCTAACAGTCTATTCAGACATAAATAGAATAAGATATATTTGCGTAATAATTATGATCGTAATGTTGAGAATAATATGATTCTAAGAGAATTGCTAAATAGAGACATTGCAAAAAAAAAAAAAAATGTTTATAACTTGCTTTAAAATGTATGCTATGTAATAAAAACCAGGGAGGCCAGAATGTTTTTAATGAGATTTAAAACAGTCAAGAATAAATATCTCACAGGAGAAATTATTTTAAGAAGTACTAGCCTGTGAAAATAAGTAATTGGAGTAAGTCAGAACTGCCTGCTATTCGTAATCCACAAATCAGTTTACATCCTTTGGAAAGTTATAAAGTAGGAATGCAAAACACTTCTTGAGAATATGAATTCTAGGGATGCTTCTTAATGCCTGTGATAAGGGCATATCATTTATCTTTGATAAATGTAGCTGTGTAAAACAAGACTTTTTATACTACAGTGGATGAAAACATAATGAATACCATGTTCAATATCAATTGAGAGAGATCTTAGTAGCATACCTGAATTATTCCCTTCAGCCATGTCATGCTGTAGTTTGAAAAGTTGTCTTATATTTACAAAATAGGCTCTATTTATCTTAAAGTAGGAGTATTCTTACTAGTTGAAATATTTGCCAAACATAGTTCTATCTCAGAAATATTTTTGGGAACCTTGATTCTAGGATTGGGAAAAAAAAAAAAAAGGGGGAAAAACAAGCAAAATGTAGTAAATAATACAGAAAACAAACATCCCTTATTCTGTCCATTGTTTATAATAATTTTCCTTCTTGCAATTATTAATTTTAGTTTTTGTGCATAGTAACAAAGTAATTCTTGTGTATTCTGTTAGAGAATTTTTAAAATTTCCTTGCTAGTCCATTTCTGTATCCACTTTCTATTATATCTTGAAACTTCTCCTGACATGTAGATAGGTGTTATTTACCTAGTTACAGGGGTACTGCCTGTTTTATTTCTATTACTAAATTACATGAAGAAAGAAATATTATAGGATTATACCGTGGCTTCGGTTGGAAGGGACCTTAAAGCTCCAACCCCCTGCAATGTGCAGGGATACGTTCCGCTAGATCAGGTTGCCCAAAGCAACGTGGCCTTCCAGGATGTGGCATCCAAAACTTCTCTTGGCAACTTCGATCTTGCCAACCTTATAGTGAAGAGTTTTTTCCTAATATCTATTCTGAATCTTCCCTCTTTTTAGTTTAAACCATTACCCATGTCCTATCAGTACATTTCCTGATAGAATCCTTCTCCAGGCTTCTTGTAGGCCCCCTTTGAATGGACATTCTTTTTTTTTTTTAATTTAGTTGATATGTTTGACTGACAATTATACATATCACCTCAAACTGTATTTCAGGCCTGCTAAAAGGTTACTGAAGTTGATAGGAAGCTTCTTATTCATTTTAGAAAGAGGGATCCTAGCCCTGAATAAGAAAAAAACAGATTGCACTTGAATTCAGAGAATACTGAAGGTATAGTTTCATTGTTCTGTTACTCAAAGTAGATTTAAAATTCAAATTATGTTTGTTTTTTTATTCAGACTCCTATAAATGTTATAAGACCCTATGGGATAACATATTACTTGTAAGAACTAGATACTATCATACTAATTTGAAAATCTGTTTGTCACCTTTCCAGCAGTTATTAGGCTGAAATAGTTAGGAAAATTGCCATCAACCAGGTACGTATTTCTATTTTATTTCCCTGGTGTGCTCTTCCATTTCCTAGTGGTTTAGCAGCCTCCTAATCTGGATGTTAAATTCAATATTTTTGAATTTAGGAAGACTTTCCTAATCTTCTTTAACTTATTAATTTGATCTCCATGATATTCTTTGTCAATAACTTTTGCAATTTCATTTTGCATTGTATGAAAATGAAACACTTTCTTTCATTTTAAGTTTATGCCTGTTTTATTTTTCTCTTTTATTATGAAGCAAGTTGAAGTATTGTTATTTATTCACTGTACCTATGCTGTTTATGGTTTCTGATGTGTCCTGCTCAGTCATCACTTTTTCTAAACAGAAAAATTCTGGCCTAATTGGATCTCTCCAATTAAAAAAGAAGTACACATGCTTTAAAGTTGTATGACTAGAGATTTTTGCAGTGATCAAGCACTGTGAATTTACTATCTTATGTAATAAAGTTTTAAGACCAGCACTTAAAATTTAGTAATACCTGCCACCATTTTATTAACCTTATTGACTGTCACCAAACAACATGCCTGCGTTTTCAATGCATTGTCAGCAGGGTCTCCAGGATCTTTTGCCTATGACATGCGCGTAAAATTAGGATTGATTGTTTTCCATCATCTGCATTTACCAGTAATGAATTTAATCTATTGTGTTATCACCATTTTCTATTTAACTTTTAGATATACTGAACAGTATGTGCCACCACATATCTCTTTGGAATCTCACCTGCAATGTCTCCATGTTTTGAAAGCTGACTTTTGTTCTATTCCTCATATATATCATTCAACATGGTACTTGTTTATGAAATGATTTTCTTTGCTATTTTATGCCTGTTTATTTTCTCTTGTGTGAATCTGGCTCTCCATGCACATCTGCAGTTTCAGACACCTAGCCAAAAAGCATTTGTAGGCCCCTTCTGTAGATAGTGGAGAAAGAAAAAGTATTCCCAAGGACAAATTCAAGTTATAACTACATTACCAGATACTATGGTGCAATTTAAATTGGTATATGAAACAGTTAGTGCTAGTAACTTTATATTCATGCTTATAGTAGAAATGCTAAGGAGTGATTGAGCACCTGGTGGGAAGGCAGGGCTAATCCAGGGGAGCTCAGGTGCATGCAATGTATGTGAGCCGCCGGAAGGGGTGGATTCACCCCTTCCCAGACCTCATTTAAGGGTTGGCAGTGGAGGCAAGGGTATCTTGCTGGAGATCTCTGCATACCTGAGGCCATCCAAGGGTAAGCAGCCCTTTTCCTTCATTGCTGCATTTGGGCTCATTCTTATTTGCTGTAACTAAAGACTTTGCCAACCTGCTATCATCATGGTACTTTCTATCCCTTTATAGTATTATAATGTTGTTTGTGGCTCTAGAGGTTTTTCTTCCTGAGTAGCTGTGGTTTGATTTTGTGGATGGAATACATATCAGTAGTTGGAACACATCTTCTGGTTCAGTTTTATCTAAAAAGAATCTAATTCAAGCATTCTAAGTTCACTTTAGGGTGTGAGGATAAGCTTCCCTTCAAATGCATATTCTTCCTCAATACTAGTGCACTAACATAGACTTTCCTCAGAATGAATAATATAGATCTGTCAAGAATTATTCCCAGAAAAAAAACTTCTTTCTTTTGGTTAACAGTGGACACTAGAGACATTATGCTACACTAACTTTATGCAGGTGTGAACACAAGACTTGATTGAAGTTTTCCAGATGTACTGATATAAAACAGTATTGTTTGTGTAGTTGGCTGTTTTATGACTTAGATGCTATGTAGCTTCTGAGATTTCTTTGCACCCTTCCAAATACATCAAATTTACGTATGTAATCATTAATTTTATTATCCATTTTAGCAGTTCGAGTGTCATGTTCTGTTCTGCTGCTACTAGCCTCTACTTAAGTGATAGGATGTACTCTATAGTAAGTGATGGAGAAATTTCATAGTTGTATTTTGCTCTAAGATTATTTGTTAGGTATATACAATTTTTATTAAACATAGCACTTCCCATCTTGCAACTTGTGTTCATTGTTTCATCCAGGCATGTCTGGAATCTTTGTTCTTATAGGGGGAAAATAAAAGCAGCACACTACAACTTATGTGGATTTGTAGATTTTTGGACTTCTATTTCTGAGACTTGAAACATGTCAGTAGTAAAACTACAAGTCTGTAAACTCATATTGTTCTTAACTGCTACATTAAGCAATGGAAATGATTTATTAGCTTTTAACCCATATCTGATAGATATTTTTTTCTGCATGAGTGAATGAAGACTGTTGTTTAGTATCTAAATCAGACTTGTCAGAGAAGAATTCTCCAGTAATACTTTTAAGTCAAAACAGATTGAATTGTTTTGTGATCTATGATCACACAATCACAAATAGTTGTTTTCTTTCTTATAGTTGCAGACTGAATTTGGAAAAGAGATAAAGCAATCTAGGCTGAAGTACACTTTTTATTAAAAATTTGATCTGCATTCAGTACTCAAATATGCATCTACCTAATAAACTGTTAGGATATTCAAGTTCTGAGTGCTTTCTATTTAGAAGTTTTACTTAAGATGTTTAGAGTCCATGTTTATGTTCATAATACCAAATATTAAACTTAACCTTATCTGTTTAAAAAAAAAAAAAAAGCACCAGTAATGCCATATACTTTGGATTTTCCTTGAGAGATTGAGAGATCAAACTACAGTAATAAACAACAAAAGACGCAAAATAAAATGAAATAAAGCCTATTGAAAAAAAGTGAGCACATATCTAAAAATTGACAGAAATTTAGGAAAGAAATTAGTAGGCGGTGCTGCTCAGACACCAGAATGCCAGAATATACTTTGCTGTAAAGAAGGATTATTATAAAATCCCAACATGAAATTTCAATATAAGATAAATATATTACTTGATTTGAGACATCAGTATTTCCCGAAGAAGCTGTCAGCCTGTGGCTTGGACAGGTATGCTCTTTGCTGGGTAAAAAACTGGCTGGAGGAGTGGGCCTGGAGTGTGGTGGTGAATGGAGTTAAATCCAGCTAGTGACTGGTCACAAGTGGTGTTCACCAGAGGTCTGTGTTGGGGCCTGTCCTGCTTAATTTCTTTACTGATGATCTGGAGAAGGGAATTGAGTACACCTCAGTAAGTTTGTAGATAACACCAAATTTTGAAGGAATAATGATCTGCTTGGGAGTAGGATGGCCCATTAGAGGAATTGGGACAGGCTGGATGGGCTGAGGCCGGTGGGATGAAGTTCAACAAGACCAAGTGTCAGGTCTTGCGCTTTGGCCACAACAACCCCAGGCAGCACTACAGACTTGGGGCAGTGGCTGGAAGACTGTGTGGAAGAAGTGGACCTGGTGTGTTGGTCAGTGCTTGGCTGAACATGAGCTCACAGTGTGCTGAAGAGGCCAAAGAAGGCCAATGGCATTCTGGCTTGTGTCAGAAATAGTGTTGCCAGCAGGAGCAGGGAAGCAGTTGCCCCTTGTACAGAACCTTGGTGATTCTACACCTTGAGTACTGTGTTCAGTTTAGGGTCTCTCCCATCAAGATAGACACGGAGGCCCTTGAGATTCTTCAGAGAGGAGCAAACAAAGCTGGTGAGTGGTCTTATTATAAGGGGTGGCTGAGAGGATTGGGATTGTTTCTTCCAGAGAAGAAGAGGTGCAGGGAAGATCTTATTGCTTTCTCTCTACTTATTGAAAGGAGACTGTGACAAGGTGGGGGCCTTTTCTCCTGCGTAAATAGTAATAGGGCTAGAGGGCTAAGTTGCAGAGATCCAGATTGAATATTAGGAAAAAAAATTCTTCAGAAGAAGAATGATTAGACACCGGAACAGGCTGCCCAGGAAGGTGGTTGAGTCACTGTCATGCTGAGGGACATAGTTTAGTAGGGAAATATTGGCAGAATGTGGATGGTCTGACTGGATGACTTTGGTTATACTATGATTCTATGAGTCTGTGATTAGATGTTTCTTAACTGTGGACACAGATCCAGCTGGAGATCATATAATAATCCATTCTGCTTTGCTTGCTCTGAAAGTAATGCCTTCTATTTATTTTCATGGAAATTACAACAGATACAAAAGAGCACAGTAATGTTATTTGACAGAGCAAATTCTCAGCTAGAAAGAAATATTTTTTCAATGTAATCACCACCAGTAGATATACATATTCACCGGCAATGAACCAGAGTTCTTCATTTTATGATGTGACAGCTGTGCATGGCCATTGGGAACATGGCTTGTCTTTGGTGTTGAAAGACTTTCAATGCTGAAACGCACCATCTACTGCTTCACGGTGCTCACATTCATTAAATGTTTTATTAAATGAAAACTGTACCTCCACTCAAGAATTTACTCCTCCTCAGCTACTGTCAATGCTCACATGCTAGTTATATTCTCATTGCTAAATCTCATTATTAGAGCATTCATTGACAGAAACTGTATTAAATATTTACGCAGAATTTTACTGAATTCTTCAAACTAATTACAAAAAAATTGTTTGCAGTATTAAATCTTAGTTTATTGAAATCTAATTATACTGGTTTTATTTTTTAATTAATCTTAGAAATTATTGGGAAATTGTGGAGATACAATATGCTTGAGGATAGTGACTATTGAGGAAATCGTCCACTCATCTCAGACATTACCTTTGCCAGAGGAAGAGAACTTACTTTTATACACTTACATATGCATAATAATTGTGCGTATGTATATGTAGAAATATAAATATATCTCATTTGTTTTCCAACTCAGTATTTAGGCTACATAGTTTTCTTGTTTCAAAACATCTTTCTTATAAATTAAAAATACCTCTTGACAGCATCAAAATAAACATCTATTCTGAGAAGTGATTATACAAAAACGTCAACTCATTACTTGGCAGATCTATTTCTATTGTGACATTTGAGTCATATCTGACACTAGCGACAAAAATATTTTACATTCAGTTACCTAGCTTCAGTTACAGCAGTAGGGACCAACAAAGCGGAAGACTGAATAACTCAAGTCAGCACATCTTTTGGAATATCCATATTTTATTGGGACTGATTATTGATAAGGTAGGAAAACTGATGAAGTTCAGATTCCAGTTCACGTTTCTTCCACTGATAGACTGTATAATATAGGAAAAAGGTAAATAGTTACCCAAAAAGTGTGTGATGGTCCTAAGAATGCCTTCATGTAAATTTATCTTTTCTTATTTCTTTAACTGTTTTCTTACTGTAATTTCCAATCAGGATTAAAGATCCCATTTTATGGGGTGAAATCAAACACATTTCTTTGTCAAAAATAGTAAAGCAAATGTCATCAACAATTGAGCATCTGTTGCCAAGTGGTATTTTCAAATAACAGTTCCACTATCTTGTTGAAGTGCAAAGGACCAATCATAAAATTTCAACAGCCTCTGAAAGCAGCCTCACTGGAACATAGTGAGCATGAAGAATCCCAGGATGAAAATAACAAGAAGAATTGGGTTCTGTTTTTAGAGAAAATGGGTACTCTGTGTCAGATTAGGGCAAGGCAAAAGATTAAGCTTGATATTGGATCAGTCTAATTCAATCTGATATCATGTTGTTTATAACATTTTACTCCTTCATTTAAAAAATTAAGTATACAGTCTGTCTGTTTACTGCTGTAGGTTTTGTGACATGAATGCAGAGGGAGAGTTTCTGATTTGAAGTTTAAACTCTTCCATTAGCTTTTACACTTCAAACTTTATGTATACTAAAGAGTATTTTAGCTATGGCATTCACTGAATTCATCTCTTTGCTTCTATCTATCTTGAGGTATACTTACTTGAAATTCTTGAATGCAAATGTAACGTGTGGAATATTTTGGCACTGAGATCCATGAAAGCTAGTTATGAATTAGATGCATGTATCATGCACCAAAGACTAGTGTATGTAAGAGATCCACATCCATTGGTTTCCATTTTCTTTGCTTAACTTGACTAGGTGATCATATGTAATATTGGTGGAGTTAACATTTATCTTCTCACTAGATAAGAAAACAATTCAGGTGACAAATCTAAAAAATTCAAAGTCAAAATTACCAGAGTTTTATAAAGATTTCTATTGCCGTAGGAAAAAAATCTTCATTCAGAAACATTTGCTGCTAGCATTTATTCTGGTGTCATTTTTATAATTACTTTGTTACAAGACTTGGCTAAAAACAAAAATGTTTGAGTTTTCAACCTTATAGGCATATAAGTTGAAGACCTCATTTTAAGGTTTTCTGTAGAATGGTTCATCTGAAAGAATCATCTCAATCGATGTAAGCATTCTTTATTTAAGAGTATAGAATTGATTTTTATTTTAAATTATGATGTTTCACTAGGCAGTAAGGTAAACTGTTAAAAGATTGAAAGATAAGGAGATACCGAGAGACAGTAATCTTCATTTTATAAAAAAAGCAAATAGGTTTGAATTCATTTGTATATGCCAATCTTCAGAAGTATTGCTACATTTTGTTTTAAACAGTATTGTGGGGGAAAAAAAAATAAAACAATTTGCCTCAGGAAATTTTCATAGTACTAATTCAATCCACTTTATGAGAATAATGGAAAACACTTAATTCTTCCTACTACTACTATGCAGTACCTATAAGATGTAATCACCCTCTTCTCCCTTTCCTTCCACTCGTCTACTTTTTCTTAACCTCTAAACACTTTTTTTTTTTGAATTTTTTCTTCATTCTGCTATTTTCATGTCTCAAACCTTCAAACAGTGCTTCAGTTTTTCATCCTTCTATCAGTTAAGACAATCAGTATTTGATGAAATGTGATGTTGCATATTAGATGTTTGATGTTAAGACTTTTTAGTCCAACTCAGGCTATCGAAGGTAGAGATGTGCCCATAAACTAAAATTACTGCAGTTGCTCTTTATGCTGTGTTCCTGCATGCTGAAGAGGCAAGAGTTTCATATATTGACTTCAGTATAAGAGTTAGTGTCCCTTCCCGAAAATATGAAAATTAGTGTCCCTTCCCAAAAATTGGAAAATTGACACAGTAATCACTTAAAATCTCTATTCTTCACGTTCATTAAAATTACTCTGTGCTGCACACTGCTTTTGGCACTGAGTAGAATTGAATTTATTTTCAATTTTTATTAATTCAGGGATATATTGGCACTGTTGAAAGCTAAGATTAATAAAGAATTACAAAACTTGTAAATGAAAGATCCACAACAATTTCCTGCTTTAATATTTGTCCTCCAGATATCAAATTTTCAAGGTTAACATTTTCTCAGTACATTTTAGCTTAAGACAAAAAAAATTATATTTTTATTTTAATCATTAAGGCTTTAAATAAAGAAATACCCCATTAATCATAATGACCTCTCTCTTTAATGAGTTATGGCAGTGATATCTCATAGCTGATAACTATATTTTGTTTGCTATACTGTTTATTCTAAGTATGTAAATAATAAAAGAAATTTATGACTAGCTATAGTGTAGAATTATGGATAATACAAATTCTAGTTCTAATAATGTCATCTCACGAGACTTACTGTTATTATATAAGAAAGCTAGGCTAGGAAAGCATTATTTTAGATATAACAATAAGAACTTGCAGTCAGGAGTGCCAGGCTCACAGCTGCCTGAATAACTTCAATTCTGATCATTTTCATCTACTTTCTTGGCATTGAATAAGTCAGGCTTCAGATACTTAAAGAGGAAAAACCAATTGTGCAGACAGACCGACAATTTGATATTGTATGAAAATTTGAATCCAGTATGTTTTTAAGATGTTGACATTTCAATCTAATGATTTTCTGGAAGAAGTTTGTTTTAATATTTTCAAAATTGAATTCCCAGTGGTGTGAGTTTGTTTTGTTTAAATTTTTTCTTTTAAAAAAAACAAAAACAAGTTGTTTAAAAAATATTTATAATCTTAAATATCTGTATCAAGACTTGCTCCTGTAAGTCTTCAACAGCCTGATACAAACAGGCAGGATGAGAATCTAAAACAGCTTCATTTTGTCTTTGTATTTTCTTCTCTGCAACACCCTCCTTGGTATCTCCTAAGTAATTCTTTGGTAGCAGCTTTAGCCCAGGCTTTGAAAGTACATATTCAGTTTTTTTGGCAATCCACTGAAATATGTTTGTACGCTGCAAATAAGAGGAAAGCGATGATCATATTTAGTGATTTTGTAGCTTTGCTAAATCTTGAATTTTGCATCACAAAGAAAGGGTGCTTTTCCAACATGAGCAATTTCCCTGGCTAAATATATTCAGTGTTGTTTTCTGTCTCTGTTTATATGGTCTGTCAGGCAGCATTCTCTGTCAGGTGGTAAGGAAAATGTGAAACACTTACATTGATCATCAGTGATCACAATTGTAGGAGATCAGAGAGATATTTTCCAAACAAAATGTTCTTGCAAAGATATATTTATGGAAGGCTGTAATACCTGAGTTTCTGTGATCAGTCTTTTAGAAGTGTCTCGACAGATCAATTCATACCCCCTTTATATAACTCAGTAGCAACTGCCTTCTTGAAGCTAATTTGGGAAGTTATCGCACAGCACAAGTAAAACCTTGAAGTGATCTTCTCTCTAACTGTAGCTAAATGTACATATCTGTAACTGCCACTAATATGTTTACTGATTAATTAATAGATCTACATGTAGAAAAAAAATTAAAATGTTAAAACTATGTACATTTTAAAATGCTATTATCCAGTACCTTATCTTTCAGTGGTAGCACTTGTAGAACTTAAACTCAAATAATTAAATTGAAATGATATTGAATAGAAGATCTTAGACTTCAACCAATAGTCTCTTCATCTGAAGGAATGAGGAAAATAGTGGGAATTAAAGAATGTTGCAAGATTTAGTGATGTCTGTAAACTGTCAGCATGTTTTAAATATACTAGTGCAATTCTGAGATATGCAGAGTGTTTTTATGAGGAGAGAGTCATCTGTAACACTGCACAAGGCACTATTTCCTATCCTGTTCTCAGTCTCTTTCCAGAAGATATTATTTCTCACTGGATCCTGTACAGAGAAAACTACTGAAATAGGTGAAAGTATATCAAATCTATTTTAAGTGAAGAAAAAAAAAAAGGATTTTCTTACACTAGAACATAAAAGATAAGAGGTTTTTGACAGTGGGATATTACTCATTGCTTCCCATTGTTAATTTTCTTTACAAACCAAATATACTGCTTTTCTAACTATTCTAACAAAATATAATGGCATCAGATTTTCCATCAAAACTTGTTAAAGGGTAGTTTGTATAAAGAACAATAGACATTCAAATCTCCTTTTTGTAGCTGCTTGTTTTATCACTAGGAATGATTTCAATTCCGTAGCAAGTTCTGTGGAACTTTTGATCTGCTTATGTGAGTCCAGCACACACACTGTCACTGAGCTATTCTAATGTCCTTATATTTGGGGAATTTTTGCTGATACCTGGCTGTATTCAGAGGACAGACCTTCACCACTCCTCTTCTAGTTAAGATCTTTTCTCACATATAAAGATTTTAAGCATGTTCTCCTTTACTCTGGTTACTGTCTAGCCACAAAAGAAACAAACAAACCCCTCACAAACTACAGGTTAGCCTTAGATCTAGATTGGTTTGTTGGGGGATCATTTCTGTAGAACGACTAGACTTCTTCACTCATACTAACTAGAAGAAACTTCATGTTTCTATCAGTCTCTCGCAATTATTTATTCTGTTATTGCAGTGAATCACATTAACTTAAGTTGATGTTTTCTTTTGAGCTAGTGGATAAGGTTTTGTGTTTGTTCCAGGGTATGTTTATATCCAAAAAACAGGATGTCTCAGGTGCGAAGGTAAGTAACTATGCGCTCAGGGCAACACTGAGGGTTACAAACTGTATTCCTAGCAAGCAAAAGCTCCCTAAGCAAGTGCAATATGACTTATTAACTCTTGAGAGATGGGTGAAATACGGAACAGGAGTGGGAGATGTAACATGTTGGCAGTGGGTTTGGTAGAAAGTGTCAGCGCGAAAACTCTGCAGCATCCTTCTTCCTTTTATATGTCTCTCAGGGTGTGCAGGGACTAGTATAATGCACTGGCCACAGAGGCACAATGTCCAAGCAGAATGTTTGCCTGCAAGTAAGCTCAGCTGCTTGCAAAACAAGATAAACTGGCGAGGTCAGCTCCCTATGAAACAAGATAAACAGCTGTAGCTGCAAATACCACTTCCCTTAAAACTGTCATGCAGGCCATAGTTCTAATCACGTAGCCATACAGTTATATTCTCTCCCAGAATCCTTTCTTCTAACTCAGGATCATTCTTTGGTCAGAACCTTTAGGTCCCTGATATGGCATTATACAAATATGAGAAATACAAATATATATATAAAGTAATAATGGAAGACTTCATTAGATTACTTGGGGAAAAGAACTTTCTGTAAGGAGCAAAGCTGACAAGCTGAGGGATGGTACATAATCTAAAGGAGTATTTTGACTGTTTTTACTCAAAGGTTGTGTTATTCAGCTTGAATTTACTGGAATTCTTTAAGTATATTCACATTCACATAACGTGCTGTACTGTCATGTAAAATAGATACTGTATTATTTGTTTTTGAATATTTTTATTGTATTCTTCTTGAAGTATATTTGAAAGATGATTGTATTCTACATAACATTTAGTCAGCCACATTTCTTGTTTGTTATCTCTTCTAACTTGATTAAATTGATTAACTGAAATTAAAGGTTCTGTCCATCTTTGTAGATAGGAAGTGGACCCTTTAATATAGTCTATTCTTCTAATATTTTGTTTCAAGAAAATAATATTTTACAAAAAAAATATTAAATCTTGATTTCTTGAGTATAGAGCAAGTTAACAATTAAAAAAGCAAGTGCACAAAAGCTTTTCAAGTCTTTGCTCTGCACTAAAAATCTCGTTTTGATCTTTTCCTAGAACGTATGTGCTATGTGACTTTTTTACGTTTTCTGTATGTTGGTTTTCTCCACAAATGTGAAACTATTCTGCCCAAAACAGTCCTCAGAAACACTCTTATTTTTGCAGTTTTACTTTTACATACAACTTCTTAGAAAGAAGTAGCTTTACACTAAATTTTGCTAAGATTTTGTCCAACATTTACATAATCTTAAACTTCACTGTGAATTTAGGAGAAAAAAAAAAGATTAAGCGCTACTGAATATAATACAAGCTGAAGAAAACTGCATGTGAAGTGAAAGCAGAAACATCCATTCTTTTTTAGGAATGATGTTTATGGTCAGTAAGAAGGCCATCGTGTAAATTTCAGAAGAGAAGAGAAAAATGTAAAATAAGGGCTTATAAATAAGAAATTCCAAAAAGAAGCTACACAATTAAAATGAGATAATGCTCTTTCTTGGAGTCGTATTATATGCATTTTATTTTTATCTGTCACAAAATCTCAATACATCACTTAAATATTGATTCTTCCGTGAATGAGGAGGTGTGTTCCAAGCTTTACTAATACTAATTAAAAGCAAACACTTGGTTTCTATGTTTTTACTCCAAATGGCAGAGGAAGTAGGAAGCCATGATTGGATGATTATTACACCATGCTTTGAAAGCTTGATTAAAAAATACTTTCCTTGCCCTCCTCTTTTGTGCACTTTTCAGAAGAGAGAGAAAAAAAAAAAGGTTTTATGTAAACAATTATATATTTAGGCACAAGGGCTTTTATGGCCTCTATTGTGTAGTTGTCATCTTTTATATCTAGTATGGAATTTAGCATACTTATTAGGCAGAAATCACATTGCTCTTAGCCTACATAGAGACTTTATCCAGTAACTTATGCCTTTATTATTTCTCTCTGTATGAATAAAGTAAAAAAGTTTGTGTTCAGGTAAATGTAAAACCTATAAAAAAAAAAAGTTAAAATGAAACTTGGCTTTTTATGTTGGGTTCTGAAGTGTTCTGCCACAAATACGTAAGTGATTTCAAACTTCACAGCCTGAATTTGTGTTGTTCAGAAACCTGTCAATGCAAATATATTTACAAAGCAGATGTGAGCATAGACAATTGCATTATATCATGTGAAAGAATTGGAAAGAGAAAGCTTAGTACATGGTAATTTCCTAACTGTGCTTTCAAAATGTAATGTTTCATTGTGGAAATGTAAAATCATAGTTCACTTCAAAGGTTTTTAATTTCTGAATTCTATATTTAGATTGTCTCTGTTCCCATGCTGTTTTGTAATATCTGATAAAACAGACTCTGGTGGTAGAGGTGGTTTGTCCGTATATTTTTCACATTACAAGCTTAACCTATTGTGATGATCTGGAAAGGAGTATTTAACTGATCAGGCAAATTTGATTCCTTTTGATTCACATTATTAGAAAGCAGTTTTCACAACATGATTGGTTGATTCTGCTCTCACAACAGCTTTTGAGAGATATGAAAGTTGTCAGAAAGATACTGTTGGATACTCAGGGACTGCTTTTGAAGTTACTTTGAGTTGACAACTAATGAGAAGCTTTTTTTGTTTGTTTGTAAGTTACGCTTCAGTGTTGATAGATGATATGGCTATTTTTTGTTTGCAAAATGATGGATTAGATATGGCTTTGTTTATTGTCTGTAACAGAAAATCTATTTTACCTCCAGATAGGTATTTTCCTTTTGCTGTTTTCTGTTGTTGTTAGGTTGGTTGTTTTTTTGTGTGTGTGTGTCATTGGTGGTGGTATTATTTTTTTGTTCTGTTTTGCTTTGTGTTGTTATTTTTTTTTCTGGTAGTATCTTCCTTACTATGTGTTAGAGCTTAACAGTGATGTTTTTTCACACTGAAGATGACAGGAGGTCTGATTCAAAACTGATATGTTAGTGTGATTGCAGTGAATACATTTGGAATGTCAGGAAGAAATATTTCTTTTCCCAAAATGCTAAATACATTTTGTAAGAAAGACACTCTGGTATACATGGAGCTAGTAATGTAATGAAGTGGTTAGTTATGTTTCTTTTGGTAGATATTGTTTGGAATGTATTTCACTGAAGTTATACAAAAAAGTGAGTTATTTTTGTCTCCAGATGTACTTTTTTCTTTCCCTCTTTTTTCTTTTTTCCTTCTAAATAGAGTGGTTAAGATACTTTTGATAGCTATATTGAACTGGCATAATAATGTAATACTGCTGGAAGCTGAAGATGCTGTGACATTGGAAGAGCTATTTTTAAAGACTTAAAATTGTTCTGAGAATGTGGAGCAGATAAGGAAGTCAATAAAGCTGTAAGCGATGAGAATATGGAATAATACAAAGAGCTTCACTCTCAATGTTCTCATGCATTATCTTCAGAAGCGTTAGTTGTTTAAGAATTTTTTCTTCCTATGCAAATGAGTAAAGTTGTGTATTAATGTGGTTTCAACCATTCAGAATTAAATTTAAAAACATGACTTAAACTTATCTGAGACTTATACACAACTTAATGACTAGTTCTGAGAAAGCCAGCCAGTCTCCTAATATCTAAATATTAGAAATCTTACTTTGGTCTCTCTAGGTATCGTCAAGAAGATATCTTTTGTTCTAATGATAATACCATGGGAGATTAAAACAGAAACATCAATCTTAATCAAATTTCAGACTTAATATTCTGTTATGATCACTTAAATCTCAATATGTTTAATTATTTTTAGTGTTCATTATTGTATTAGTATATTCATCTTGAATGCTTGTCTGGTGTGATTAGATGAAGTTGTTATAAGATTTAATTGATCTTACTGATTTTCATATTATAAGAACAAGGCTGTGAGCACTGTAGCAGTCACTGAATGGTCTATCAAATATAATTTGGATTATTTAAATAATGAAAATGTTTAAACATTTGTTACTCTTCTTAAAAATTAAGAAGATTTAGAGTAATTACCTGCTTAAAGCTTTGGGTTCATGCAGAAATGGATAATTGTGTGGCTATTGAGGTGTTATTAACTATAACTGATACTTAAGAATGATGATATGGTAGCCAATAAAAAGGATATTGTCATAAGTTTTGTAGAATGTTCCAACAATATCTAAACTTGAAAGTACAGAAAATAGTTTCCACAGTCCATTTGACTGATATTTATATAAATCTTCATGAAATTCCATTTTCATTCTTATTTTGCTTTTTGGATTTATTTAACATTAAAAATAAATGAAAGTCTATATTAGACTGAATTTACTGCAGTTTAGAAGCCTATTGGAGCATGGTAACATTTAAGACTTCAGTTACACAGCAAAGCAAACATTCTACCTCAATGCTGAGACAGTGCTGATGTACCCTGCACAAATGCCTCAGCTTAGTCTAAAGAGATTTGTATACAAAATTCTTACCATTGATACAACAACTTATTTCTTCCAGACAGTGAATTTAAGCAGAAGCAACATTACAGCAATGTAAAACTTGATACAGCTATACAAAATTTGTAGTCATTTTTAGAAAAGGAAAAATATACCAATTGTCATGGTTTCATGGTTTTTATCATTATTCCACATCATGATGTCATGGAAACCAGACTGAACCATGACACCCATATTGAAAATATTTGTAAAAGTGTTTGAAAAAGAAAAAATATATATATTTTCCTACATTACATAGTACAATTTAGTTGGCTAAACAGACACTGGGTTAATTTGAGTGGATTAAAGCCTGATGTAGTGCTACAGCTTTGAAACTCAGTCCATGGTACCCTTTTTGCTTTTGTTTTGTTTTCTCCAGAACAGAGTGCAGAATTCGTAGGAAGACTGCTAAGGTTACACTGTGCTGTATGGCAAACACCACGGGATAGTGATCACTTATGACATCAATCTGAAAAAGCATGAGGAATTTCTTGCATTTCTTCTTACTCTATAGTTTTAATTCATATGATCTGGAAACCATGTGTGTGTTTTATTTTTATCTTATGTTCTGACGTCTAAACTTGACATTGGTTTTAGTCCATTTAATTTTTTCATCTGACTTACTAATATTGCTTGTTGTCTATGCTACTGAACTGAACAAACACAGCTATGGCTAACAAAGTAAACAGCAGAATAACTCAGGAATAAGTGTGATTTCTCAACTTGTTTAATTTTTACCATTTATTCATCTGGTCAGTGTTAAGATAGAAGAACATTCCTAATTAATCTAGACTACACTAAACTCTTGAAAGCATCTTTGAAAAACTGTACTGAGAAAATGTATTAAGATGCATATATAGCATGTGTATCAATAGAATAATTTACAGCTAGAGACGTGACATGTTGACCTCCTTGGTGTATTTGTTTCAAGGACAGTTTAAAAATTCAATGACCTGATCTCATTTTATCTAGTAAAAACTAAGTTGTAAAAACCTGTTTGTTTCAAATTCTGTTTGCAAGAGGCTGGAAGACATACTTCATATTTCACTGATAAATTGAATTAAAAAGACAAAGAAGTGAGCTGACTTACAGTGCTGTATGATACTATATTTTGTATCGTGTAATATTGTTAGATAATAAAGTATAGGACTAGCAGCTATTTTAGTATTAGTTATTTTTCTTTCATTTACTTCCCACAAATTTGTCTTCGGCTCATGTACTTTATTGCTTTCAAAGAAAATAACAAATTAGACAGATCAATCATTGCCATAGTCTACTGATGGTATTTATCTGAACCGCCATGTTAGTTTTTCCTTTCCAATAGCTTCATCTACCCTCATAAAAACTTCTTTAGTCAGTGTTGTGCATGATTCAAATATGAAGTATTGCTCTGAAGGAATAGTGGCATATTAAATAAATTTAGTGAAGAAGATCCCCATTTTCCGTGGGCAGAAGTCTAATTTTGAGCTTAGAATGCAAGAATACATGTTTAATCTTTAAGATTTAATTGTTTTCTCAATGGCTTTTGCCAAGCATTTGATTAGGATAAATTTTTAAATGGTTCCATCAAAATTCAAAATACCATTATAATTATGATATATTAGAACATTACAATATTACCTACAATTTATCATCTATCAATATCTGTATGTTTTTATATTGGCAATTTAACAATATCAAAATACAGGAAAAAATGCACTGATAATATAAACAAAGCTATCATGTTTCATAGTGGCAATTCTGATGTGCTTGTTAGTTACATGAAAATAAGAATGTAAAATGGGAATACCTTCTTTTGTTCTTTCTAGATATATATATATATATGACTTATATGCTCATTATTATATGGTTATATATCTTAATTTTCCCTTATCAGATTTATTTAGACTTTTATTAGCAAAAAATATTAAACCTTTAGAGTTATGCAGTATCAGCATGTCAAAACATATACATGTCATATGTTCTGAGTATACATTTTCAAAGTAAAATAGCATTGAATAAAAAATAAGTGCAATTGAATAACATAAAATGTATTGTTTCAAATTGAGAGATCCATATTCTGATATTTTAATATGGTTGCCAGTTTAAATGGTTTTAAAGAGAAAATAATCCTTTACCTTAAGTTACTGAGCAGGAAAAACATATTTTACTATGACAAATGTTACTTAAGTAAACAACCATTGGATCTTCCTGTATTACAGAAACCATTTTTTAAATTTTAAAGGCAATTTGACCATTACTTTTACAATACAACAAAATAAAACCTTAGGTGTTACAGTACATTGTAATATACTTCATCCAAGTTTTATCCAAAATACTCTGTCATTCCAGATACTTTTGTCACGGTTCCAGCCTGGTTCCATGATTTATATCTTAGTGAAATGAACTATTTGTAAACTATATGTTCTCGAGAGAGCAGATGAAGCTTTAATAAAGTAAACATCTACATGAGGGACAGTTTGTAAATTCAAGTCTTAAGTTGTTGTTTGTTTGATCAACAATTGGCTTCTCTGAAGGGCAATTTTTACGTACCTTTCTGGATTTGTTATGGGCACCAAATTCAAAAAGGGCTTTAAATTGTCGTGTGTTCTCAGTCATGATAACACTCATATTGTTTCCACTGGCTGAACAAAACTGTTTGGGTTTGCATATTATTTTGCACAGTTAATCCTAATGAGAATAGCTAGATAAGTTCTCTCTGATATTTATTAAAAAAAAATAAAAATAAAAATAAAAATTCTATGTCACAAAGAAGTAAACAAATAATTTCTGTATTTTTATTTTGAATTTTAAATCAAAAAATGATCTCAAAAAACAATAGAAGTCATTAAGATATAATGACTAAAAGTCATCTGAAGACTACTTCCCACCTGTGAAGTGCTATCTTTGGTGACACCATCAACATAAGAGCTGTGTTCAGTGACTCATTTCACAGACATTCATGTCAGATGCCACAAATGACTATAATCTCCTTCTAAAGCAAAGTTTATTTTTAACTTCATGACAGTAATGGGGTCTAATCAACTCAATATTCCTGAGTGATATACCTGCAACAAACATTTTGTTCACATATTTTTAATTTATTATAACATTTAAAAGCTTCACAAGAAAACTATTTTTTTTAAATGAATTTGTGTTTTTCACTCAGTTTGTGTAATTCATGCTAATGTCCACATTTATTCTAGTAAAGTGACAGGGTTCAAGTATGGACACTGTTCAGTGAAGAGTTAGCACAGTCCTGGCATAGTTTTGTCAGGGTTAGAGAATTACTCCTGCCTTGTTCTGTTTATATGTGTTGATCTAGACCATGGAAACATTTTGATCACACTGTAGATTATAAATTCTGAAGACCATGCACTTGTATAGAGTTATGACTTAATTGGAATTATATTGATTTTCACAAGAAGTGTCTTTAAACTTCTCTATGGCAGCCTGATCTGTTTGTTCCCAAATAAAGCCTTGATATTTACAATTTTCTGCCTATTTTTTCTGTTCAACTCTTTCACAACTGAAAGAGGACAGCACCATCACATTGTTTGGTATCAACCAGCAGATGGTGCAGTATTCCCTTCCATTTATAAGGCTTTATCAATGTCTAGAATTTCTTCATTTAGTATTTGACTCACCTATGAACGGTTTATCTCTGAAGACCTTCCAGTGTCTCTCATTGTCTCATTCAACCAGACCATGACTGAAAAGCATGAAATAAATTCAGAGTTATCTTCCAGGACTCTTGGAGTCCATGGAACAAAGGATTTCTGGTGGTTTACTTCTTCTTAGATAGTTCTCTGTTCCAACGCTTCTCTTGGCCTGTGCTCCTTCTTAGACACACAGACAATGAGAATACTTTGGTTTTCCTTTCTTAGTATTCTTTTTGAAATTAGTGAAGATTCATAGACTATGATCCTGCTTACTCCAACTTGTTTCAGGAAGTTCTAATCAGTGAACTTCTTTGCTTGTAAGGTGCAGCAGTTACTGGTCTAAGTATACTGCTTTCATGGTAACTTTGTCAGTACATTTTATTATCTTTCTTTCTGGATGCTGAATGTTTATCTGGATATGTTCAGATGTTGCTCTTTCATGAAGAGGATAGTCATCATTATACATGGGAAGTTGAACCCGTTGGACCAGTGGAACAGATTCCCAAGTGTATGTACTGCAAAATATCTTGGAAATTTGGAGGTTGGTTTTCAGGAGTTCTCAGCATAAAGCAATCAGCAATGCAATTACTTTGTCAGCATATAGCAGAGAACCTTCTCGCACTCTCTGAAAAACCCTTGGTATTTGTTAGTCTTTGATCTTGAACATCGTCTAGTGTTTAACTGAAGTTTCCATCCTTAATAGATGTTGTTAAACAGCATTTAACTGAATGTAGTTATTGTGTCTATAGGGCAGCCACAGGACTGATCAGATATTTTTTACCTAATCTTTTCTTCACATAACTGAAAATTAGGCTTTATAAAGCCTGTAATCTATTGCAGGTGAGTGAAGTATTCCAGATATTGTAGAGGTACAGGCATCGTAAGATATTCAAGTTACTGGAGTAAATTTATCACTCTTAGAAAAAAGTATTTAAATACATTTCACTATATATAGTATTCTAACTAGTATTAAATATTACTATGATGCCTTTTTACTTGTATTTTAATAGCATGTCATATACTGATGAAAATTCGCAGCATGAAAGCTGAACAGCTTCTTGAACTTAGTTGAAATGGACTGTTCAGAGGTTGAAGAACTGCTGCAGGATCAAGTCCAGAGAGTGGTGGTCAGTGGCTCAATGTCTGGATGGAGATTGGTTTTGAGTGGTGTCCCCAAGGGATCGATTCTGGGGCCAATACTCTTTTAATACCTTTATCAGGGACAGCGGCAGTTGGATCAAGTACACCCTTAGCAAGTTTGCTGATGGCGCCAAGCTGTGGGGTGCAGTTGACACACCAGAGGGATGGGTTGCTATCCAGAGGGATCTAGATAGGTGTGAGCAGTGGGCCCAGATGAACCTCGCGAGGTTCAGTAAATCCAAATGCAAGATCTTGCATCTGGGATGAGGCGACCCCCCACTACCACTACATTCTGGTGAACAAAAGGATTGAGAACAGCCCTGCTAAAGAAGACCTGTGTGGTACTGGTGGATGGGAAGCTGGACATGGGCAGCAATGTGCCCTCACAGTCCAGAAAGCCAACCAGATCCTGGGCTGAATCAAAAGAAGTATGGCCAGCAGGTCAAGAGAGATGATCCTGCTCCTCTACTCTGCGCTGGTATGGCCTTATGTGGAGTACTGCATCCTGATATGGAGTCCTCATAAAGGAAAGACTTGGATGTGTTAGAGCACATCCAGAAGAGGGTTACAAAAATGATCCAAGGGAGGGAACGCCTTCCTTACAAGGACAGGCTGGTAAAGCTGGTGCTGTTCAGACTGGAGAATGCTCCAGAGAGACCTGATAGCAGCCTGTCAGTATCTAAAGGGGTGCTTCAGGGAAGAAGGGGTTATGCTCTTTAATAGGGACTGTTGTGATAAGACGGGGAAATGGCTTCAACCTGAAAGAGGGGAGATTTAGAGTGGATATAAGAAAAATATCTTTTATGATAAAAGTAGCGAGGCACCGGAACTTGTTGAGTGTGCCCTGTCCTTGGAGATATTCACTGTCAGTCTGGACATTGCTCTGAGCAATCTGATCTATCTATAGGTGTCCCTGCTGGGGAGTTGGACTGGGTGACACTTAAACATCTCTTCCAACTTAAATGGTTCTGTGCTTTATTCAGTTCCAGTCAAGAACTTATATATGACTTTCCAATGCAAATGTGGCATTAATAGAACCAGAATGAGTTACCATAGGATGACCTGACCTTCTCTGGCTAACACCTTCCTCTTGGAATACTCAGAGAGGAGAACATGCAAAATAGAATTCATTTTGCTGATAGAGTATGCAAAGAGCAGGACACATAAGGGGAGCTCTGAACGTAGAGGGAGATAACTGTTTTCACTGTTCTCACTTTCCTTTCAGATAAACCTCATTTCTGCATGAACTTAATGATTTTTTCCCCCGAAGCTCTAGGATAAGATTACTTTACTAGATTTTATAAAAATCTTTATCATCCTTCCTTGGCTGATGCTGTGTGTATCCCTTTTGGTCTTCTTTCAGAATTGTATTCCAGAAGTCAGAGGTGTTTAAGGATTGTAAAAGATTCAAGATGGTTAAAAATTAGAAAAGACTTCTACAAAAAAAAAAAAAAAAGGAAAAAAAAATGTTTTTAGTTACCAACATGATAGAGCCTTCATATTGAGAAATAACAATTACCAGAAACTGTAGCATTATAAGTTGTAAAAATAATTCACAATTTTTACTTTTTTTTTTTGTCATGCATTCCAACTTTACTATGTATACTGATAAATCATTTCATCAATTTCAACTATTTGCAATGTTTCATTATTTCTATCATTCTCAGTAATGCTTTTATTTTAAAATTGTGGTAGCCTTTGATAATATACTAAGCAGCATCATTTCTACTAATCCCCTGGACACTCCTCTATTAACATTTTTGCTTCTTCTATTGTAACCAGGTTTTAATTCATGAAAGGACTTCATTTTGCCTCCTGTGGCTACTAAGTTAACTTAATAATCTCCTGGAAATGATTCTATTGAAAGCTTTTTGAAATCCTAATTTAATATCTACAGAGCCAGATATCCTTTATCTATTATTTTAACTCTTAAAACTGTCCCTTAGATTGCTTTTAATAAGCTGAATCTCCAGAGTGCAGTCTACAGATTTCTGCTCTTTGTCTAGCAAGCCTTTTTTATTAGAGTTGGAGACATGTAAAACCTTTCATTTAGTGTCATACAACAGCTTCTCAGTTCTTACTAAACTTATGAGACAACTAGTTGAGACATTGGGCGCTCGTACATTTAGGATTCTGATTATAGTTTTTAGAAGTATCAATCCTTAAAAAGAAAGAAAAGTGAAAAATAGGTTGTTCTCATTAAGAGAATTCTGCAAATGTCATGTAAAATTATTAAGATCAACTGCATGATAAGAAATGAGTGAATAGACTATGAATTTACTGAGAGGACTCCCTTCCTGTTCTGTATAACTTTCCATGCTTACTAATAATGATATCTAAAAAAATATAGTTACATCTCTGGAAGTAAGCAAAAAGTGAGGGGAGAATTCTTCCAAATTTAGTAGTATAATAAAATCTTAAAAAATAAAAAAAAAAATTGGAACAGATGTATGATAGGTATAGTTTTTTTTTCTGGCAGTGCTCAGAAATCCCCCCATCACAATGTGTCACTGCAGTTCATGAGCAAGTGGATAACTTTTCTCCTCCTGTAGAAAGACTTCAGTAACCCCTTTACTGTGCTTACAATAAAGGAAAAGTGGAAAAGGCTTAAATAAGAAATAGATTAATCACAACTATAGACAGAAGTACAATTCCAGCACACAAAATGTTCCACTTCTGTTTAGGATTAACTTTGAAATTGCACAGCTGTTCCAAAGTAAGATACTAATGTAGACTAACCTTGAAGCATTTGAGGAAATATCTCTTCTTTTTCTAATTAGGAGAATGAACAGAGTATTCTATTTTATTCTATTTATTATAACTTTTTGGCTAACTTTTCCACATAGAGATAAATGTCAAGAGTCAAAAGGCAATGAGAACAGTTTAACTGAAAACTCTTAGCTTAGAAAAATTGCTATTCTAATTTCCCTTTGAGCCCTTCATTTTCCACATTGTTATTACATTTAAAAACATATACTCTGTATAAATATTCAAATAATAATGCATAGTAACAGGTTTTAAAAGTTTTCACTATTTCCAAAGCTATACAACTATTGACTTTTTTCTATGTACTTGTCTGAAACTTATTACGAAATTGGATATATTCTGCATTATATTGTCTGAAGATTTCCAGGTATTTTATGGTATGCCTTAGTCACTAAATCAAAATAAATCTTCAGACAGTTGTTTTTAATTTTGGCTACAGACATTTTTATCCCTGTGCCTTTATCCCAGTGTTCCTGCTTTTCTCAATTTTTTCCTGGTTTTGTGTTATTTACATTAAAGCTCAAGAATTTCAAGTTAATTTAACAGATAGCTTTTCATTAATAATTGGTGTAGAAAAAGAACATTAGTGCCAACAGGTACAAAAACATCTGTTTGGTCACTGTCTTTCTGAATGTATAATATAATCAGTTGACATTTTTTCCTGATTTAACTACATAATTCACACTTTACAAATAGTGGTCATATTTTTTTGAGAGGTCTTGGAGAATGGGGGAGGTGCCTGAAGACTGGAGGATAGCCAATGTCACTCCGGTCTTCAAAAAGGGCAAGAAGGAAGATCCAGGTAATTACAGGCCAGTCAGCTTCACCTCTGTCCCTGGAAAGGTGATGGAACAGATTGTGCTGGATGCCATCTCCAGACAACTGGAAGAAAAGGAGGTTATCAGGAGTAGTCAGCACGGGTTCACCAGGGGGAGGTCGTGCTTGACCAACCTGGTAGCCTTCTATGATGTTGTCACTGGCTGGGTGGATGGGGGGAGAGCAGTGGATGTAGTCTACCTTGATTTCAGCAAGGCATTTGACACTGTCTCCCACGACATCCTTATAACGAAGCTGAGGAAGTGCGGGATAGATGAGTGGACAGTGAGGTGGGTTGAGAACTGGCTGACTGGCAGAGCACAGAGGGTTGTCATTGGCGGTGCAGAGTCTGGTTGGAGACCTGTAACCAGCGGTGTTCCCCAGGGGTCGGTGCTGGGACCGGTCCTGTTCAACATCTTCATCAATGACCTTGATGAGGGGGTAGTGGCCACCCTCAGCAAGTTTGCTGATGATACGAAGTTGGGAGGATTGGCTGACACACCTGAAGGCTGTGCTGCCATTCAGCGAGACCTGGACAGGCTGGAGAGCTGGGCAGTAAGGAACCAGATGAGGTTTAACAAAAGCAAGTGTAGAGTCTTGCACCTAGGGAGGAATAATTCCATGCACCGGTACAGGTTGGGGGATGACCTGCTGGAGAGGAGCTCTGTGGAGAGGGACCTGGGTGTCCTGGTGGACGACAGGTTGGCCATGAGCCAGCAGTGTGCCCTTGTGGCCAAAAAGGCCAATGGCATTCTGGGGTGCATTAAAAGGAGCGTGGCCAGCAGGTCGAGGGAGGTTATCCTCCCCCTCTACTCTGCCCTGGTAAGGCCTCATCTGGAGTACTGTGTCCAGTTCTGGGCTCCCCAGTACAAAAAAGACAGGGATCTCTTGGAAAGAGTCCAGCGGAGAGCCACAAAGATGGTGAAGGGCCTGGAGCGTCTCCCCTATGAGGAAAGGCTAAGTGAGCTGGGTCTGTTTAGCCTTGAGAAGAGAAGACTGAGAGGGGACCTGATCCAGGTCTATAAATATCTAAGGTGTGGGGGGCAAAGTGGCGAGGCCAGACTCTTTTCAGCAGTGTGCGGAGACAGGACAAGGGGAAATGGCCAGAAGCTGGAGCATAGGAAGTTCCGCACCAATGTGCGCAAGAACTTCTTTACGGTGAGGTGACGGAGCACTGGAACAGGCTGCCCAGGGAGGTTGTGGAGTCTCCTTCTCTGGAGATATTCAAGACCCGCCTGGACGCCTACCTGTGCGACCTGGTGTAGGGATCCTGCTTTGGCAGGGGGGTTGGACTCGATGATCTCTGGAGGTCCCTTCCAACCCCTACGATTCTGTGATTCTGTGATTCTGTGATATTGCACAAAGTAATCAGTGAAGATCGATGCATCTTCTTTCCAAGGGGTAGCCAGAATTCCAGATGCTTTCTTATCCTACTTTCAACTTCTGCCTTGAAAATGGAGAGTAATCATATCCAATTAGCCTTCTCTTTTTCTGGAACAATGTCATCTTTCTTGCTTTCCTTTTCAGAAATTTGTACGTTGTTGTCTAATTAAGCACCTACAAAATTGAAAGTTTCTTCTTCACTATAGTAGTTTCTTCTTCACTATAGTTCTTCTTTACTATAGTGATGGGGCACAATCTGTCCTCTGCTCCTTGCTGGTGCCTGAATGCAGCTGTGGCAGATTTCAGTGGTCCTTGATGAGGGTGCAACTTAATCTCTCTAGGGAGCTATGGACCTCTGAGCAGTCATTCACTGGCATTCACTTCAAAGTAGGTGTACACAGTACAAAAAAATATTCCTTGATTGCTGTAAATGCAAATTATCTTTTCACATCATGTAATGCTTATATTTTGCAATTGCAGATAAAAGTGATTAGGACTTTCTTAGTCTGACGTTTCAATTTTACTGTGTTTGTAGAACTCTTACAGCATGTTAATAATGTGTAAGGAAAACAATGGAACAATTGGGTGTGTCTAAGAAGGTTTCAGCAAGTCTTTGAATAGTAAAAAGAATGTAAATAGAACAGCATTCTTTCTGAAGTAGTGGAAATACTTTTGTCAGTCATGAGATTATCCTGTGGTCCATTATTTGCTTCGCACAAAAAAATTCTTGAGTACCTTCTACTTCTGTTGGTTGTGTTTACTGAGCACTATTCTCAGGGTTTCATCTTCTATTCGTAGTGCTTCCCATTAGTTAAAAGAAAGCAGTCCTGTGAGCATAGTCTACAGCTATTTGCTGTGCTGAGATAGCGTATTGTGCATACTTTTCTAGAAACCAGTTGACTCAGATAATCTAAAGCGATTAGAGAACAAATAGATTAAAAATTTAAAAAACATTTATTTTCCCTGTTTTTTTTTGTCTTCCAGTTTTCAGTGTTCATATGTATCTGTTTGCTCCTGTTACTTCCAATACAGAACATGTGAATAAAATCTGGTTGTTTTATATTAGGACAAATTGATCATAATAACAGACACAATCTTACAAGTGCATTGTACAGTAATAGTAATGCTTTCCCATCTATTATATAACTATTTGGTAATTGCCCTTTTCACATCTACATCATGTTGGTGGCTTATAATTAATTAGGCTGCTCAAGTTTTTCTTTTATTACTATAACATACTGATGAACTCCTACACTGTAGCAGTAATCCTTATAGCATGACATGCAGTGTTAAAGTGACAAAAGTAAGACCTGTATCTCATAAACCTGTATGGTTATCCTGTTTGATCATCCTGATTCATCTGTATGGATAGTACTGTCCTCTTTGATATTGGTGAAATCTGCCTTTTCTTTCATGTAAATGTATGCTTAAGAAATCTAGATCTAGGCAGAACAATTTTTTAGAAATGTTTCAAGAATAGAGCCCACACTGTGGGACTTTAGAAGTCTATTGAATTTTTTAGATTAGCTTCTGTATGGCACAGCTCACATTCACTGACGTAGCTAACAAAACATTTCTTAAATAAAATGTAATTGCTAGCTTGCATTTATAGGTGAGATTGCAGGATGATTATTTTTACTCTCTCGCTAAATGGGGAGGCCTTTATACAAATGTATATTTTCCTTCTTCTTGCCCTTATTTCTCCCCCACTCATTGATCCTCTATTTATTTATTGAACATTATGATCTTTTTTTTTAACTGTTAGTTGTCCTCCTCGCTTGTTTCTCCTCACTGTTTCTATATGTTAAATGCTATCTTCTAAAATTCATGTTTGTTTATAGATTACCAGATTGCTTTAAATTTGTTTGTTTAAGGAAGGTCCGTAATATGCTAGTTGTCAAACATCTGTATCTTAAGTTTTCTCAGCTATCTTGCTTTTTCCGTTTATCAGGCAGATTAGCCAGGGAGCTTGTTTTCTTTTTACTATTTACAGACTAAACTTGGGCTTCTCATTATCTCAGCAGACTTGCCTCTCACTTTTAGCTACTTCATAGGAATGGCTTTCTTGCAGAAAAAAAATAATAATTCTGTAAATGTGATACTGCCGTTGGTTTCCTTCCATCTTGTGTTTCAGTGAATTATCCATATTGATAAAATAAATATAAACTGTATATTGTTTATTTTTGACCTAGGTAGCTCAGAAATTCCATGAAACAAAAGATTTTACTGATGCTTACACAGTGTCTGATCATATTTTATAGTAACTTATGTTTTTTTTTATTTGGTCTAATTGCTGAAAATTCAGGTTCTTGGTTCAACAACTTACCACTACATGAAAGTTCATTAATAATTATTTTGAGGTCTCTTAAAAATTCATCTTTGCAGCATTATTGTTAGATGTGAACAAGTTTTGCCAAGAATTTAGGCTTTCATCAGCACTGTTTGTATGTGGATGTGAACAACAGAAGAATTTTGTGGGTGTAAGCAGAAAAATCACATTTTTCTCTGAACATTTGTATAATGGCCACTTTTAAAGGCTAAACTGTAAACACAGAAGAAAAGGCTTTCACACCATGGAATGTAAGACAAAATATTTCCGGGATCCATATTGTGGGAGTTATTATAGAGCACAAAATGCTAAGTAAAAATTTGCTATATGCTTGGACAGCTTACTCTTCAAGAATTGAGATGGAAATCAGAGTCCTTTTCAGAGACATACCACTGATCCAAAGCCGTCCACTGATGGCTTTGGAACTAATTGAGAAGAGTACCCACAAGTGCTTTATTGTCTAGTGCTTGCAATACCAATATATTGTGGAGATTTTGTTTCAAAAGTAAGTTTTGTATAATGGGGGAAAAAAAACAAAACAAAACAGAAATCGTATTGTCTTCGAAGTTAATATATCAGTTTTACGTTTATGTAATGTATAAACTGAAAGTCAGAGTTAAGGTTACATTGTTTAATGAGTAGATATTATCACTGGGAAGACAAATTGAACAAGCTTTTGAACGCATAAGCTTTCTTCATGTCTGGATCATAAAAGTCAGATTTTAAGGGCAAAGAATAGCTCAGACTATCAGAAAATCTTTGAGAAAAAAAGATTGCTGGTACATGCAGAGAAGATGAGATGTTAATAGATAGAGGGAGAAAAAGCATGAAGGATTCTATTTTATATGTTTTGATCAGAATAGTTGCAGATCCTTATACAGTAACCTGACAAGGTTGTGTATTTCCATTGAAATTGTTTGTAATTTTGAAAGAGTTGTCAAAAATCCACGTAAGGAATGCATTTTAAAAAAGAAAACAAATAAAATGGAATGATATTCTGGCACAGGTGGTTTTCTTTTGGAAAAAAATAAAACTTT
The DNA here is from genome assembly GCF_987193195.1 of Phasianus colchicus. Lineage (NCBI taxonomy): Eukaryota > Metazoa > Chordata > Aves > Galliformes > Phasianidae > Phasianus > Phasianus colchicus. Next base: position 44,189,673 of record NC_143437.1, on the reverse strand, counting down.
AAAAAAAAAAAAAACCTTTAAAAAATACATATATCTCACTTTCACATCTAAAGCTTTGCCCAGGTACAAGTAGTTGTAGATTTTGTTCTAAATTTTCTGAAAGCCAAACTTTCAGTAATGAGATTGTAATCAGATAATTGTGTAAACTACAAATTAGAAGTTAAAAAGAAAAACACTGAAGGACAGAGGACAAGAAAAAATGTCGTCTTCTTGCTCTTCTTTTTCATCAATTATTTTTTTGACTACCTGGCCATTTCTTACTTGATGAAAACTTCTCTCTGTAGTGAGGAATTTGGCTTCTGTATTAGGCTTGTAACCAGAAGTTTGCAGTTGCTATTTTACCAGCTCACAAGCCTTATCCATAATATGCTGAGTGTCAAAAACTATAAATACAGATAATGTAAATGTCTTCTGAATTTTATTTTTGTGGTTGCTTGGAATAGTTATTTTTGAATTTTCTCATTAATTTGACCATGGGATTTGACTCTAAATGCATCTGATAAAGGTGTTTTTCCTTGTGAAACTAAAACAAAAACAAACAAACAAACAAAACAACAACACAGAGAAGCCATCATATACGATCTTATAGATTCTCTGCTAGGAAATGTGGGTTTTATTTTTTCCTTCCTCTGTATGGCTCACAACTAAAAATTGATTTTGTTTGTTTGTTATAATGCAGTAATTCTTTTTAGACTCTTGTTAGAGATCAGCATTCTCTTATGTGAGAGTATTTAAGTATGTAATTAGTTCCACATCTGCCAATAGTGAGATATTCACAGAAAAGAGGACTTACTTTCAAGTACTTCTTCCATTTTAATTTTCATTTATCATAAGTAAATCAGTTGTAACGTGAAAGAATGAAGTGGTTTAGTCAGTAGATATGATGTGCAAGGTCAGATCTGTTTAGAGTCGAGCTGGATGGAAAATGAATGACAGTGGCCAACAGGGAGGTATTTGCTTGACTTCCATGATTCAAGTGAGAATGTTATTGGCCCTAAATAAAGAGATGGGTATTGGTTTGCTTAACTTGAGAAATTTTTCCATAGGATGTTTTGAGCTTCAGCATAATCTGTGATAAAGTTTGTTAGACGTGAAGGAGGAAGTGCTTACCAAATTCCAAAATACAATCTCACTGGAAAAATAGTGTAACAGTTAGGCAATGTTTTAAAGAAGTGGTTACCTAAAGAGATGGATTAGTCTCTCAGTAGTTCTGATGATAAGCTTTTCAGAGGAAATACTTGGCTGTTGAGAACCTCTTAGTTATATTCAGGCTCTAATAGGCTGAAAGCAAACAAATTCTTTTTCTTACTGGCTATCATGAGTGTATGTGACATCAGGATGATGATGAGTAGAGAAATGGAAAGTGCAAAATCCCTCACTTTCTAGTTTAGGAGGGAAAATAGGAGGGAAATTCCTATTAGGTACTTAGTTTCACTATGATTTTTCACAGTAGAAATCAATGAAATTTCCTTAGAATTCTGTTCCTGAAATGAGTAACACATAAAATTAGGTCAATATTCTAGGAAGTTGGGTATTCTATACAAATACTGATACTTGTACAATGTTGGATATTGTTTTGGTTACAGGATTCTTTCTCTTATTTGTTCTTTTGAGTGTCCAAGTGAACATACAGTGATCAGATTTTTCTGAAGTAAACCAAATGTTATGCTTGAAAAAACAGCATTGATTCCTGTGGGTGACTTATAAAGTAAGGTATAAAGCAAAAATTTAAGGATCTGGTACTGAAAAATCAGGAAGCTTTCAAATGCTATTTCAGGTGCTTGAAACGTTAGTTTCATCTAAACAACTGAGATGAGTGGCAGCTGTTCAAAAAATATAAGTGAGCATACTAATTTTCTTTCTGATCTTTACGTCAAATATTTTGGTATTTTAGTATCTTGTGATATATCTGGCTGGAGACTTAATGATTCTCGATACTCTGCAGTGATATAAAATCAATTATTATTTTCTAAATGTACTTATTAGATGGCATGAATTATCTGTCAACCTGATAATATTGTATTTGTTTTGTAAAATTGTATTTGACTATTTATTTTATATTTTCAGGTAGAAATTGAGAAGCTGGACTATCATTATTATCTGCCTTTGTTTTTTGACGGACTTTGTGAAATGACATTTCCATATGAGTTTTTTGCTCGTCAAGGAATCCATGACATGCTGGAACATGGTGAAAACAAGATTCTTCCTGTCATTCCTCAGCTCATTATCCCAATAAAAAGTAGGTGAAGATGTGGGAGGAAAAAAAACCTAAAATTGCATTTATATGGCATAGATTTTTGACAAGTTGCTAATTAAGCAACAAAACATGACAGGCCGTAAATTTCATGTAGATTAGTGCAAACTTGAGTAATTCATAAGGTGTAAGGCCAGAAGGTTTATGCCTTCAATCACATGGTAGATGCAGATCTCCAGAAAAATAGCCTGTCTGTTGAGTCTTTTTCTTATTACAGAATGACTCCTTGTCTTTGGAACTGTGAAGGGACATTTTCTTACCTGATTTTTATGCATTTATTGTGTAAGTCTGTTGCTGTATGAAACAGTTCATCTGAAAAGACAGGAGAAATCATCAGATGAAAATTACAGAATTATGTGTTCTAACATTTTTTGTACATTATGTAATGAGATGGAATACCACTAAGACTAAAACTTAATTTTTTGAAACATCTGTTCTTTCACATGTACTGTTTTGTCCTACCTGGTTGTTTAGATCTATACCTTCACTAGGTTGTGTTTTGAACCAATATCCTTCTCTAGTTTGATTATATGATTCTTAAGTCTATGTGTTATAGATATGCTAGTAAATCGGACAGTGTCATGCTGCAATTCTCAGTGTGGGAACATGACAGAACTGTTTTATTAGAAATGGAGTTTCAGCCCATGCTAATTTGCCCTCTCCTGAAAAATTCTTGGATACAGAACCATTACCAATAGGAGTTTTGATGCAACAACCTTTTTTCTTTCTTTCTTTCTTTCTTTTTTTTTTTTTTTTAATTGAGAAAGAGAGTATGAGAGTTGAATAGGTAAACTAATGTTAATCCGTGCCAGCTGGCTTCCATTTATTTTTCCAGGTGTAAACTATATAATCCTAGCACTAAAAAGCCATGTTGATAAACTTGATTTCTATTTTATGGTTGATTGGTAATGATATCATTGCTGTTCTTTGCCCTGTTTCTGTAGATGATTCAGCATCCATGCTAATGCAGAACAAAAGAGAGTCATTCTCTTTGTGTTACAGAATGAATTGTCAAGCAAAATTTTAGAAAAGGGGAAAAAGAATATAGTTTGGCTTCTGATAATACTGATGTATTAATACTGGAAAGATCAGAATTGTTTTGTTTTATTCATTAGCTTTGTTCTCCTTTTAAAAGATCAATTAGTGATGTCACTATATCCATCTTTCTGTAGATTTTGAAAATGCCAAAAGGAGTATATAATTTTAAAGAACTGTAAGTGATACTTGTGAAAGGTTATGAAAACAACATCACTCATTTTTCTCTCTAAGACAGGAATCATGTCATTTCTTTAAATCTTTATTTTCAACATCATCCAAATAAATTTATAGTGGTTTTTTTTTTTTTTTTTTTGAAAGCTGAAATTGTTTCTTCAGAAAAGACTGCAAGTTTATGACAGCAGCTCCAGTTGGGATTTAAAAGTCTAGCTGAGACTAAAATCTAGCTTAAAAATAATTACCTAGAAGATTTATTGGTTGCACAGCTTTTAGCATTAGAAAAAGAGTGCTAGGTAAGGATATTTATATGGGTTTGATATATAGCCTTTTAAATTGAGTCAGTATTTAAGGTGTTGAAACCAGTTCAAGAATGTGCTGGCTGAATTTATTTGTTGGCTCTGTTTTATTTTACTGTACAGTGTTCACTGGTGGGTTTTTTTTGTTGCTTTTGTTGATTTTTTTTTTTCAAAGCTTCTGTATTATTTGTGAAGTGTGAAGAGACTAAAAAGCATCTAAACATGACAAAGACTTCTTCCTGACTAAACCCATAATGGTATGTTAAAAAGACACACACCATTTCAAGGAACCTGGAACTGTATACCTCTAAGAGTTTCTGAAATTCTCTGTGCCTGTGTAATATAACAGTGTAGTCAGAGCTGTATATTTTTGTGACTAAGCTCCATCCCCAATAAGATCAGCTATGTTTTATGCAGATTACTGTCTCCTCTGGGTGTGTTATATCTGATTATCCATCCTTCTTTTAGACCACTACTATATTTCTACTGCAACTAAGAGCAAATCAATTGATCGTTAGCCAATATATATATATGATGGAGAGGAAAGGGATAAAAGAAAAACAGAAAAATAACTCTGCAAATGAAGTGCTTCTAAAAGCAGTTTTCACTCCTGCATTTGTGTTGAAGGGAAATATTAGCAAAGGGCTGCTCTCAAAAAACATTTTAAATTAAATTAGTATTTTTTTTAGAATTAAAAGATTGAAGGAGAAATCTGTCAACCTACCCAAGACTAATGATTTGTTTAAAGTTCACACTTATTTATTATTGTATCTTAAAGATGAAAATGAAATTACTTAATAAATGTGCGGTGTACTCTAAGTCCTAATCACTTCTACAAATTTTCACCCAGTTATGCAAACAAGCAATGACTAAGAAAAGGGAGATAACTGAAATTAATCAATACAGTTTCCTTCCTGAAAAAAACTGAAATAATTCCTTATTTTTATTTGCCACCTTGACAGATGTTTTGTTTTAAAGAATTGAGAGGAAGAAAAAAAAATCAGATTGGGGATGCTGATTTCTCAAAAAGTATTCAAAATATATTCTGGTTTCTCAAAATAAGAATTCAAATCATATTTTATTTTGCAGTGGCAAACTGTGATAAAATTGTCTACAAGTATTGTCATTGAATGATGTAGGAATAGGAAAAACAAATTACCTGGAATGTCAAGCCTGTAATGAGTCCAACTAAAAATTAAAAATGCAGAATCGGAAAATGCAAATACCTCAAGATGTTAAGACTTTTAATTCCATTTCTTTGGTAGCATAGGCTAATCCACTGAGTTATGTAAACTAAAACTGCGATCCGTAATTTGAGATGTACTGCAAATAGTGGAGTACTATGTAGGTAATACAAAAATTCTGATGTATAATGCAGAGTATCTTCTCCCTGGCCAGGAAGCTCCATACTGTTATTTTCATACTGTAGACAGGGCAGGAAGGAGGCTAATTCTGCTAATCACAAACTATATCTGTAGAAGGAGGCAGAATAGAACCCAGATACACATCTCTGGGGTAGAAAGTTGAGCTGCCTATAAGAAACTGGAGCATTCCTTTATTTTTAGGGAACAAAAGGGTCTGTCTGTACCCCACGTCTTTCAGTAATGCATTGATTTATTTTAAAATTGACTTGTGGCCTGATCTTATCTATAGGCAGCTAAGAATAGCCAGGAAAAGGCAGAGAGGAGGTGAGAGAGGGATGTTGTACTGTTTGCTTGCTAATTGAATGCTCCTGTTCTAAATTCTTTGTGGTCATTATATGTAAAATTCCTTTTCATACTTTTTTTTTTTGAGGCAACTCATGTTTAATATTATGTTTGCCATAACGAGATCAGAAAAGCCATAATTCCTTATACTTGCTGTTAGGTTTTTGGAACTCTGAGAATCCTGCAAAATTCACCAGATTTGACATGAGATACACAGGCAAAAACACACACTGAGGAGGCAGGACGTTATTACCCTTTTATCTGGTGTTACTATAAGCAACATCAGGGGCATCAAACACAGTTTATGGAAGCGCCTGCTTTCCTTTCAAAGGCACCTATTGCTCTTCGTTAAGTGTAAGAATTTACCTTTTTTTATTTCTTGCTAACAGCATGATTGTAAGAGCTTCCAAGACCTTCACATGCAAGGAACCAATTGTTTCATCCCCTTCACTCCAGCTCATTTCAGTCGATTTTAGCTAATGCAATTGTTTGTGAATCTCACTTCCTGATGTATTCAAAAAGACCCAATCAAATGAAGAAAAAAAAAAAAACACCAAACCTAAAATAATAAAAAAAAACATTTTCAGAGGGAAGTTACTTGTAAACTCAGATGATATCAATGGCCTAGTTTGTAGCAGCTCTGTCAAAAGTGAAAGAATAGCATGCTATAGCACAGAAGTTGGAATAAGTAAGTAGAGATGATTAGTAGAAACATCTTGTTATAGCTTTGCTAATGAAGATGATGTGAAAGTAAATACTTAAGCAGCTTGGATTGCCCAGTTGCCAGAATATTTTGTTTTCTGAGTTGTGAATCCTAAAATGGACACATAGGAAATATGAACCTAGGCCTAAAAGCCAAATAAAGCTCACGTTTGCACATTAAATGTAAATTAGATGGAAGTACCGTTTTTATAGACAGCAGACCTGACTGAAAAACACTTCTGATTAAATTGAAAAAGAGCAATCTCTATACTAAGGAACACTGAAGCTTTCCTTTTTTTGTTTTTTTTCTATGATCATTAAGAAATACAGATTTTTGTGGGTCAGAGAAATGTACAGAACAGTATTCCCTCAATGTGACCTACAAAATCCTTTCTAATATCTAATACATTTCTAAATTAAACTTACTTTTGTTTTCTTATATTCAACATCCAGTTGTAAAATGTGGGTTGATGTCTTGGACAACTATGTAATTAATCCACGTTTAATATCAAATGAGGGCAGGTGTTACATTTAGATGAGTAGAGCTGAACCTGTCAATAGTAGTTTTTCTAAGCATATTTATGTGGAAGATCTTTTTTACAACAAAGAGTAATGGAACACTGGAACAGCTTGCCCAGAGAGGCTGAGGAGTCTCCTTCTGCAGAGAAATTCAAGACCCATCTGGATGCCTACCTGTGTGACTGATTACAGGGTACCTACTTTAGCAGTGGGGCTGGACTCAATGTTCTCTTGAGGTCACTTCCAAGCCCTGCAATTCTGTTATTCTGCAATGTCTTCACTGTACTTGAGACATTTGTAATCATTAAATACTTCCTTATTTCACAGAATACCAACATATTTTTATGCAATAAATAGAGTTTTCTGGGCTGTATTCTTTCTCATTCTTTATCATCTCTGTTCCTTTCTGTCATCTATAGAAAATGGATTGAACCTTTTATGACTTAATTGTTTTCTTTCTCTTGACTGACTGTTGCTCTTTAGCAGTTCTAGTTGTTAAGAACATGGGTGGGAAACTAAATGTAGAAAACTTTCGTAGACTTACAGTGCTTTTAAAGATAGAAATGCTCTTCAGCTTTTTTGGAGGATTTGTCTTGATTCTCAAATATTGGATGCTTCTTTCCAGTAGTCTCTGTCAACCAGTACAAGTGATTACAATTAGAAGATTTATGTTAGATTCTGCAGCTCAAAACTGATCATAGGAACATTTGGATTTTGTGCTGAGGGACATGGTTTAGTGAGAACTATTGGTGATAGGTGGATGGTTGGACTGGATCTTGTAGGTCTTTTCCAACCTTGGTGTTTCTGTGATTTTGTAAAACTTCAGATGGTTTCAAATGGAATACAGTATAGATATTGTATTCCTTTTTCCTTCTCTTTACTCTTGTCTTTTCTAGCAGTCCTCATCCCTGTAGCCATTTGTTATTGCTCTCTTCCTAACCATGGGAGTCGAGTGTTTCAAGAGCCATCAGTGAGAGACTTTGTCAAATACCTTTTGAATGTCTCAGAAAACTGTATTACTTGTCTTTTTTTTGTCTGCATTCTTCTTCAAGGATTTACAGTACATTCAGAACGCTTTCTATTAATTTCTGCAGTACAGATGCCAGCATTACTGGTCTTTGGTTCTGTAGATTGTTCCTGAAATCCTTTCTAAAATGATTCACTGCTGATGAAGCTGTGTTCATTGAGAGGATACTCAATGCAGTTTAGTAGTTTGAGACAGCGCAGGGGACAGAATACTATTAGGGATGGAGGGATTTCTGTAAACTGGCTTATCCACTGATATGGCTTATGAAACTCTATTCTTGATGTTTTCTTTATATTATTTAATTAAACAGGGCCTGCAAATGTTAATGGAATTCAAGCTTTGCAGCTGCCAGTCTAATAAAGCACTACAGTTACAAGCAGAACTAAATTTCTGTAAAGCTACTGACTCTTCTCTTCTACTAGATCATTTTTCTTAAAAATATCAGTGATTTAGTGATGGATCATAGAACCATAGAATGGTTTGGGTTGGAAGAGACCTTTAAGGTCATCTACTTCCAACCCCCTTGGCTATAGTCAGGGTCACCTCCCAGGTTGCTCTCAGCCCCATCCAGCCTGGCCTTGAATGCTTCAGGGAGGGGGCATCCATAGCCTAGCTAGCCAAGCTCTTCCAGTGTCTCACTGCCCTCACAGTTGCATGAGACCTATTCCATGTGTCTTGTTTGGCTCCAGTGAAGTAATTTTTCAGAACAGGTACTTTGTTTACCAGCAGAGGGAAAGATGAGAATGCACACTGAACTGATTATAATGTTTAGTTTTGAGATCTAAAGAGAAAATGAAACATTTCTAAATAGTTTCATAGTGTTGTATGTGGAAAGGCTGTTGAATATAATCAAAGGTCAGTCCCAATTAAACAGAAATAAATTATCAACATAACTTTAAATAGAACTACCAAAATACAGATTTTCATATTTAGAGAATAAATGAAATTTTGAGGTCTGATTTGACAAAAAATATCAGCTTATGTAACTTCTGGGTCTTCTCTGAGATGTTAGAAGTGTTACTCAAGGAAAAGACTTCAGTTTTTAAAAGCAAACATTGCTGCATATATGAATTTCTTCTGTCCAAATGTATAACAAGTGAGTGGCATATATATTTAGAAAAATCTCCACTCATAACAACAAAACAAAATTCTGAATTTGCTGATTTCCAATAAAATTTAGTAAAGAATAAATCACTGAAACTATCAATAAATTGGTATTGTCTATCACCATATCGCAAACAAGCTTTAATAAACATCACTGTGGAAAACTTCCCTCACAAGAATGTGCCGTTTCAAATATACCTTATAAATGTGGCTTTGAATGACAGAAATATAGGGCTGACCTAGATTCTGAGGTCTTGCATCAGATATTCAACTTGTTAACATTTTAAAATTGTCTTTTGTTGAATCGAATGTTATGGAGAACTTCAGAGAATATTTGTTAAAAAAAAAAAAAAAAAGTATAAGTACAAATTAAAATATTTGTAAAGTACATACTTCATTGTATACTTGCATTAACCAGTTAATCACACAGAGGGTCTACTGCGAAAGCATGCAGCCTTGTCACAAGTGAAATAGTCATACTGACATACCGTTAAAGGAGAAAACATTGAAACTACTGAGCCAAAGAGACAATGTATTGTTTTCTTCTTGAGCTATAGGTAGCTCTCCTTAGTTAAGGAGTTTTAAAATGATTTGCTATATTCTTCTTCAGGGATATTAGTACTTTTATACCTTTCTGGTAACCTTCAGATATCATTGACATTACTAGAAATGTTGAATTGTACTTATTTTTTAGTCTACATTAAAATTTTATTCATTTCACTCATGTGGAAGAATGGTCTGCAATGATGGTACCACACAGAAAATAATTATCAGATTTTTAAAAATAAGCATATGTTTGGAATTGATGTAGGGGCAGGGACTGTCTCTAATTAAATGTTTATACAGTGCCTAATATAATAAAGCCAGGAGCTGGTTGACTGTTATGCTTGGCATGGTCCAAATATTTAATAATAATAACAGTTCTGCAGTCAATTTGATCTTACTTTTGATATTTACAAGTGTTTTCCTAACACACACGCTGCAGACTTAGGCAATCTGAAGGGCTTCAGGCTTAAATTCTGCAGTCTGTTTGATTCTACAGTATCCTCTATTTTGGCACTCAAAATCTTGACCCAAATTCTGTTTCTTTCTATTTGTTTTGCGTGTTACATGATGGATGGGGGAGAACCTTGTGTTGAGGGAAGTGGAACAAGTATCCAGCAAATGTTCAGGAATGAAGGTGAAAGAAGTGCCACTATTACTATTTAAAGTTCCTGTAGATATGCCTATAGTACAACTCTAAGTTAAAGAAACTTTCACAATAGGTTCTGTGAAAACTTCTTCTGAATTCAGTATGCATATGGTTTGCTGTAAGAGTTGGGACTCCTTAGTCAGGAGACAGAATTTCATACTTTTGACTTTATTAAGGAATTTTTACTGGTATAATGCCAGCTTCCACTTAAATGAGGGTTATCTTCACACGGGACAGAAGTCTGAAAACGTGGAACTGTGAAAACCTTTGGAAGCCAACACCTGCAGATAAAGAGTTTTTTCTTGAGATGGTTGGGTAACCGTTTCCATGTACATGATATTCTCTATGTGCCTAAAAATAAGGGCCCCTAACCTCTGGGCCAGCTTCTACAGTCAGGAAAAGCCGTTGTTGGATTTAGGTGCAGTTTATTGCTTAAGAATTAAGAATTTGTGATTTCTGCCTTTTGTTAAGTTTTACAATAATTATTGTGCTGAAAAGTATACGTGTTACTGATTTCCCAATCAGTTCATTTAGCTAGTATTTCTGGATATGACAGTTATGAATAAACATATATGCTGCAAATGGTATGCTTCCTCTTTCAGTCACTTCTTTAAGAAAACATACAATGCCTGTTCCTCTGTAAGGCAATATTTTCTTGTCTAGTATTTGGACTGAATCTTTAGAATTTTTTCTGCAAGTCTCTCTTCACTAAAGCAGCCTTAGAACATAATTTGGAATAACTGATGTCCTTGCTGGGACTTAGTGGAAGCAAGCTGGATTGATGGACTTTTTGTCCACTTGTGAATATTCCCAGGAAGATCATGAAATTATGCGTAGCCTGATGAGTACACTGGGAACCAGCAAATAAGAAATTATGGAAGCCAGTCTTTATTTCATTTAGTGGCACTTCTTTATCTTAGAACCACAGAATGATACGTTACAGTACCTTTATACCTTGGGCTCCCTAACTTGGCTGCTTAATAGTAGTTTTAGCATGCTCTTCATAAGCAGGCAAAGAGTCATGAAAATAGATTATTTACTAGCTGATTTTCAAGAGTTTTTTCTACAAATTTTTACAACCAGCCTGCTTTGCTCTTGCTTCAGAGCTCTAGCTCTGATTTTTTAACACTCAACAGGCATAAGGAGCAGGAGAGAGTGTGGCACATTGTATTTACTTTAAGAGATGAAAAAAGTGATGCTGCTCTTGTGTGAGGATACTACCTCATTCCCTATGGAACTACATTTTTGTACGCTGACAACACTTACTGCCAGAAGCACTGAATGCCATAGCTTGATTGTGAGCAGGCAGTTCTTGAATAAGTTGCTAGTAAGTTAATGCTCTTACAATTTTGATTGCATTCTTTCCCAATTGTTTATACTTACGTTGCATTGAATCACATATTTTTGTATTTTATGTTTATAAAACATGTATTGTTGAATATGAGCTTATCTTTTATGGTTTAGCTTTTCCTAGTACAGTGATGGAAATGTCTATGTAAGTGAGCAGAAAACTGAGAAATTAAACCAATATGTAATAGTACAGCAAATTTTACTTTTGTAGTCAGCTGCATGATTTCAGAGGTCTTATGACTTAGGGATTTTGCATATATACATATATGTGCATATGTGTATGCATATTTCTCAAGCAGAAGGCATTTTTAATTACCAGAGAGATACTTGCTTTTAGTAAACTGAAAAGTGAAGAGAAACAAAACATATGTAGGAAATGTCTTAGTATCATAAGATCAGAATCACTACACTGAAAGCTAAGAGAAAAAAGACAAGGCAAGACAAAATCTTTCTTTTTTTTTTTTTTTTTTGGTAATGTTTGTCTTCACATAAAAAGCCTACAAGTTTTTTTTTTTTTGTGTTTTCTTCCTGTAAACATTTACTTCATTGTACTGATTCTCAGAATAGTAGGAATTGTTAGTTGAATGAATAAAACGATCATGAAATGAATGGGTACAAAAATACAAACAGGCTGATTGTGGCACTAGAATGTATCTGTTGTCAACCTTTGCAGGTTGTCTTGCAGTTGTACAGTTTCATTGGCCCCAAATGGTACTTATTGAACATTTATTTTTTATTTGTTTGGACCATTCCAGTATTAAACAGGCAGCATGAGGGAATAATGAGCTGCATTCTTTGGGTTACTGAAGAGTCAGCACAAATTGTGGGAACAAATAACAATCAGACAAGGCTGTGTTTTATAACATCAGGACTGCAATCCATCTTTGGGGTCTTTCAAAGCTGGGCTAATAAAGGCTCACTTACAATCCCCAGCAGAGCACAATTTAATTAAATTTGTCCATTAAAGTACTCCTCCCCCTCACTCTACATTTTAAAAATTAATTCTGCTTTGTGACTGTTGTTCTTTATACATCACAGATGCACTGAGCCTTCGTAACCGACAGGTCATCTGCATCACACTGAAAGTCCTCCAGCACCTGGTGGTATCAGCAGACATGGTGGGAGAAGCCTTAGTGCCCTATTATCGGCAAATCCTCCCAGTCCTAAACATCTTTAAGAACATGAATGGTGAGTTATCCTAACAGACACTGTGTTGTCTTCCAACCCCTAAGGTAAAAAGGGACTTGAGACAGGGTTAATTAACAATGTAGTTAAGATTTATTGCTGTATATAAACTCAAATCCATTTGGAGCTCTAAATAATGTAAACCCTCCCCCTTTACTATTCCCTAAGGATGCACTGAAATTAACAATTTCATTTATTACTCCTTGCACGTACAGTTTATTTAACTCAGTACAGAAGCACTGAAGCAGTTCTGTAATCTTCCAATAATTAAATTGTAAAGTTTTGTAAAAGTCTTGAATAAATTAATAAATTACAAAGGTTTTTCACTCCCTTAAATACTTCAGTTCATTCCACTTGTTTTGTTCAGTTCTACACTTTTCACAAGCAACATTCACAACTACCTGCAGACTTAGGAAAGAATGAAAATAAAAGGAGTAATCAAACTACTTAATTTGAGGGTCAAGATAACTCCTTGTATAAAACTTTCAAGTTGTATGATGTCTAGCAAAGTAGTGAAGTTTGAAGTTACTGTTTCTCACTTAGCAGGTTTTATTTGGAGAAATTTTGAACTATTTTGCATCTACAGTTGAGAATGTTTCTTTGTCTCAATCAACCACTCTCTTGCTCCTGTCAGTCTTCAAAAACTGTGATACCGAGAGCCCCATGAATACCATGTAATGTGAATGCATTTACGCTGTAATCACCAGGTAAAAGCATTATGCTGTGTCTTGCTTTCTCCAAATTTCTCTTTAGGGTACTTTTCTGTACATACTATACATACTATCTGTACAATTATTTACCAAAGTATTGACTTTATGCTTATGTTGTTCACATGCAGCCCTATAGGTCAAAAGAATGTAATTCCTCTCAATACTGACAGTTTTTTCCTGAAATTCACGGCATTTTTATAGTTATCTACGAGACTGCTTCCTGTTTGCATTACCACTGAGTGTACTATCTTAAACTCAATCTTGTAATATCTTGGATTGAAAAATCCATGTCCAAAGACTGGCTTGAAGAATCAAATGAAATTTAGAATTTAGTTCTCTCTGAATACATAAATGTCTGTGACTACTAAAGGTAGTGAGAAACTTGCAATAACATGTGGGATTGCATAAATACAGTGTGATTCAGGTGACAATTGTGGTTTTAAAGAAGTTGTGGGAGGAAAGATTATGAATAAACTCAGTAGGCTGAGATTAAGTATATTCAATAAGGCTCATTATGTATTAGAATATTTTCCCTTCACAGATCAAATTTTAATATCTATCACAAAGAGAAGGTCTGTCAATGATCAGTAAATGATTTTTTTTTTCAATTTTTTTCCTGAGCTTTGATTTTGGTGTGTTCAAAGTAAAATGTATTTTCAACACATCTGCATGACATCTGTGCTATATATATTTGTGTGTATATCAGACTACACTAATTCTTCATATTTGGCATTTGTGAACTGAAAAACAAAAATAAGGGAAAACTAATAATTAGAAATTGATACATTTTATTAAATCATTACTTTCACAGGAATAAGATATTTGAAAGTTCAGTATTACCAGCAAGGCAATAGATAATATTTGCGAGACATATCACATGAAAATATCCCACTTACTGAATATTTGCCTACTGGTGACAAAGGAAAATTCTTCTGCTATTTCCATTTCCCTCAGAAAGCTTACATTTCTTTCATCTTTCACAAGCTCTTTAAAGAAATTGTATTTTTCTTTCTATCTCCTTTCTATCTCCTGTATGCTTAATAGAGAACTGAGGTACAAGTCTTTGCTCCCAGTTCTGAGTAAGGTTTAGAGGTGATTCAAGCTATTTTCTCCACTGCTGTTTTATATGGGTGGAAGATGGATTGAAGGAATGGATGCTCCTAAGTACTTCTTTGGACTAACTTAGAGGAAATGTGTTGCATCTTCTAGGAGTTCTATGTGTTGAGATCTAGCAAATCTGTCACTGTGGAAATTTGTCCAGAAATAAGGTAATTGGAAGGGGCCATGTTTTTGTCATTGTCATTTTGCTGGATCAATGTCTCCTCTGGAAGTTCTTTCCCAAATTCAAACACCATTCTCACACAGATAGGCTTAAAGGCAACAGAACATGGGAAAAAAATAGTGTTAATAAGATCTTGTCAGCATCAAATGAAACTATCTGGTGATCAATTCAAGAAAAACCTAGCAAACCAAAAATCATGTATTATGTGACATCAAACTCTAGAGCTACTTACCCCAAATACTTTGGATAAAAAAAAAAAAAATGGTGGAGGCTGAGAAATCATTTGGGTGAAATGCCACATATGCTCATCCTGCACTGGGGGGGTTGGACTCGATGATCTCTGCAGGTCCCTTCCAACCTGTACAATTCTGTGATTCTGTGATTCATATTATCTAGTCATCTCATTTTGACTAGATAATTGATTTTATCTTCTGGACTAGATGGACAACTGCAATTATCTCAAACATCCATCCTTATAGTCTTCTTATACTAATACCTAGCAGATTTGTGGAAAAACATGCAAGTCCTATTGAGTTTAATATTTTCTAAATATAGATGCCTCAGAAATTTTTTACACAGTAAATGTATTTGATTTGAACTCATCCCAAAGTATTAAACAAGCTTATAAGCAAAACAGAAAAAAATTTAGATCATGAAAAGTTATTTATGAAACAAACATAAAATTCAGTCTTGGGTTCAGCCTGACAGATGTTTATCTCTCGCGTTGTTCTTCAGTCACTGAAACTCATAAATTAGTTTGATATTACCCGAGCTTGAAATACAATGTTAGTTTGAGAAACTGTCAGTCCTGTCCCACTTCAAGCAATTTTTTCCAACTTCCCATCTGTTTCCCAACACTGAGGCTACAGTTTCACAGTCAGCAACAGTAGTATTTACTTGCCGTTGCCTTCTGGGGCATTCTGTGATAAATAAAAGTAAGTAGGTTTGATGACTCTCCCTGTAGGCAGCCATTTGGTATAGCTGACTGTGGTTCCCACTGCAGATTTTTACTGAATTAGCTAGGGAGGCTATGAACTATGTGAATCCTCTTTTCTGAGATCTGAAGCCTTTGGTGTACAAGGATGGTATCTCTTTACTCCTATTCAGCCTGCTGACCACCTGTATCTTAAACAGCCTCAAATGTTCCTTTATACGGAGTTATCAATGCACTCTTTTAGAGTATACACTAAATGTTGATTATTCATGGAAGCATAGAATTTTATATATATTGCTTCTCTTTTTCATTGTGCTTTTGACATTTCCACATTTTCTTCTTCCCTCTACTGCTTCCAAATCATCCTGCCACTGTTTTATACACATAGTACTTTTTGTGAATTAACTCATTCTAATTTTGATCTCTTTTGCTATCTTACTATGTATCTTAAACATGCTTGTCTCTAAACATGAATGTCTTCATAATAGTTATGTTGTCTTGATGACTGATAATCTAGGTATTTCATTTCAAATTTTTAGCACCCATACTAGAAGTCTTCATCACAATATTTTTAGTCAACACTCCAAAAAATGCTTATTAATTTCTTCTCTGTAATGTCTTTTAGTGAAGTGTGGAGCATCTCTCCTACAAGGAAAGGCTGGTTAACTTGGATCTGTTCAGCCTTGTGAAAAGGAGACTGAGATCAATGTTTATAAATATATTAAGTGTGGGAGTCAAAGAGACATGGCCAACCTCTTTTCAGTGGTCTGTGGTGCCAAGACAAGGGGAACAGGCCATAAACAGGAGCTTAGGAAGTTCAGCACCAATATGTGAAAGATCTTCTTCACATGGTGATGGAATATTGGATAAGGCTGCCGAGGGAGCTTGTGGATTCTCCTTCTATGGAGATATTCAAGACCTGTCTGGACACCTACTTGTGCAGCCTGCTGTAGGGAGCCTGCTTTGCAGGGGGGTTGGACTCAATGATCTCTAGAGGTCCCTTCCAGCCACTACAAGTCTGTGTTTCTCTTGTAATTTCATATATCAAAAAATTATTTGCTTTTATTTTCCGAATTCTCTGGAATTTTATGTCTAACTGTGAAAACACAGTATGAATGGAATTGCTGTTAATCCAGAAAAACGAAGCATGGCAAATACATATTATTATTAGAGTCTGTGGGCCATGGATAGGAGATTGTCAGGTATGTGTTCAGAATAATAGAAGTGGAGGAGTGGATTGGTTCAGTATGGGCATATTCTGCCTTTAATTATTCATTTCTATTTCTTGTGTATAGATAAATAGCTAAAACATGCTCATGCATTTGAATAATAAAATAAAGATATCAATAAGTCACTGCAACCTAAATAACAAATGCCATGGAAAGATCCAAGTCTCGGAAGTCAGATACCTGACATTTCTGAAAGCCAGAATGAGAAATCTCAACGAGCTTTTGAAGAGTCTGTGTAATGAGCAAGAGGGTTTTTGGTGTGCAAAACATGCTTGGTATGTCTGAATTTGTGCCCTCTATAGATTTTAAGCCCTAGACTCACATGAGACATTTCTCTTCGTTTGGGTTCCCAAAAAACTATTGCAGAGCAATATGACCTAAAAGAAAAGTTTTCCTGGTGGTGATGCAGATGCTAGTGTTTTGAGTATTTGTGGAGAAAGTGAGAGCATCATCACCAAGTGTACACCGTATTCTGAAAAAGGATTGAAGCCTTCTGTAAAAACTCTTAGCCAAAGTCATAAAATCAGCAGGAGAGCAAGTAGAAGGGGTCATGTCTTGATCCCAGTGATTAGGGAATACTTGTGAAACACAGGAGCTGTTTGCCTAATCTCTGTAGACTAAGAGAGGGTACCTAGCACCCTCTGAGCAAGCTCTCTGGCATATGGACTGTTATGCAAAAATGCTACTATGTAATATGAGAAACAAAAAAGTCATTATAATGCTTACCAGGTCTACTCTGTACCATGTAATGCCACTTCAGTTTTCATTTAAATTTATTAGTTATAAGTACTCTAATGCAACTAATTTTAATCTTGTTAAGAGGAAGAAAAATATCTGTAGAATCAAATGGAAATGCTCTTTTTTTTTCACAAAAATAGCTTTTGCTTTTGGGTTTCTTATTTTCTAAGCCAGCTTTTAGAACTCTGTGTGGTGTCTGAGGTAAACAATTTAAGAACACATTGAGTAAGTTTGCTCTTTTCTGATAGCAGGCAGAAAATAAAAGGAACAAAAAGGAGTCTTCAATGCCTGAAGTTTTCTCTTAGGTTGTATGTTTAGCATAATACTGCCTGAAACACAAGCTTATTTATTATCACGACTTAACAGGTACAATCAGCAAACTTCTTGTTTAATTTGTCTGACTGGTGAATGAAAATTTCATTGGTTTGGTTTAGCAACTGCTTTTTGTTCTGTCAGATCCACGCAATCTTAACAGCTACATCACGTCAATTCACAACCACAAGTATTTTTTCATGTAATCAATTTAAATTATTCACTAGTAATCAAGAGCAACTTTTAAGAGAATTGCAGATAAAACAATGGATGAAAACAAAATATTGTTATTATTTAGATACCTCAGGCAGAGAAGTATGGGGTGGCACTGCTCTAAAGGAATCTGTAGCATGGTGATTTCATCTATGGCTTATTTCAGTCACCATAAGGCAAAGAGCGGTAGCAGATCGGACTGAAGCCCAAGTTTCTCTTGGCTGCATTAAAAGTGCTCTGATGCTAACAGTAAGTTAAAGCTAGAATGAACTTTTGACAACCTCTACGTATCTAGTCAGTCATCTCAAATAAAATTTTAGAGATATGACTGAGAATACCCAGTGTAGCTGAATTGCAGCATTCAGTGAAGTGTGAAGCTACAAAACAGAGCTAGAATGCCTGCTTTACAGCGCCCAAACTTCACTTAGGAAAAAACATTCCCATGGCTGAGAGATACTTCACATATTTTGGAGAACTGTTTTTTATAAAGTACAGTAGTGCTTCGCAGACTCTAAAGAAAGAAGTGTTTAATTGCAGAAGGAAGAGACTACAGTGCTCCCTATGTTGGAGTTGAAGTGTTCTCAAAAGTGCTTGTGAGTTCCTGAGGCACTGATGGTCCTCAGGGTGGTTCATGGTTATTAGTGAGTAACTTGCATCATCTTTTAATTGATTGAATATGCTTTAAAGAAACATTTCATCTGTCTGCTTCCTCCTCTATGAGATCCCAAAGTGAAATAAGCATTGTCAATCTTATTTTAAAATTCTTTACAGTTTACCAACTCTGTGTTTAGAAATCATTCCACATTCTCTTCATTTGTCTTCTAAACTTTGAGGTTTCAGGTTATTCTTAGGCAGCTGTCATGATTTCAGAAATATAAGAGCAAAGATTCTGAAATGGCTTTAAAGATGCACACTTCAAAGGAATAGGCCCATCGTGGCAACACAGAGTGAACAAATTATTTTGTTATGTTTGTAGATTTTTACAATATACTCTCAGCAAAAGAGGATTCAGAATGTTCTGATTCATCAACATTTACTGAAAAATACTGTGATTTTCCCAAAAATGGAGTCTGCTGTGCCAGCAGATCACTTTGTTAAACCTAAAGATGATTGCACTCCAAAAATTAATACTATTATGGAGAGAAGCAAAATGTGTTTGTCATTACTACTTGAAATTTATAATATTATTTTGACAGGCTTCCTATGAATTAAAGTGCTAAGAATATTTATTTAACTAATGCCCTTCAATGTTTTTAAGAACTCAGAACAATTTTTTCCTAAGATATCAGTTGATGGTCTTTAATTTTTTTTTTCCCAAAATGTATTTTTTTTTTGCCAAAAAGCTAGTCTTGTAAGTGAAAATAATGTGAAAATACAGTTTTTTGAATAGTAATTAAATATGGAGTAGAAGAGGAATAATCTTTAACAGTTAACAACATCTGCTCATGTATGTCATTATACACTAGTCAGTCCCTACTTGTTTCAGTCACCAGCACTGCATAGTGAGTTACAGAAAATCTAATGGAATTCTGAAGTACTGAAATTAGAAGTTACTGAGACCCACCTATATCAGAGCATTTTTTTCTTTAATATCTTCTAATACGAAGCATGGTTTTTTTAAGCTGATGATACTGTACACTATTCATGTATAATCAAAACCCTATCAGGTACTTTATAATACACTTAGAAAATTATGCTTAGATCATAATTGCTGGGTAATTTCTAATTACTATCTAATTTCCTAGCTGAAAAATACAGCATCAGTCTGTGTAAAGTAAAACTGACTCAGCAGTAATTAGGCTGGTGTTATTAACACTTAGCGCTTGCTTTTAATGTTTTAATAGCCTAATTATTCCATCGTCTTGAATTATTGATAAAAGAAAAATGGAAATCTCACCATGTTCATGGATTCATATTTCTTCCAATTTTTTTTTTCCTTTTCCTAATTTTAATTTTTTTTTTTATGTTGTCTAAAGGAAAAGAAAGTTATCTAGTGAGTGAAACACAGATATGAGAGTTAGGATTTCTGAATTCACAGCAAATTAGTGGGTAAATCCAATAGTGAAAATGCTAAATTTGTTCTGTGCCTCAATGTATACATCTGTAAAATGGATATAGCCTCCAAGATCTTGTATTACTCAATCCACATTTTCTTTTCAGAACTTTTTAAAGTTCCAGGACAGAGAAACAGTATTTTCATCAAGTTAAGAATTAGCGTGCTTTGCTTTAATACTTTTGTGGAATTTATGCTCCTGTGGAAAATAATAACCTTTGGAAATCAGACGTTAGAGAAAGACTGGGGCATCCAGAATCAGATTAGTACAGAATTATAATGGCATTTGTAAGTCTGCCTTTTCTGCATGTTTATACCTTTCTTAATCAGTCCAGGTTGGATGGGGCTTTGAGCAATCCCAACTAGTGATCTAATAGAAGGTATTCTCACTTGTGGCAGGGACATTGGAACTACATCATCTTTAAAATCTCTTCCAACTCAATTCATTCTATGATTCTGATGTGAGCAGATAAATACCTGATCTCAAAATGAGACAAGGAGATACTTCAGTTACCAGAGAAACCCATCTTTGGCATTCTCTGAGCAATGTTGCATGCCTGCAACATTAAACTCTATATAGAACAGAGTAGGCACTGTCATTTTCATTTATTTTGCATTACTTTAATTTCTGTGGGGTTTTTTTGTTGTTTGTTTTCAACAATAAAAATGATGTACAATCTGGAACTAGAACCCACAGTTCTCTCCTCCTGTTTGGCTACATAAAGGCTAGGCTTATACTTGCTTATCTATAGTTTCTTCTTTATGGAGGAGTCTTGAATTCCTTGTTGAATATAACTAAGCTATGGCATGAAGGATGATGCAGACTGGCATCAATTTATGCACAAAACTGTTTTTCACAGAATCACCTAGTTCTGCACATGCACATGTAATGGGATTGCAGCTCTCCAGGTTCACAGTTCCCCAGCTGCTCCAGGTAGATAAGAACTGCACCATCCATATTGCAGTTCTGATTATAGCCTCTAAAGTTCAGAGGAGCAGAATTTCAGATTTGTGTCTGCACTACTTATTTTCAATTGATTTGCTATAAGCAGCTCCCTCATGGACTTCCTTGACAGCCTTCTGAGGTTCCTGATTTAGTTTGTGTGGACTAGAGACACCTGTATTTGTTCTCTGGATGTTAAGGCTTTCTTTGGATTTGCCTCTTGCAAGTAAGCTGGAATGTTAAAAATCTGACTACTATGTTTCCATTTAGGAGTTATTCCCTTCTTCTTGGTAATTTATTTCCACAGTTTTCAACTAGTTGGAATGCATACAGTGAGACTGAGAAATGCTTTTGTCAATTGAACTGTCACTACTCACTTCACTTAAAACTACTTTCAAATACATATTAAATGTATTTGAGAAAATATTTATTTTCTGTATAATTCTTCTCCTTTCCATTATGTTTGCAAACAAATTTGCTTGTTTGAAGGGACACGTGGTTTCAACTTTAAGTAGCATTTTTTATATTAAAATATACATCTGAAATGTATGTTCAGTTATTAATTCGAAGTAGATTGTGTTTATTTTTTGTGGATATTTTCAATTTGCATGCTCAGTTAGGATTTCTATTCTGAGAAGAGTATTTCTGTGAAAGTAGTTTGAAGTTACCAAAAACACAGAAATTGGATCTGTACCTGGCTTTCTGTTTTTATATCAAACCAAACAGCAGGTAATGGGGAGAGAGGAACTTTGGAGGGAGAGTTTTCCTTGTGGCATCTTTCTCTTTCCCTCAAGGAAAATAGATTAAAGCCCTATGTAATGGAATGATACAAGGAGGTATATAAATATTGTGCTATGATTAAACCACCGCAGCACTCAGGTGATTAAAGTGCTTCAGGTCCTTCAGTTATTATTCTATTATATCATTTCATCTCATTTCAGGACATTGCTTTTTTCTTAGATACTGAAGAACACTCTAGGCAACAAAGCTGAGGCCCATAACAGTGAACTATTGATTCTTTTTTCTATGTTACACATCCATCATTCTCCTTTTTAGGTATACCAATAAAAACATGTATTCTTGTTATAATATCCTATGGCCATCCAACATGCTGATGCGATTAACATATGACAATCTCAGTTTCTTTTTCAGGACTGTAGTAGCTGAACAGTACATTTTTACTTTTCTGATTTGCAAATTAGGTGGACTAGATTCGATGTTTATGATCAGAGTATTTATATACTGGTATCTGTATCTCATCCAGAAGTTCCTGCTTCAGATAGAAGTTACATTTTAGAAAAAAAAAAACAAGCAAACAGTTTTTATGATAGGACTTTCCATTTATACACCAAATTCGTTTCCCTATTATTTTTATTTTCAAAGCTAAATTAAGCATTTAGAAAAAGAAATGCCAAGGTTAATATTCAATCTCAACTCTTCTTGCTTGGTTATGTATTACAATACAGTTCCTAACCAAGTGTACTTACTGTTTGTAACTAGCACAAATATTTTGTACAATTCTACACAATTTGGAATGAATGTTAGTGCCCCAATTTCTTTTTACATTTTCATCATTGTGCTGATTTCACTGACACAGCTCCTGCATTCAGTTACTCTCTGCAGTATATGTCTAAATGTAATTTTAGTGTTCAACAACTTTTCTTTAGTAGAAATTGTTGGCCAACTGCTTATGAAATTGTTAGGTCAAAACATATTTAGGAAATATATTTAAGAAACATATTTAGGAAAGATATAAATGGGGATAATTTGGAATAAATTTAAAATCAATTCTTCCCACAAAAGATGGATGTATTCTAGCCAAATGAAGTAGGAGGATTCAAAGGCAAAATGGCCACATTGAGGACATGATGTTAAAATTTTCTCCTTGTCTGGAAAGGTACAAAAGTTTCTTTAATTTTTGGACAGTCCTTATTATGTTATCTGTCCACTGAGTGCAGAGAGAACCTGAAGAAATTAGCCTACTAGGAGCAAAGTTGGCTTTGGTGAATAAACAGCCAGTGTGCTAGATTTCAGAGAGAGGCAGACTGTCCTGATTCCTGTATAGCCACTCAGCTGTCAGTTGTAAATGAAGGCCAAACAGTTCAGTGGTCATAACAGGGAAGTCCTCATAAATATCAGATTTAAATAAAAATCAGATTTAAATAAATATCAGGCACACGAGGCATACTTGTTGGCCCCAGAATCTGTTTTTGAAAGATCTCAAATTGGTTGTGTTCTTTTCCTATAAAATGAACTCCCCAGAATCTTATTTAACCACTTGCTTTTAATTTAAACACTTTGATGAAGTTAGATATGAATGTAGATTTTGTTGTTTCAAAATAGTTTTTCTAATGTTCCTTGAGTTTTGGGAAACAAATATTTGTGGTGGGGAGACTATTGATCACTCCGTCCCAGGCCACAACAAGAAAGGGAGATGTATCCAGCTGAACTTAAATGATATAAAGTGAATGGTACATACATTCCTATGAGCAGAAAAAGCAGAACCTACTGTCTGCAACATTGTACGTGGAGGGATAGAATCAGAAATCAGATTTATTTTCTTTTATATTGAAGGCAGATCTATAATGAAGATCTTTATCACATCATTCTTGTGATTTTAGCAATTCAAACTTCTGTTGAAGAATTGCAAAGATTACTTCCTATCTTCTTGAAAATTAGTATATTGATATGTTGACTTTCCACAGAATCTACATATTCAATCAGATATAACTGAATTAGGGTGGTAGGAGAGTAAGGAGCAAAAAATAAATCTAAAACTGTACAATCCTCCTCTTCAGAACTGCTTAACTCCTGCATAGAAAGTATAATTCCTTGTCTGTCTGAAAGTAGTAGATAATGAAGAATCAATATTTCCTGTATGGGATCCCAGAGAAACCCATGAAACTCAAGACAGGAACAGAGATTAGTTTGTGGAGGAACAACTACCTGGAGAATAATCTTTTGATATGTGAAAAAGAAGAAAAAAAAGTAATCTCTTTTTAAGTATGTTTAAAAATATTACATAATGTGCACAGAGTTTATAATTTAGGCATATTGCAGATTTAAGTATGTCTCATAATAGTATGTGTTTGATAAGAAGAGTATTTCAATCTTTCTCCCAAAGACTTTTTTATGTTAGGAAAATAGTTATATGAAATAAACAAACAAAACAAAACAAAAAAAAAACAAAACAAAACCCCACACCCAAGAATTCTTTATATATTTACATGATAATATTATTCTTAATTCTAAGTCAGATATAACATACTCATTGTCTTTTTATTTCATATTCTGCGCTCTGAAGCTTAAGCTGCTTCAGAATTTATGTTATTTTTGAGAGCTCTGACATATAATTCCAATCTATGGCCCATTACATTACTGAATGTGAATAATACTGTCTAAGGGCTCCAATCTACAGTCACTGTTCAGACAGCAAGCTTGGGAGAGCTTACTCAGAATTGAGTACTGGGAAATTTCAGGAGTGTTATACTCTCAAAGTAAAATTTTGGCATCTCTGAATCCAAGGGCATATTTTCTATTTTTTGAAATCATATTCCTTTCATGTTAAACAGAGTGTTTCTTAGCTGTCTCTACTTAGTGCTTTGTATTACTTAGCAGAGGGAGCAAAGATTTCTTTTAACTGTAATTCACAAAACTATCAAAAGTAATAGCTTAGAAATGCAGTCCCAAATTCCGTAAAATATGTTTTGATAAAGGTAGCTTTGAGGAGTAATATGGTACGTATGTGCAATATTTCCTTTCTAATGTAGTGGGATGAGACATAATGCACTTTTCTTGGTCAGATTTTAACAAAAATCATGACCATTTGTGCATTAATTTTATTTTTTATTTCATAAGCCCATGAATACATCTCGATGGATTTTGAATTGTAAGCAGCACATTCTAATTTCTGTGGATTTTTTAATCTTAGGCCTGAAAATATACTGTTTTACCATTTACAAAATTGTTATCAGTGTTCACTTAACAAATTAGTTTAAGATATTTATTGTTTGTGACTAAAGCTTATTTATTTTACACCTACCCTCAATAGCTGTATAGATTCTTAAATAGCTGAATAGATTCTTAAATGGTCCCAAATATTATTACCAGTTTATGTATTTTTTCATTATTAAATACATATTTTAGCTTCATCTGTTTACATAAGCATATCATATATTCTGCACACACTGAGTTTCATAAATGATCAGTAATTTATTAATTTTAAACAAATTACTTCTGTAAGTCTCATTAAGACTATTGTCAAGTGGCACTCTTAATACAAAATTAGATTAAGATTAGATTAATACAACTTAGATTTGTTTTAGTGAAAATAATTTAAGAACTAAAAATGTAAAAATCTACTTTTCTGACATCATTCTGGCTGTTGTTAAATGTTCCTGTTAGTTTATGTGCAAAGCTGACAGGATAGAAATACCCTAATCTGCATATTGGCTGTGTATATCCGTTATACCACAGCACACCTGGCTTTGATAGAAGGCAGGATAGAATGTGGAAGTAGACAAAAATTGACACAGAAGATTACTCTGTTATTTCTGCCATCTTTATACTAGTAGAGATTCCTGGCACTCATAACCATGCAGTAACCAGGTAGTTTTGCTATTAATTTTCAAATCCCACAGTGCTACAGAAGATATCTTAAATGATAAATTAAGATTCTGTCAGTCTCAGTGTTTAAACAAGCAGTGGTCTTAAATGTCATCCTGTTCTATTGCAATTAAAAATGTTTATTAGATGGCTGGAATATGTGGATGATTCTTCACTGATTTGTTCTATTTATGTGTTTGCATTTATTAGAAATATGATAAAAAGTCTGGCTAAGATGTACAGGTTTTGCTTCTCCACTTGAGAAATAAAATAGTAGAAATGATCTTTCAGATTTTTTCTGTAGAAAAGACAACAGCATTTCAGCCAAGAGCCTGGATATTGTCATGAGAAGCAATTGAAATCAAGTCTTTTTTTATTAGCTTTTTTTATTCATTAGAAAAATGATGGTCAGTTTGCTCTGTGTTTTTTTTTTTTTTATATATATTTTGTTCTTTTTGTTTTGATTAAACATAATTTTTTCTTATTACTGTAGAGTGAAATTTATTCTGGTCATGTGAATTCTTCTCTCTCATTAGAGATACATGGTGTATTATTCAAGAGCAGAATTCTGTACAAGCTTATTCTTCTATGATTAATATTTAGCATGTTTTGTACAATGCAATTGTTCACCAACATTGTGAGAAAAAGGTCCCTTTTGTTGCATTATTTTGTGTCGTTGGAATGGCATGCGGTATGCTGTTTATGTAAAGGAGCCATTTAGAGGCTGTGGGTCTGTTTCTCATACCCTCATTCACATTGAGGCAGTACTTTTTACAGTTATTGATCCCAAGGAAACAAATTGCTTGGGGGAGCTAGGGAATTTCATAAAGTAAAGGCCCATTCAAATTGTTAGCAAGAGCAGAATTTGATGCTAACAGAAGCAGGAACTTTTAAATGCGGAAGCCCTCATTTCTGTATGCAGTAACAGTCACCATACCATAGATTGATTTATCTGAACACTACTTATACTATTATACTTATACTATTGCTTCCTTTTAAATAAAATTATCTTCACATTCAGACATGGTCATAAGTAAACAACCTTCTTTTCATTCTTATTAATTATGTTTTTATGTAACATATATCTCTGAACAGTACACAGACAAACTGTACCTTTTCTACTGTACTTTACTGGTCAGAAAACCCATTTAACCGCAGCGATATCATAACTATAACTTTAAAATATAACTGTGTGTTTTCCATAGTAAGACTCTGTGCTTTGAATGTGAAGAAAATTAGAGCTATTCTAGAAGTACTCTTTCAAAAGTAGGAGTCTCATTTCATGTCTCTCTTTTCAGATTTTTTTTAAACAGTTCTAAGAAGTTACTGTGTTTTCAAGAAAAGAACAAACATTGGTAGCAATAAAGAATGGCATTTCATTTTTTCTTTGGTTAGATCTAATGCTGATAAGCACAACTAGAAACATATTTTTTTGTGTGACAGAAGTGTATGTGTGACCTGGAAGTATATAAATTTAGTCTAACTTCAAGGTTTTCTGCACTTTCACATTGTTTTTGTCTGTACTTATGCTCTTTAACTCCTGAGGACATACAGCTATGTCCTGAAGTTGTAATTAAGTAAAATGTAGGCTTTTTCTCCATCCTTATGAGAGTAAAGCTATTGTAAAACTTGTTTATTTGAAGTCTATGCCGTACGTTTTTTGAATAGCGTATGTTGATGCCACCTGTGGTGTAGCAAAGTTGGTAGTACAGTGTTGTTTCTGGACTATGGACAATTTTCGTCACCTTACAGGCTTTTATGTATTGTTTTGGGGGTTGATGGGGGTGAAAATACTGGGACAAAAGTGGACATGTGATTCCTTATGTTCATATAGCCATTTCCTTCATTAAGCTGATATAAAAAATAAGAATAAATCTCATATAATATGGTTGTTATATGAGAATTACAATTATCATTGTTATTATTGTTATCATCATAGACAGTATATGTTACATATTAGAAAGAAAGAATTATACTTTCCAAGTCCAAGATCCTGCATAGCCCACCTAGATTTAAGTCTAGCTGATGGTTTTACAATATATATATTTCTGTATTAGTATATTTCTTATGTTTGTATTGTTTTCTTACTGTGATAAACTGTATGTTTAGAAACTCATCTCTACAAGTAGATGTGAATTTTAGCAGATAGTTCTAGGATTGTCTTGAATAACGAATGTTAAATATAGTAAGAAATTGTCACAAAATCCATCTGATTGTTCCTACAGTGGTTTTCAGGCATCCAAAGCCATTATTAACTGACTTTTATAGCTTCATTAAAGAGGTACAGTACAACTTTCATGTGTGTGTTCATACAGATGGATAAATCCCAAGAAATGGTGCTTCAAGACAGAGATCACAAGCTATTTTAAAAGAGCATGATATAATTTATATACTTCCTACTGATCATGGTCCATTACCAGTATCAGGTTCCATTGGGAGAGAAGGCTAGTCAAGAACTATGCTTGGCTGCTTTAGGGCAGAGCTTGTGTTGTTTAGTTTACTACACTAATTATATTCTCTTGATGAGATCATTAGAGGACAATAAAGGAAAATGAAAACAGTTTGCAATATGTGTGGTCAAATTAGCCACACAGAGAAATTATGGTTTGTACTTAAACGCTGTTTAGAAAGTGTCCATTAAAAAAAATGTAGACACTCATGTATGTACACTATAATGATGCCTAAACTAATTTTCTTTAATGTGTTTATTTTTGAAATTGGGAATTGGACCCTGTTTCTATCTGATTAGAATGCAAAGGAAAGATTTAAATGAGACAGTCAACAGGATATCTACAGCCATGAACTTCATGGAAGCGTGCTACTGCTGACAATTACGCAGACCAGAGCTGGTGGATCATTTACAACATTTTTGTTTTTTACAAAAATTAAAAACAAAATCTTATTTCCATCTGAGAAAGAGGCTGCTCTTAAGTGCAATTAGAAATTTACTTTAGCTAATCCATGGTAATTTAAAGAAAAAAAAAATTAAGGATTTCTTTAGTAAACTCTGCATGTGTATGCACAGCTTTTATTCCTTATCAGGGTGCATAGTTACAACTTGTGGAATATGTACTCTGAAAGTACATCCTTCAGAAAGAGAAGTAATGATTTTATATTGCTCAAATTTGGATAACTGAATTCCATTTATAAGCTAGGAAGTATAACAAGATAGAGCTTCAACTTTTTAAATGACCATGTTTTTATTGCAAACATTTACTTTTATAGATTATTGAACGAACGTTTTGAAGTACATTTATGGGTAGAGAAGTACATTTATGGATTATCGTAGAAAAACGTCTCTATTTTTCTTTGGGATAACTGGACTGTTCCTTTCTCTCCCCTAATTACCCTGAGGTCTTTTAACTGAGCCCTAATAGATTCCACAAACCAGAAAATTAACTGCATAAAAAACTCTTGAGAGCCCACACCTGAATTAAGAGAGCAGTGTATTCTTTGAAACACACCTTTCTGTTACCAGTAAACTGATTAATTGCCCATTTTCCATTCCTGCACTTGGTGCCTGCTCAGGGTGGCACTGCAGTCCAGAAAATTCTTTTTTGTGGTAGCTGATTGTAACTGCAATGTTAGGGGCTTTGTGGACTTCATTTACTGGGGACCAGAAAGAGATGGAACAAGGCTACTTCAGATATTAACAAGCAGAGAAAATGACTACATTATATACTGTATACTCTTTAGTACTTTATTTTACTAGATTTCTTCAATCTGTGTTCTCGTAGCTTCACTTCCCATCTCTTAGGGCATTAACATTTTCTTAATCTTAAATCTTAATATCCTTCTAAACTCAGCAACTGAAGAACAAATGTTAGTTTGATCCAGGTCTCTGTAAGGAAAGATCGCTATTGACATTAATGAGAAATGGATCAGCCCATAAATGAAGAATTTGCATTGCCTTTTAATTACTTAGTGTGGCCAAGTTAGTTCACAACAAAATCTGGGGAGTTTGCATGCAATTGGAGGTTCAGGTATTCTTAACTGAATGCCTAAAGGTGCATATTTAATTAATTTTATCAGAGTTTAATCTGAATCATTCTCCATATCAATAAATCACTTAGAAAATGAATCATTTTTGCCAGACTGGAAAGAATATCAGGTTCAACAGTGAAAAAATTGACTCTGCTCTTTTTCCAAGAAAAAGAAGTTAAACTACATGCAATTTGCTCTGTATTTAGGCGTTTTATCTATGTCAGTGAACACCTGAATGTTTCATTTTCCTGGGTGCTTCTCTACACTGTACCTAGTTACAAGAGAAGCTTCCAATATCTCTTCCCAGTTTTGTGGTTTAGGCCTTCATTCCATTTTTTTCCTTCAGTATTTTCTTAAAATGTCTAAGATATAAAGGGTCATTTCTGCATATTTATTGCAATGACATAGAACAGCTAGATGTGGTCTTTTTTGTTTTTTAAGAAAAGGTGATTTTTAATTTCTTGGCCAGAAAGAACATTATAAGATCAATTTTTCATGCAGCTCTAAGGCAATTTCAAGTTTTACGTCATCTAAATTTTGTTTTAATTTGCAATATTGTATAGCCTTACTCATGTACGTATTATTAGATGTATGGCTACAGAAAATCTGCTTGCTTTCTTTTTCCTTTTATGCTAAAAATCTACAGGTTAAAAACTATGTAACTCTGCTGGTTATGCCAGGTTGAGACTTTGAGCTGTGTATCAGGAATGACTGAAGACAGGTTTACATTCAACTTCCTTTTTGGCTATTTCAGAGCACAGATAAACATATTTACATATGGTCACGGTAACTTTTCTCAGTTTCTATACGAATTTCCCTGTTGTGTATTAAAATATAGTTTCTCTCATTTCTATGGAATTACTTCAAATCTTGGATGATCTAGTTCCTTTTTTAGGTACTGATTTTAGTTTTTTGAAGCCTAACAATTATGGCCAGAATGTCAGTGTTTTTTGTGAAATTTTGTAATCCTGGTTTAACCTCATGACAGCTAATTTTTTTAATTATTATTATTATTTTGCTTTAAAATGAAATAAGTAAAATATTACAACTGAGAAGGTCCAATTCTTAATTTTTTCATGTTCTTTGATTAAAACAGACACAGAAGGGATTCATGCGTTCAAAAGTTTCAAGAATTCTGACAAAAGTCAGAATTGTCAGAAAGCTCTAGCAAAGATACCCCTACCCTCATTATTTTAGAATTTGTAAAGATGTATAGTAAGGAGTAGTAAAAATTCATTAAAGCTCATTATGTTCTAGTGTGACTCCACCTTGTGCTCTTTTCATGATGTGAGCTAGTTTGACAGGTGTATTCTAAATTCAAGCTAATAATTTTATTAAAAATTGAACTACTAGCAATTCTATACTGGACGGCTTCTCATTCAGAAGTACCTACACTGCAGGTAAAGAAAATATCTTATATTTTTGCCTTTTACCATTGTTTTACATTCTTGATTATGTTATAGTTTTTAAAAGTGCATTGAACATCATTCCAAGTGTGGTGATAGAAACATCTCAAATCAAAGACTTGTCTTAATGAGTTGTTAGAAAGTTAGTGGCTCCTTAAGTGACCACAGTGATACAAAAGTAAGCATTAGCAAGAATTTCCTTCGCAGAATTGACCTCATAAGGTTAAGAAGGATCACATTCACACTACGTTTATCATGGCTTACAAAAATGACTTTTATTTTATATATCAAGTCTCATTAATACATTTTTCTTAGTTTTGCTTTGACATCAAATGTTTTGGATCAATTGTAATCCTCTTGCCAAATATTTTATAGCTATGAAAGAATAAAAAAAGCATGTTTTCTTTCACTCCAAAAGATTTCTGGGTAAGACCTTCTTTTGTGCTTATATTTGTAAATATCCAGGTTGAGCAAGTCACTATCCTCTATGTTACTCATATTTACAAGATGACCATTTTCCTGTTTCTCTTCTGGTATGCCTCATCAAGCTATGTGCAGAATTTCACCTCTTTTTCCCTATAGCACCTGTAAAATATGGTACTTGGTCTAGACTTTGTCTGGGCCTTAAACTTTCTTCATCACAGTTAGCCTGCTTTCTATTGTCTTCCTTTTCTTCCCTTACCCATTCCAAATCCAAGTAGTAAATTTGTATTTCTTTTGCACTGTTCTGACCATATAATTTAATTGCAATAAGTTTTGTTTATTTTTTAGTCTTATAATATTAGATAATGTTAGTCATTGTGCTGTTACACTCTAATATTATGATAGCATGCACTCTAAACACAATAATATAAAGGTAATTATAAAAATCACAAAAAGCGTGTTAAATCTCCTAGCCTGTTCTCTGCTAGTGTAGGTATGCTCTCTACAGTATGTTAGAGGCATAATAGTAATAAAATATTAATAGCTTTGCTTTTCACTTCTAAAATAAAACATCCATTTATAAATAGGCTATGCAATGATAGTAGATATTAAATTTTCCCATGTGTTTTGTTTCTTAGAGTAAATAATAAGTTTAGAGGTAGATAGGGCTTTTAAAGGAAGAAAAACAATGGCAAAGCTCTAGCATAAAATGGAAAGACTTTCATGACTGTAAAGTAATTATAATTGCAGGGAATAAAAATTGCTGCTGCTATTTTTTATTAGACCAAATAAAGTTGAGAAAAAATCTGTACTTGAGGGCATACAGAGAGATTTATTTATTTTTTTATATGGCTTCCTCAGTATAATAGCTATAAAAAGGTGAAGTTTATAAGCTTGAAAAAAATAATATGAAAAATTAAATACTTTTCGATGTGATAATACTTAGTGTTTGATTGGAAATATTTAAGCAGAAAAGATGTTACGGAATCTGAGTCATATACTATGCAAAATGCATGCTTGAGTAGTTCATGAGGTGGAAAATGTTTAAAGACTTTCTGCATTTATTAGAAAACATAAATTACTTTGGCATATATATTATTTATCACAACATTGCTACTGTATCGGATACAGTTGCAACAACGCAGCTGAACATTTTGTTATTTGTGTAAACATGAACACTGAAAAGATTGTTTATTCCCAGAATGGGAGAGAAAAGTATTCTAATTACAGTTTGCATTGTTTTGCCTGTGGGCTCCCCAAGAGCCAGTCCCTGATGGGAAGCTGATGCCTCGCATTCAGTGGTGCATGAACTCAGTCTCTTTGTTCTGCAATAGGAGAAAAAAAAACAACTATCTGTGCAGTGCCATTTCTTGACTAATGCATGTAAAAGGTTATTGTACTTGATTCCTCTGCATCTGCACAGAGCTGACACAGAATCTGTTCTTTTTTTCTTTCTGCTTCTGCATTTTTCTTTTGTTAGTTTCTTTCTCTTATCATTTAAAGATATAATGAAAAGAGATTAGGTTCAATCTTTTATTTTTCTGGAAATGAAAGAGCTATTTTGTGAATTTGTACAACAATATCTGAATAATTGCCTTAATAATAGTCAGGTAAGCTATTCAGAATGTATCTGTGAAGGGAAAGTAAACTCAATATTAACTGTACCTTTGGGCAATGTATATAAGCTGAACCATGAGCAACCAAATGTTATATTATTTACATGACATGCAAATTTATGTTCTAAAATATTTTTGACGAGATATTGAATTTGCGTATGAGCATATAGAAGATCCCTCTCATAGTGAAGGTCTTTTTCAGACTGTTTTCTGAGTAATTATATCATATGGAAAAATGTCATAGGACAGAATAAAATATATTTATTCCAGCCATATCTTCCCACAGCATGACATGTCATCTGAAAACAACACTAAGCACTTTATACCATCTGTGCTGGTTGGGGTTACATTTACAATGCATTTCAATGTGGAATATTCCTTTTTGAGTTACACACAGTCAGCTTATAGCAATAAGCACCTAAATAGAGTTATCTAAAAAACAGAGAGATGTCAATACCTGATTCAGTTTCATCCACTCGTCGAGAGCTGTTCTATCATTAGGAGGCAGAGCTCATCCTTCATGCTGCCATTCACTGTTTCATGTAAATGAAATTTTATTTCAAAGCTTCGTGTAGATACAGTAGCAATTAGAATTTTATGCAAAAAATGCTGAGTAATATATATTAGCAGTACTTAAGTGAAATATTAGTATTCATAAAAGAGACTTGTTATATATTTGAAATGTTTGATTTCTAAAAATAATAAGAAATTATAAGATTGGGAAAATACTGTAATTTTACAGAAAAAATTAAAATATTTAGTAGCTATAAGAAGTCTTAGCTTCTGGTTATATATAATCATTGTATAGCAGTTCCCCATAAGTGATCTGTGGAATCAAAGAATATACTGTTTCAGTCTGCACATGTTGAGTAAATTGCATCTTTCAAGTCACTCTCAAACAAGGCTGGTGTGTTTTTGAGACTTGTTACGTGCAACCGTTACCAATGAAATTGGAATAATTTACAATGTCTACATTTTTTTCCTAACTTCTTAGCAGTTAAGAAATGTTTTCACAACAACAACAAAAACTGCATATCAAAATGATCTTGATATTCTACTCTGTCCAAGCAGAGCTTTGACAGTTGTGCTAGAGGACCTGCTAAGAAGTAATTTGAATCTCCCTAATTCACAAAGGCTCATCCTCAGTGTAAGCTAAAGCTGCACAGGATGGAGGATGTCTCCTTAACACAATTTAATTTTGCTATCCCACTTGTAGAGAGCTCTAGCATGAGCTGGAGCACTATCCCCTTATATGCTGGTGATTCTTTTCTCAACTATTAATTGCAAAGTACTTTTCCTTTATTAATTAGATGTTATTTTGCTTTATCTTTATTAAGCACCATTGTTTTAGTCTTGTTGCTTTACTTGTGTAACATATGCTGTGTGATGTCACAGTAATGATGCAAACATTTCCACAGAATCATAGTAAAGAGTCGGAAGGCTCCTGCGTAGCATAGGAGAATTGTATATCATTTTGGTTGTTAAGAACTTTTCTTGCTGTGGCATTAATCTCTTATCTTCTGTTCCAAAATGCTAGTAATCAATGATAATTTTCAATGCTAATGCCTCCTTAGAGGACATTCAACACTGAAATATTTAGGAAAAAAAATCATGGACATTAGGAAGTACTCAGTCACCTGAGAAGAAAAAACAAGATGCATTGATGATTGCTCATTTCTACTCTAATTGAATTTATAATTAAAATATGGCTTTCCTTCTTTTTTATTTAAATCTGCCTAGAAAAAGTTCCAGGTCCTTAGTAGCTCTTTTATTTAATCTCAGTGATAGACTTTCAGGATATACATATATCGTATACCATGTATAATATGTATGCTAATTTCTCAAGAACATTTTAAAATGCATTATGAACAGTTCCATCTGGTAGAATGTGCTGATGAGTTGAGAAAATGACATTTTCTTGTTATTAGAGTTGATTGAAATTGTAAAAAACTGTGAAATGAATTGCTTGTAGAGAAATCTCTTATTAAATAGTTGGTAATATTTGAGAAAGGGGATGCTTTGTGTTACTCAAACTCCAATTGCAAGTTCACTTCAGATTATAGTATATTATGAAATTTTTGAAAACATATTTGTTCTATCACAATCTGCTAAATTACATCTGGCTCCAAGTTCTAGAGAAGTTTTCACTCTCACTCTGTGTTTCTTCTTCCCAGGAAACACTTGTGCATGCTGTCTTGCAACACAATTTCTGGGTAAAGAATAATTTTGCATAGTCAGTCTGCCCTTAGCAGTAGCCTTCAAAGCCCCCTTTTCAACCTTTATACTTATTTCAGGAAAACAATTTGTGTTTCTTCTGCACCCTTCTGTGTGCTGCTATTTGGAGAATTATTGGCCTACCACATTCCAAGTGGTGACAGTGCTATCTTACTGTTCTTTGTTGATTGCAGATTGTTCAGTAAAATAGAGCATATTCCAGACATTTAGTATTAAAATATGCAGTACTAATTGGGAAAAGGCAATCGGAAGAAAAATGCAGCAGCAACGAGATAACAAGATCCTGGTAGATCTCAGTCAGCAGTTTTCTTTGAACAATACAAATAAACAGTAAATTTTGTATATGTGCATAAAATAGAAAAAAAAAACACATCGTATATCAAAGGAAGAGAAATATTGGCCAAAGCGCATTTAAATCTGGAATAACATTACAAAATTATCTTGTATTACTTTATTTAGTGCTTGTAATAAGGGCCTCAGAAGATCAAACATGCTTTGTTGATGTTGAATAGAAGAAATGTAACTCGTGTAAAACTGATGATAGGTAACAGATTAGGCAGTTTAAAGTATTGTAAGCTAGATACAAGAAAATATATTTACATTTAGTTATACTCATTTCTGGTTTTAAAAGAATTTTGTTGATTTTGTCTCTAAGTAAGTACTGTCCATATCCAGACAGCCAGTGAATAATAAATTGGTTCTGCTCTTTGCTCTGTAACAACGTAGAGATTATTTACTGCAGTACAAATCATAAACAATTGGAGTAACAAACTCATAAATATACTTAATCAGAAGCTGATTACTACCAATCAGGCTTGAGAGGAGAAATTAATCTTCAGCCTTACAGAGTCCTGTATTCTTTAGTAACATCTGTGTTTCTCCCACATTAATGTTTTCTAGATTGAAGAAAGCATTTGCACTTCTGAGTCACCAGTCAGTGGTGACAGTTTGCTCATGCCTCAGGATATTGAATCCAATGGTTTCATACATATTAGTCATCTCATTTGAAAGGTTCTGAATATGTCCTCTTCAGGCTTCCCTTAACGCAGAGATTTTTAACAGATACCCGTTTGATAGATGGGATAAATGGGGAACTACAGTTGTCAGTGTCTGAAAATTAATAAAAAATCTCATTTCATTTTACTGTTTGTGAGAGCAAAAAAATCCTCAAAAAATCAGCTGGTCTCCTTTCAATTTAAAATATACATGCTTATTAACTTGACTTTTAAATATATGGTAAAAAATCCTTAGCAGGAGTTTTGCTGTTTAACTCAGTTTTCTCTCTACATGTCTTTTTGCCAAATCTTGTTTTTGACACAGACTGCTGACATTTGCTATTGTTAGGATCTGGCCTTCTGCAATTGTGTTGTCTTTATTTATTTATTTATCCAGATAGTGTGATGAAAAAATATTTCACATTTTCACATGAACAAAATGTGGGTGGAGAATGGATTTAATGTCTTCTATAAGGAATTTTTAATGCTTGTTAACAAGACAGGCAACTGGAGAGTATATATGTGTGAAAAGGATGACAAATTATAGAGTACTGTAAACATACTTTGCAGCTTAAACTTGCTTACCTTTTACAGAGCTGGGTTCTGTGGCAAAAGAATTTGCAAACACAAGACTTAGGCATCAAAATTCTAATACTATTAAGAAACTACTTTGAAAAGCTAGTACGGAAACATGTTTTGATTTGGCTCCCATAGCTTATAAACCACTTCTACCTGCTGAGTTACAGGTTAAAAACTTAGTGTTAGCTGTTTTGCCTTCAGAGCTCCTGGCCAATCAGGAAAATTTACCAAAATCTTGCACAGAAAAGAACATTGCAATATCAAATAAAAGCATAATTCCATCAAGTACACAATATGTCACAGCACATTCTCTTAATTTCTATTCCACACACAATTTACATATGAACTGCTCAAAGTACAAGTGCAGGGAATCACATGCTGTTAGTTATTGATTTAGGTATGATGTATTTCAAATGTGTATGCTTAAGTCAATACAAAATAGAAGATGATGTCTTAATTCAAATTAAAATGTAACAAATCCTATGTACTTTTGTAATCCTTCATTGTTCTGGAAGATTCATTGCCTCCTGCATTGCTTTGGCTGCGTTAGAACATAACGAATGAAATGATACTGAACCAGAAATTTCATTGTTAAAAGTCTGCTATGTTTTATTACAGTTTTATTGAACTTCAGCTACTAGAAAATACGATTATCTCTCCGTCCTTTGAAATTAACTACAAACATTAAGCAAAAGTCAAAATCAATGTCCAGATTTGCATTCTAGTTTCTTTTATGATTGCTACCACTACAGGAGATGTGTTAATGTGTAACTGAGGTTGCTGATTTCTATTTCTAAATGGAAACACTAATAAAAAAGAGTGTATCATGAGCTATAATTTGTTCACTCATTTAACTATCATTAACATTTAACACACAAATTATTGTCCCACGTTTGCATGTGCAAGTTCAAGTAAGAAATCCAAATTTAGAGAAAAATGTTTACTGTGATTGCATGCACATGTATGCATGTATGAACAGGTATCACTGAGTCTATCTCCTAGCATATGGCACCTTTGAGAATTGGCTACTAGACTAAGGGTAAGTGAAACATCAGAGAAGTAGCAAAGGTGACTGAAATATGTGAAGCTAGTGGAAGTAAGGGTATAAGCATGGGTTTGGCTGCAAATACAAGACTTGTAAACCTGTCAGTCTTTGTTATGTCATGTTTTAAAATGAATAGAAAACATACAGATAAAAGGCATAGACATAGTTCATGTCACTAATTAAACACACAGCCTATCCTGGAATTTTAATCTAATTTTAATGTGCATATATTGTTAATAATGCATTTGTAAAATTTCCAGAGCTTAGAACCATAGAAGTATATTTGTCAGTGTTTTGTTCTATGTTATTATATTCAGTCATGTAAAAACTCCCTCCTTTGAATCTTTCATTTAAATCAGGGTAAACATTCTCAAGTATTCAGTCTAATAATAATGGATTTGAGTTAGAGCAGAATATATATAACCTATTCAGAATCAACAGAATTCATTTTAAGTGCATTTAAACTGCAACTATAACTATGAATTTACAGCTAGCATATCCATAATACTATGGATATTTGATTAATTTCACTGGGAGATTATTTTGACAAATATAAAATGAAATAACTGGGAAGGGAAACTTTCCCAATTAATTTTAAAATGATAATTGGTGTTAAATATCCACAGCATTAAGTAGCCAAACAGGCTATTAAACAAGACATGTTGACATAGTACGTGGATCTTTCAATTTATTTGTTTTGGAGATATATAGCGTTTGGGTTAAAAAGCACAATACATGGAGTTAACCAGACATATCATGGGTGTATTAAGGACTGGTTCACTATTGTGTCAAAGTGTAGATCTGTGGAAGGTATCGGTAGTTATAAGCAGTAAAAATCTCTCAGGGAACCATTTCTGTTGTTAGTCAGTGTTTTGATTGATGATACAAGTTATAAAGGCTTTGCAAATCGCAATGTCTAGTGATGTATGAAATAAATAAAGCAAGTTAAAGTTACCTTAATCAACAGATCATAGAGAAATATATTTGTTTTAGTATAGCTAGGTGCAAAGTAGTGAGCCTGGAAACAAAGTACACACTTTGCACTTACTATCTGATAGAGCTTGGGGAAAAGCATAATGTCATTGAAGGTATCTGCCTGAATAGGAATTCTCAGTGCGGTGGATAAATAGGATAATACAGTGTTTATAAGAAGAGGACTATCAAGTAGAAGTAGATGATGTCTATGTGCATATCAATAAACTATTGTAACAGTCTCATGCTCAAATCTGATATTCACACTTCAGTAAGAATACAAAATATTACTTTGAATATGGAACTACAAGGTTTTTCTTAAACTCTTTGGAATCATTAAAGCAAAACCTGCAATATGGCTTAATTTGTATGTCAGTTGTTATTTATTGTAGTTCTGTATTTGTATCTTTGTATTAAAATCTACAATTTACCACATTTAAGAAATCAATTATAAATGACACATAGCTTGGAATCACTTTCAATTTAATGTTACGTTGGCAGCATCTTAGAAGACTGGCATTGGGCTTGGACTTTCTTGGGCTACTGCATTCTACTATACTGTCTATGTCCTTACTATTCTACTTTTTCGCTACAAGCAGTAGTTGTAAATTCCTGCCCTTTCTTAGGCCAGGTCCTGTGCTTGCCTCACCCTGTAGTGACATATTTTTGCTGTCACTCAATATACTCCAGCCAAAACACTATAAATAACTATCAGGCTAATATGCTGACCTGGCCCAACACTACGTAAGATAATAAAGCTAGAACTGAGAAAATCAAGATAGTGGGAACATAGAGATCTGGGAAGAACAGGTAAAGTTAGGCAAAATATGGCAAAAATATTAGTAAAATGGCACTAACTGCCAGCCTCTGCTAGGAACCACAGCCAAGGAACAAAAAAGCCAAGAAACTGGAAAAGTTTTCATTAATGGGAGAAAAAGTCTCTTCGATGAATCACTTACAAAACAGTACTTTCCTGTAGTGTGGAGGGCACCCTGTGCATCTAAAGATACTCAGTATCTCATGAGACTCAATAGCAGCTCTACATACATCTAAAATGCAATAATAAAAACTGTTCAGCCCAAATGCCTGGCCAAAGTTTAGTTCTGAAGACAATAGTGTTAATACTTATTATTTGCAATCTATATTGTATTTTTTCAATAGTGATTTTCAGAGCTGTTTTATCACTTTTACTGTGATCTTGTGATGATTGTAATAGAATCTTCTGATGTTATTATGGTATCCCCTGGATGATCTGCAACTGTTTTTAAAAGGTGATACTGACCTACATCAAGATTTGTATAAAGAAAAATTGAATCTCTGAGATAAATATACCCACCTATTGACAGTGCTAAGAATATATATCTCATACAACCACTGAATTATTCTATTGTTATTACACCTACCACCCTTAATTTCTCCTAACATGCAACAGGTACAATATAGAGTAATTTTGTTTCATAGCAGTCTAAAATCCTATGACTTTAGGTGGTTTTTGCAGTTTTCTCCAGAAACATCTTTTCGATAGTGCCTAAAGTCTGAAAAGCTTGCTGTTTTTTGCCACAATAGAATGTCTAATAACATAAACAGGATGACAGTATTTAAGATAAATTGTAAAAGTTAATATGCTAATCTATCTTTTCAGTCTGAATAAATTCAATTATTTTATCTGAAATCTGAATTACAGTTGATTTTGGTTTTCTTTACTTCAGCGATTTATACCTCTACATCTCACAAATGGAAACCACAAAGATAGAATTATTATTTATTTTTTTAAAAAAGCAAATTGATTGATTCAATTGCAGCATGTTACCTCAGTTTAATCAAAACACACACATTAGCAATTAAGTTGCTTTCCTATTCTTCTACAGTGTTATATAGTTACAGCCAACTGAATGAACGGTCAGACTCATTTTGATGGGGCATGAAACAGAGGAGATAATTAATTCCTTTTTCTTAATATGATGTAGACCCAGAAGTAGGCCTTTTTTTTATTATGTAGAAAATAGGTTGTCTGGTAGAGAACAGGAACAAATAACAAGAACAGTCAGTTGAAAACAGAGGAATAAGAGTAGCTCACTCCAGTATTTTAAGATCTGATTATTCATTATGCTGTAATACTGTGTGCTGCTCCAGTATTTCTTTTCAGTTGGGTTAAGTTCTTAATTCTGTTTAAGAACATCGCTCTCTTTTGGTTTTATATTTGCCGATTACAGCACTGTATGTTAAGATTTTTGCAAGAAAGTGTTTTCTATCCTCTGTTTTATTGCTGCCGTATTAAAAACTCTAAATGGAACAGAGTGGAAGGGCTAACTCACATTTTAGTATTTATGCCATCAGCATCTGATAGACCCTCTATTCCTTCTAGTGTTAAACACAACTAGTAGTACAAAATGTTGCACACTAATTGTTGTTCTAAAACGTTAAGCATAGCTAGATTGGCAGCTTGATAACTGCAATGTTAAGTGCTTACTTTGAGAAGTAAATCTTTCTTCTCTTAAATGTGAACTGTCAAAATTAAGACAATAATGGTGAGCAAGTTCTTTGAAAGGATCTCTAGAAAGAAGTCAAATCTTGTAAGAATGTGATTTTTCTGTGGTATATTAGCAATTTCACAAAATTTCGGCCCAAAATGGCAGAATTTTTGAAAAATTTAAAAAAAAAAAAATCAGGTTAAATAAAGCTTTGGACAGTATTGTCTTTAAGTTGGAAAATTTATTTGTTGCTACCTTTTTCATCCTAAGCAATTGCTTTCTCCTCTGAACCTGACTGTAAATTTAATAGAAGTTATTAGAATACATAAAGACATTCAGGCCCAAAACGCAAAGATGCTTAATCCAAATTTTCTTTCTTACAAAATGTACAACAGCAGAAATATTTGTGATGATGATGGAACATATTCTAAGGAGATCTTTTCTGTGATTCACAAGTGAACATTCCAAAAATGTTCCAAAGCCATCTATTACCTTACACAGTTTGGCTGTTCTACTAATGGGTGGAGATTTTCAGAAAGAAAAATATAATAAGTTTTCCCATAGTAATTCAGTAGCTATCTCATACTTGTGATGAAGTCAGCAGGTTGATGGCTGAATTTCAAGATGGGAATGCTTTACCGTTTTTCAGTATAGACAGTAAATAAATTGTTGCTTGCACCATCTGATCACCTTTTGGCATTAGTAGCATAGATCGGGAGCTTGCCTTGTTGGCCAGAGCACACAGAAATTTCAGCTGCTTGAAAAACAATTCTCTGCAGGTTAGAGCATGTAAAAATAGTTTGGTACTGTTTGTACTATCAGGTGCAAGAACAGAAACATTCAATACTTATTTAAAAAAAAAAAAAGAGAGAGAGAGAATAGTAGATAAAAGAGAAAAAACACACAAAAGAGAACAAAAGCATCCCTTCTGCTAAATACTTAAGTACAGTCACTGGAAAATACAATAGGTTATTCCAGCTCCCTTGTTGACTAAATTGTATGTTCTTCCTACGGATAGTTCCTAGAAAAAGAACGGTTTATTGTTTTCCTACGTAGAGACACAGTATCTGTTGTTTATGGCTGTAATCATAGCATGCATAGTTTAAAATGTGGGACTAAGGGAGAGACTATGTTTCTTCTTCTGGTTTGCCTTATTAAAGCTTCTTTGTGATTTACTAACCAAACTTCTGCCTTTAAACTAGCTTCTTGTGCATTGTTTCTATTACTTGGAATTTATTTGTTATGCCTTATATTCATGTGAGATTTTGCCCACCACTTTTTTTTTTTTTTTTTTTTTTTTTTTTTTTTGTGGACATAAAGAATCTCTGTGTTGTCAAGATCTGGTTTTTGCTTGTTTGTTTGCTTGTTTTGTTGCTGTTAAAACACTTTGTCAAATTTTGCACAGCTGCAGTCCTCTACAGTTTTATAAACTCGTGGCTGTTCCAAGATTAACTTTTGCGAAGGGATCTCAAACACTGTTAGCTCCAAGGATCTCAGTTTACTGACTTTGCTAGACTACCTGCTACCCTCTAGCTCAAACATGTGTATGAAAATCCAAGATAAGAATACAAACTTAGATATGTATTTACTTGGCTTCTATTTTGGCATACTTTTTCATTCCTTCTGAAAATATACTGCTGTGCATGCAGTTGGAGGTGTACCTTTGAAGAAATCATCTTGATTCATTTGGTGAAGCTCACATAGGTGAAATGTAATGCAACTTTGATGTTCTTCTCTCCTGAGATTTTGCTTAATGGCCGTTATACATAGCAATGATTGTTTATGCCAGTATCTATCAGTATTGCAGAAGCACACTGAAACAATATATGCATTTTCTGATTATCAGATAAAGCTCTTCTTAAGTTTCTTTAGGTATATCCTTAAGCTGTAAAGCATTTTATCGCATAGTTGATGACTACATTCTGAGTTTATTAATGCCTTGGGAAAAAATATATTATTATTGTTCTGTGGCAGCAATTCTCACTTTTGCTGACTCCATTTGTAGGATTATGGTCAGATTACTGTTTGCTACAGTAGTGGAATATGTCATTTTTTGAACTTGTCTACAAGAGCTCTTATCAAATTTTTGGAAAATTGTTACCTGAGCAATTTTGCTTGTATGTTGTCAGGAAACTGAGCGTATGGTAAAACTCTTCTTCACAACTGATTATCTAGGTGCTTGCCAATAGCCTCAACTGTATTCCTCTATGCTTTGTGTTCATTTTTATGAAAGGAGGAAGAAATGTAGATGCATTTTTTATTATTATTTTTTTTTAATCCATCTATCTGTGGGCATTGTTGCTTAGAACCTTGAATAACTTTCACAACTCAAGAAGTTTCACATAATGACATCAAAAGAACAGGAAACTAATGCTGTGCTACTACAGCTTGATGCCCATAAACCAAGATTTTAGCCATAATAGCTCTGAAGAGGTGAGAACAGAACTCAGCTCATCTTTTCAAGTAGCTCCTCTTGGTTACACTGAAGAAGAAAAGCTTTAAATAGTATGTCTGGTCTCTGAGCTTAA
Organism: Phasianus colchicus; assembly: GCF_987193195.1. NCBI lineage: Eukaryota > Metazoa > Chordata > Aves > Galliformes > Phasianidae > Phasianus > Phasianus colchicus. The sequence goes on along the minus strand of NC_143437.1, from coordinate 44,145,850 downwards.
ATCAATTGTCTTTACCACATACAGTCTCAGAGCCTGCTTTCTATTAAGAAAGTATGTTGTATGGTAAGTGTGGTCTCTTGCAGAATTTCTCGCATTTATAACTAGGACTATCCATTCATTAGCACATTAAAAAAATTATACTGACCTTTTGGTTTTTTTACTACCAGAAATCCTAAAAGATGTTACCACAGGAGAAGCATCTTGAGCCTCAAGTAGTGTTTTGTTGATTTAAATTTGGGCAAGATCCGGTCTGAGTCTGCTGCATAGAATACAGATAAAGTACAGAAGCTCAGAAGAGTACAGAGGTCTAATGGGGAGCAAAAAAAAAAGAGCAGAGCATGAAAGAAGGCAGGCATGTTATAACTTTATGTGAAACTGCTCCACAGTGAAGTTTGGTTTCTAGACATTGGATTGGCCAGATTTGAAGACAGTCACTATCTAAGTAAAGCCATACAGCTTGCAATTATTTCCCACATGAAGGTCATATATACTGTGCCATAATAGAGTATTAATGCTCACTTCCATTATGTATTATGAGCTTCAAAGTAAAAAGGTATTAACCTTGAAGTACAGATGGCAAGACCGCAAGCTAAATTGTGTTCACATGTCAAGTATTTGTGAACTCATGCATGCCTTCATAACAGCACATCACTATCTGGTACCAAAGAATTGCATTCCATGTGTATTGTTCAGGATCCACTGATGAGAAGCCCAGGGGTTAGCAACAAGAGCCAATCATCAGTAGATTTCTCAAGGAAAGAAAAAAAAGAGAGAGAGCGAACAAGATGCACTTCTAATTTTTGTGAAATTATGTTATAAAAGCTGAAGTATTCACACGCTATATCTTCCCAATATGAATGTTCACTCCTTTTTTCCCCCTTTTTCTTTGTCCTCTTGATCTTTACCTTTTTCCCTTGTTTCCCTAGGATTGTAAACAATCATTACAAAGCCAAACCGCTGTGATTATCCTCATATCTGCTAGGTACTAATGACTGACCAGAAGTCTGTGGCTCATACTGAGCAGGCAATCTTCACTATGAGCCAGATTATTTTACAATAGCCAGAATAAACAGAAATCAAAACCATCTCGAAAGATTTCATGGTATTAAACACACCAACATGAGCAAAGTTCTTAATGGCATATACATCCCATTTCATGAAAACTAATTTTGAATATCTGAAATGAAATTGTTTACACAAACACTAATAATTGATCACAAAGGTTTAGAAAAAATACATACTATTTATGAAGTATTGGTGATTACCATCTAGATTACTCAATTTTAAGAATTACAACGTGCATTTTTATCTGATAATAATGCCCTAATAGTGGGTCTGTATTTAGTACATAACATCACTATGAAGAAAATTACTTTAATCAGCACCCTTAAACATTTTATTGCTCAAAGCATTGGAGTTTTCTTGAAATATATCCTTCTGCCATTTTAGTACTTAAGACAATTGCTACATCCCCAAAATGTTTTTGATGCTTACATTGGAGAAGTATACTCTCAGCTTTAATTCCACTTGATGCAGATTTCCTGCCTGGGAATTAAGTCAATTACTTCAAGAATTATGGTGGTGGTAAAAAAGAGTTTCTGTTTGTAAAATCATTCTTTCACAAGACCTTAACAGAGTGTGTGTTACTGCTACCATCAGTGTTAATGGAAGGTTTTTAACTCATTTGAAGCATCAGGACTAAGTCTTCAGCTGACATGTTCGTAAACTACACTTTACCATAGTATCTATTATTTCCCATTTTGCGTGTCAGCATTTTTGTTCTGTTTTACTTTTTTTTTTTTTTTTTTATCATAGCATGAATGAAAGGGTTACATGGAAATATGTATTAACTTTTAAATTTGCAGAAGTCTCTCCTTATGTTAGTCCTGATACTCAACAGGAGTGGTAAAATCTGTCAGTTTTTTGTGACTGCCAAGTAATATTTGAGCTTTGAAAGTGGAACTTTGTTGGGCAAGTGCAAATTTCTGTAAACAACTTCAGTCATAGCTTTATACCTGTCTCCATCTAACTTCCAGAAGCAATTCATTCATGGAAATAAATCAGGATTTAAGCATGTGTTGAAAAACACAGCAATCAATTTTATAGGTGCTTTTATATCATGATTTAACACGGAATGGGCATTGTTTTCTTTACTATATAAAAGAGTCAATAAAGGCTTCTAAAACACAGTCATCAGGGAATCCATTCTGTTCCCTGAATGAAATCCATTCAGTGGAATAATTTGCACCATATTGAAAAAGAAGAAATAAAATGTTGTAAAATAAAAACCTGCAATTGTGTTTGTATTGTGAACAAAGAAATGGGTAAGAACCTACATTACAGGTACTTTGTATATTTTCATTTAGACACATGTATTATTTTAACGTGTAATAGGCATCCTACCTAATGGTTAGATGCGGTATGTACATTTATAAAGCACCTGGCAAATATATGGCTTTCTGGTAGCTGACAGACAATAAGGGTATGTGTTACACAAAGCAATAAGACAGCCTATTTCTGAGCAACTTATTTCAGGTAGCAAGAGCAGTAGAGACAAGTAAGCTTGCTGCAGGATGCTCACTCTGCTCAAATGAGGCAGTCTTAGGTGAATCACGATGCCATCTTGGAGAACTTAGGTATCTTCACACTGGACTTTTGGGTACTATGTAGTTACTACCATATATGCAAAGTACTCAAAAGAGGTCGGGGTTATTGACAAGGCAGCAAGCCTGAGTATCAATGCAGAAAATTTCTATTTAGATGAATATACTGAAACAGTAACAGTATGCTTCTGCTTTTTTGAAAGTATTTTGCCATTCAGCCAATAGGTACTCGAAATGAGCTACAAAGTGAAATGAAATTTGGCTGCTGTAGTTTGTTTCTTCTACAAAAATCAGCTGTTGCTTAAATTTTCAAAACCTCTTGATAACATTTAAATGATTGCCCAAAGCTTGAGATAGCCTCAGAAGTCTGTCTGCTCTGTGGATTCTTGACATATTTATAGTCTCTTAACATTCACTACTATCACACAGCACTGCTCCAACAATGTTAGCGATGATGGGAATGCTTACATATCCTGGCTCTTGGCATTCCCGATGCTCCAGCTTCTGAGAGAGAAGCTGGAGGAGATGATGACAAAACATCTTGTGACCTCCCTGCACTGAGCTTCCCATCGCTGTACACTGACGGAGTGGCAGATCCTGTGAAAGCACTACGTAATCAAGGCTTGAATGTTCTCTTATCAGGGAATTCAAACTTTGCTAGGTGTTTGAGTCAAGCTAGGTGAAGTCAGGGTATAGCAAACACTTAACTGTCCAGGTATTCTGCCATTGCCCATGTGCATGGTACCTATAACAACAGCACTGCTTTAGTATAAGAGAGAAAATGCCAGCCTATCTGGCTATTTCCCTACAGCACTGGCTTCTTCACTCTGCCTTGCTGCAGCCTAGCAGTATCTGCCAGTGAAATGTACAGGTTTGAATCTTCATATCACATCTTCCCTAGTAGTAGGGAGCAGCACAGCTTCGTAAGTGGGGCAAGCCACCAATAGAGCATAGCCCTACAGAGAGGCCAAACACAGCAGACAAAGCTGGCAACAAGGTCTGTTAGCAACTACAACAAACCCTGCCTAGGGGCTATCCGACAGTCCCAGCCAGAGACAAGATCATGCACAGCACAGTCCTGGCTGAAATGGTCCCTGAGCACACTGGGCAGGGTCTGGGTGGAGGCCCAGGTGAGGATGCTCAGGGCAACTGAGCTGATTAGCCCTGGTATCCTCAGTCCTTGCTGAGATGGCTTAGAAATAGCATGAAGCAGAGAATGTAAAGTATAATATACTGTTAAAAATCTTATTACCTTTTCTGTTGGTGCCATTTTATTTCTTGTTACTGTCAGGAACTTCCAGTTGCCTTTGTTAGCCTAATTTATTTTAAAATGGAAATTCCGGTAACCTTCCTACCTTCATTGTGACAGCTAAGACAACTGAGGAAAGCCAATTGGTCACATAATATGTAAGGCCTATTGCTGTTCATTTCATCTACATTAATGGCTATTTGTTCCCTATATTGTTTACAAAATAATCTCTAAAGCTTAAATAAAAAAAGATTTTTATCATCTTGTTTTCATATAAATGGTAGTAAAAAATAGCTATCATAAGTATGCTAAAATAAGATTCTGAATTAGATGTTTCCTATGTTTAATAGCTTCATCCATATATGATTTCACTTTTTACATGTGATGTCCTATATTTAAGCCCTGTGGAAAAATGATCTGTAACTTTTCCTTTGTCCTTTCTGATATTCCTAGTCTCTTTTATTTTTTCCTACTATTTCAGAATTCTGCAGGCATTCATGGAAGTATTATCTTGGATTTTATTTTTACTTATTGTTTATAGAGAATTTAAGATATACTAGTCAATATATAGAGTTGGGAACAATTATTATGGCTGTCTAGCATGACTTGTGTGATGTTTTATATTTGTGCCTTGATTATAAAATCTTACTATATCGTAATTTATTTCTTTGCAATGGGCACCTTAATAATTCCAAATTTCTTCTTGTGAAACACAAAAGAGCCATTTCCAGACCTGAAGAATCACCAAGCGGAGTTCTTAGCAGCTCTTTTAAGAGACCACAAGATGCATGAATAGGTTGAAGCAAACTAGATACTTCCAAAGTTGTTTTGACTTTTCCCCTCAAAAAACAAACAAATGGAGAGCGCAATAGAAATAAAAACTAGTGACAAAATGTTACAGAATATCATTAGGAAGGTTCAGCCTCTACTACCATACCATCAATATCCTCCCTGTGGACCAACATAGTAAAGCGGGAGACGTTACTTTTGGAGCAGCCTCTGTAGGTATACACCCCGTAACATTTTTGTTTTGGAATAAAGTAGCAAGTAGAATTGACAATTTGTCTGATGCAATTATATGCAGAAAATCAGACCATAGCTCTTTTTGAAGGGGAATGTCAAAGCTCTGCATTCCATATGGATGTCACCAAAAAGAATTGTGATTTCATCAACACAGCTGTTAGCTTTGCAATGACATATGGGAGTAATTTTTTTTTTTTTTTTATGAACATTCTTACTGCAATTTTTCATTTGTCTGCTGCATTTTTTCCTGATATCGTGTCTTTAAATATGAGCACAATTTAAAAGGCAGTGGAAATTTCTGACAAACTGTTTTTACTTGTGTTAGAAATCTAACTTTTGTCTAGAATTAGCATTGTCTCAAACCAACTGTCTTCTGAAGATCTAGATATAGCTTTAACTTATTCAGTAGTTATGAGGTTGATATTTTAGTCTAGAACGTATTTTGCCATGTAAAGCTGACTATGAATTTAGACTTTTATACATATAATGATCAGTGAAAGATTTTATGGATTCTGCTCTGCAGGTTAGGGCAGAAAGAAAATTGTAATACAAAAGGAAGGCAAGAAGCTACTGAATTTTATTTCATATAAAATATTAGTATGCCAAATAAATAAATATGATGACAAATACATAATAATAGCATAGTAAAATCCTACATGCTATGCTATATTTAATGTCATCTTGGGCTGTGTAGGTGCTTCCTGAACTAAGATAAATCTGTACAGGACTAAATTCATACAAAACCAAAAAGCTTCTGTACAACAGTGTTCCTTATTTTGCAGCTAATCTTAGAGTTTTGATTAACAAATCCACTATTTTAATTATTATTTTAAAAAATATTAGAAAATAAAGCTTGATTTTTTTATTTTTTTATTTTTGGCGCATGTGATAATTTTAAATCACCTTAATATCTTTCAGTAAATGTTTTGTGCTAAAGAAGATGAGAATGAGAAAAATATTACGTTTCCTGTTTAAGGAGGTATTTTTTTGTGAGAGGGCTTCCGTATATACCAACAATCTGTATTATTTGATGTAGGCCTCTTTTGGGGGCTTCTTTTTGGACTGAGCAGTAAAAGATGTAAAAGTCAAGTTCATTTTTGTGCTACTGCTAGAAGCATGTGCTCTAACTAATCCATGCACAAGAGCTTTGCAAGTTCATTTACTTGATAATGCAGTGAGATAAATATTGTATACATTCTTCTGATATCTTTCACTTATAAAAATATTCATGAGGAATTTAATGCAAGTAGCAAATAAGGAAATATGAAGCACTTAACAGAGCACTTGAGATGGAGATTTGCAGTTACTAACTATTTTAGATAAGAATTTTCTCTTAAATTCTAGCTAATAAATTTCACTGACTAGTTAATAATGTTATATTTTTGAACAGTAATAGAAAAGGAACCTTCATGGAAAATTGACACTTATTTTATGTAAGACTGCTGCAATGCTGTAAAATACAAATCTTCTGTTAAACGCTTAATTACACCTTAATGTTTTGCATTTCATTTGTATATAGTTTTTGCTTTGAAAAATGAATGATGTGCAAAGACATGTTTGTGTTATGCTGAGAAAAAGTTACTCTGCATTTTGACAAATTATGAAAGCTCCATCATGGAAGGTGAGCCAGCAGTAACTGCTCTAATAAGACATGATATCTCTAGCATTTTTTATTTCTTTTTTACTTGCTGAATTCATATGTCATTAACTAAACCTATCTCAGCCTTGTTGACTGTTGCATGACTAAAGGGCAAAATCACCTAGTGTTAGTAGTCAAAGAGAAAACAATAAGGTACTGTATTTCAGAAGTCACAGGTGACAAGTTCTCTCAAGCATATGAATGTACACCTCAACAAAGAGCCATGTAGATACAAAGATGCAAACTGAGATAATAAACTAATAAAATACATAACATTTCAATGCACTGTATGTTTTCAAATTCATATTTATCTGTGAAATAGAATCACCAAGCCCTAACTTTTGAGAGGGTTTGGGCATGTGAGAAAGTAGTTTGATGTTAAATTTAATTTTAAGCCACATACTAGAAAAATTAATATCCTACAAGGCTTTTGTGTTACTGTGAAATACCACAATGGATTTTGAACAAGTTTCAACTGAAAACAAAACAAAAACAAAAACAAAACCCAAAAATATATCTCATTAAGAAGTGGAAATCTTACTCTAGAAGAGGAATGAAATGTTAATACTCAGTCCATATCTGAGTAGTTTTCATTCCTTTCCTGGAACATTCCTTCTGAACTCTTGGCAACCTTAACACTTGCACTGCTTGCATCAGTTGCTAAGGTAATAAGAAGTCTAGTTGTTTTGTTGTTTTTTGTTGTTGTTTTGTTGTTGTTTTGTTGTTACTGGTGGTGATATTTTTTGCCCCTTGACTCCCTTACAATATGGAGTCATCCATATTAAATGGGCCTGCTTTAATATCTTTTTTTATGTGGATAATTCTATATTTTCCTTTTTGTTCTTAACCAGTCCAAACAATTCTTCAAAAGGGCCCGGTTAGCTGCTACACTAACAAATACATTCTGAACAGTTCAACAAGTCTAGCAACTCACTCAAAACTGATTAATTTTTGAGCACTTCGTTAGCTGAACAGTAGCCTTCATTGACTCACTGAAGAGCTATGTAGTTTGCCCTTGTTATCTCTAGTTGCTGTTAACCTTCTACTGTCCATTTATTTAAATTGGCTGTTCTGAATGACATTGCCCTAACTTCTCTTCACCAGTATCAAAAGAGACTTGCAAGCTCGCCTCCCTCAGTAACAATTTCTTCATCAGTTTCTTTACAGAACCATCTTTATCCCCAGTTGAAATCTGTGAGAGCATTACATGAGAAGGAGTCAAAGCTGGCCTCTGGGGAACTGGAATTGAGGTTGAAGGTCTCACATTAAAAAAGTCATTTATTTCTAGTTTAGTTTTGCTCTTAGGCATTATTCACAGCTTTACTCTGTCTTCAAACAAAGGGAGCAGTGGCCCCACTAAAAGAAGAAAATTTGAAGCTATTGAATGTGCTTAGGGTTAGTAAATATTAACTCAAGCTTTCAGGAGCCAATCCACAGTATGTCTCTAAAGGAAGCTTCTGCCTTTCACTGCCATCTCCTTTTTGTTTCCATACTAACTTCATTTTCTTCTTAGCAGGCAAGACATTTCTAATAACGCTGTCTCAAGGCATTTGGTTCTGTAGGTCATTGGAGGAAAAATTCATACTCCTCAGCTGATTATTATTCTTATAAATTGTTTTCTTGTTGGTACTAACTGAAATAAAATAGAAGTGTTTACAAGGAAATGCAGAATATTTGATTCAATACTTAGTAGTTCTGGGCTAGATGTGAAGCTTCAGTGTGCATTTTAATGCACAGTAAAACTTCTGTTTACTGATTCCACAAAATGTTCAGAACAGATTTGCAAAAATCACCTGCTTAAACTTCAGTCACTCAGAATGTCTTATTATAATGCTTTTGACAATGGGAGTGGCAGGCTTTCTCATTTTTATGTTATTTTTCCTGTATTAGTGTCAGATTCCATACTTCTTGTGTAATGTAAGCTGACTTTATTTAAGTGAGGTTTATTTGTCATATCTAGAAGACACGGTGTATTCCACATTGAGAAAAAAGGTTTTGATAAGAAGAGTAAATTTATACCTAAATAAGGAGCTTGTAATACCCACTTATTTCAAAGGGAATTGTTTCGATTCATTCCGAAATGTAACCCAAAGAATTTAAGCTGTCAAGATAGCCAACAGTTAAAGTGAACATAACTGATATGCTGTGACATATTCGTCATTATTTTTCCTTTATTTTCAGTTATAAGAAAAACAAATGTGCTGGAGACATCAAATAAATAAATATAAAGTTCTGCCATTTATTATAGTCTTCTGCTTAATAATGTAAAAATAAAATAAACATGCTTGTCTTAATTCAGTTAAACAAAAGACAACTAAACATTTTATAAGAGCAAATTCAGCAATTTAGTAACAAATTGCTAAGACTGAGAATAAAATAGACCTCTCACATTTATCTCAACAGAAATGTTTGTCTTCATATAATCTCAGCAGAATGTTATCAGTTGCTTTTTATATAAGGTGTACAGGAATGTGTGTGAAGATGCAAATAACAGAGTAACTTGTGTGCCTACAGATTCGTGCTTGCCAGGCATGGCCTCTACAATCAATTCCTATATCATAGCAGCTGATCCCAGAGTGGTACGTTTTCTTCTGGCAAATAATGGGCAAGAGTCTGCACTGCAGGCACACTGAGGTGCTTTAGTTGGGACCTTGCAAGATGGGAGAGAAATACAATTCAGGGAGAAGTAGAAGCAGTGATTTGGATTGTAGGTTGAGTATAGCTGGTTTGCTGGGTGCTAATCTGGGACTCTCTTGGTTGGACTCCACTGAGCTGTCTATACATAACCAAGTGATTTTCTTTTCTTTTCTTTTCTTTTCTTTTCTTTTCTTTTCTTTTCTTTTCTTTTCTTTTCTTTTCTTTTCTTTTCTTTTCTTTTCTTTTCTTTTCTTTTCTTTTCTTTTCTTTTCTTTTCTTTTCTTTTCTTTTCTTTTCTTTTCTTTTCTTTTTTTCTTTTCTTTTCTTTTCTTTTCTTTTTTTTGTTTTGCCACTGTAGATGTTGTTAGCAACTTCAAAAATTTCCACTCTTACATGGCTACATGTGGGGCTAACTTCAAGTCTGCATATATTTTACTGAGGGCAGTAAAAGTACAAGGGCTTCTCTGAAAGTAAGGTCTCCTATTTTATTGTGTTGGCCCATGGTGTCAGAGGTGGATGTTGGTATGGCAGTAGAGGTTGAACCATCCCACTAATATTTTGTTGTCACGTGACAGATGGCAGCAGAGGGGCAGTCAGACAAAATGGCAAAACTGAGATGGAAGTGCATATGAAGCAGAGGTGTGTCATTGAATTTCTCCATGCAGGAAAAAAGATGGCGTCCATTGGGATTCATCAGTGCTTTCTGAACAGTTATGGAGACCAAACAGTGGATGTGAGCACGGTGAGGTGGTGGGTGCTGTGTTTCAGCAGTGGCAACAGCTACAGTGGGTCACTTCCGCTGGCATAGGTTTTCATGTGCACAGCATGTGGGCTCTTGTTTGTCACTCATGAAATTGCATAGCTAATAGTGGTGACTGTGTTGGAGAAAAAAAATAGTGTTTTGTAGCTGAAAACTTGCTCTATCAAATAGTATTGTTGTGCTCTTTGTATCATTTGTGGCTTCTGTAGGAATAAATAGGAGGCATTACTTTCGGAGTGATCTATATATTTACTATGCAAACTTAGTGTTCATGTTCATGTGTTTGCAGGATCAGTGTTTAAATGTTTAAATGCAGTTTGACCAAAAACTAACAAAAAGTGTTTTAGCAAATCAGCTCTGCATTATTGAAAGCTTCTTCCTTATAATATCTTTTTATTTTGAATTTATGTTCCTCAGGCAAAACTTTAATGTAAAAATAGAGCATCCTGTTTCTGGGAAAAAGAAAACAAAACAACAAGTTATGTTTTCTGTCCTATTTTCTCAAGGCTTTTTTCTCATATTTTGAAATGTGGTCAGTCTAGGTCTTCCTTATCCAGAGGGTTAGTGAAAGCACTGCAGGCATCTTTCCGTTGTGTTTGTCAGGAAATGATGCTTAAAAAAAAAAAAAAAAAAAAAAAATCTAAAATATATTTTAATGGCAAAAACAGTTTTTCTCAAATATCTTTCCTTTTACGCCATCAGTACAGCAGATAACTCTCAAAGTACAGTTTCTGCTATTATTCTCAGGAGTTTCAGTGATGTGGGATAACCTGATATTACAATATCTTCTGCTAGAGCACCAAAAAAAGCTTTGAAGAACATCAACCTCAGTTTGAATTGCTTGTCCCTGTCACTTGCAGTTTTAAAGTCTCTGTAAAGTACTCCTACAGTTTTCATTTTATCTGGCTCACAGAGTCAAACTTTCATTCTGTTTCTTCCAGCAGTAATCCAGTAGAGTCATGTGTTTCTTCTTGTACACAGCCAACAACTCTGTGCTCTATGTAGGAATGATCAGGTTGGCTCCAGAAGGATTTTATGGGCTAGATTTGTATATTTTATAAATAAACTTGCAGTATCACAGTAGTTGATATCTAAGATAGACATGGGCTGCTTCCAAAGTGGGAAGTCCTTTACTACTTACTGCCTGCCCTGTATTCCAGACATCAGCTATCCATTCTCTCTTTCAACCACGTTGTCAGTGCCAGCTCAAGGGACTGAGTGAGGAGCTCAGCAGTGGGGCAGTTAGACAAAATGTCTGGGATTATAGCTAACAGTTCTCTTGGTTTGATTTTCATGTACTGAAGGGGAATGTCAGGATTTGTACCCTGTGTGAATGATCATTTTTTCATAAATACATTATATTTCTGTAAAGACTCTTTTCCACTAAGTCTCCCAAGTTTTTTTTTTGCTCACTATAGAAAGAAATGGAAGCCATTTGAATTGGATAGCTGTATTTGCAAGAGTTATCTTTGCAGATGTTTTCTATACTAGACTAGGAAATTTCTCTGCAGATGGAAATAGTTTATTTTTTCTCTGGGGAAGAAAGAGGATTTCTATAGTTCGGGAGGAAATTGGTTGAGAAGATAAGTTATCCTAGTAATAAGTTTCCATATGAACAATCATAAATAACTCAAGAAAGTGGGTTTTTAAGAGTGCGTTCCAAACGTCTGTATACAAGGTTAAGTTGAAGTCAGAGGATCCATTCATTTACAAAAAAACAAAAACAAAACAAAACTTTCAGTATCAAGACCATCAAATATAGTCTGTCTTGCTTTGTCTTGGTGTAGTTGATTACTGCTCAACTACTATCCACTACTATCCATCACTTCTGATTTTCAAAGTGGAAATACTATTGTTCTGAAAAACAATTCAGTACAATTAAAGTTCTCTTTTCAGAGATATGCTGCATTTCTGATAAGTTTAGCATTTAGTTTTATTAGGAATTTTTGTACTAGTTGACAAATAATTGGTGATTGCTTAGACCCAACACAGCTACAGCATTACATCAGTCCTTACTTTAATAGAATGTACAAATACTAAGTTCACTTTTGACTTGAAAAAATATGGAAGAAAGATTATTTGAGAATGAATTAAGTATGACTGGCTTAAGTAGTTCAACATGTCTAATTTCAGTGTACAGTTATATAGATAAAACATAATGGAAGTTATGAACTTTTCCTAAGCATCCTTGCCAAACAGTGATGCGAAGAACTGATATCACTACCAAACTGTTTTCTAACAGTTACCACTTATTATCATGAGAACTTGGGTTCACTCTTTCACATTGCGAGCCTGTATGTTACGTCACAAGGAATTAAAATAAATTTAAGGTGATTAAACCTTAAATGTTACCTGAGGAGTGTGGTGCTCTCAGTCTATTCTGCGATCTCTTCACTGTTGTGTTTGTAGCAGATTTGGGCAGATAAATTGTTAGATTCAGAGCTTTTCCTACACACAAATAACTCTGAAAAGGCAGTCAGTGTAAATTTACAGATCATTCAGTGACCGTTCATTGAGAACAAAAAGATTTCTTCTGTATCATACAAAGAGATGCCCTAGCTGTTGAGCTAATTGGAAGAAAGGAGACATCACTTTCACCATGCTTTTATGCTGTACCAAAAAGTTTCATTTGACTCTGTTTAGTGGATTCAGTACGAATAACTGACTTTTTTTCAAATCACCAGACTGTGGCTTTTAAGTCAATTGTACTGTCAAAAGCAGAAACTAGCCTGCCTTCATCAGTTTGTTCGGTAATGAAGTTATTACAATGTCAGGAATTGAAAGTTGCAGTTAGTATTTAAAGTCTAATGGCTGGCTTTGAAATAGTTTTATTCTATTACTCAGAGTCCAGTCAGAAACTACATTTTTCCAAAATTTCATATCTATCAACTATTTTGAAAATATTTTTAACGATTTCCTTTAAGTGCTCTGATTTCTCCTACCTTTTATTTGTGCGTCTTATACAGTTTCTTGGCATTAACTCCTGTTGCTGAAAATACCCTCCTTTAGTGTGTATATCACTGATTATGTTATGTTGCCATTTCTAAGATGCATCATGCTTTAATTAACATCTTCATGTTTTGCCGGAAGGAAGTCTGTGTCTCAAAAAGCACAGTACGTTGTCCAATTTGGTTCTGTCCCCAGGTAAATACCATATTCTGCATGGTCCTGGAGAACACATGGATGATGAGATGCAGGGCTAGTTCTCTGTAGATGGGATTCTGTAACTGCATTTCTGCCTCCATATTTTGTTCCTTACACGTTTTACTCCTACTCCTGACACAAGTACAATAGCCCTATGCTGGTTTTTTGGTTTTTGTTTTGTTTTGTTTCCTTTTTTTGTTTGTTTTTTAATGTTGGTAGGCCTTAGTAATGAAAATAGTCCTTTGCAACCAGTCACTCTGAAGACACCACTTATTCAATATTGAATGTGCTACACAACATAAAATTCAGGATACTCAGTTTCAGTTAAGGTTTGCAGTGCATATCAGGCTAAGTTACCCCAACCAGCACAGTGTGTAAATTTTGTTTTGCTGCCTGAAGTCAGTGTGCCATGGCACTGGTAAAAAGGTGAAATTCCAGAGAAAGAGTAGTTGGCATATTTGCTACACCTCTGCATGCATCTTGGAAAAGGTGTCAACAACTGTAGTTGAGACTTAAGCACGCACTGACCAATAGAAGTAGCTATGGAAGTGCACTGAAGTAATCTATCTTTTGGTACTCTGTTCACACACTGACTCAGATTTATACTAATAATTTTTCAGCTGCAGTAGCACCTTCAGACTTGATAATTGTTGAAAGTTGTTGCAGTTTTAAATGTTTTCATTTCTACCCAGCTGCCTTTCTGCAAGTAGTGACAGAGGGGAATAGACTAAAACCCAGTAATGATGGGAAGCAAACTGGGGTGACTGTGAGCAATAGAAAAGTTTCCACTGTAGAGCACAAAAATGCTGATTTGAATTGTGTAGACAAAGCCACTAAGGAGCTAAGAAAGTCAAAATCCCTCATGTATGGATCTGATGTCATAATTTCTGGGGTTTCTCTGAAATCTTTTAGTGGGGAACTTAGCAGCAAATATGTTTTAAAGGAAAGATTAAATGTTTAATTAAGAACTGTTTATGTTACCGGAAAATCCTTGAGGAAAGCACCAGTGACAGCACACATGGGAATGACACGAAGTTTACCAGGGAGCTTCAGACTAGATTTTAGGAAAAATTGATTTACTATGAGGGAACTGGGTTCCTGGAGAGGTGATTGATACTCCATACTTGTCACTGTTCAAGAGATGTTTGGACAATTCCTTCATTTATATGATTTAACTATTGTTTAGCCCAAAAGTAATCATGCAGTAGGTCCCTTGCAACTGAATTGTTCTGTTCCATTCTATTCTATTCCAATAATTTCTGTTAACATTTTAGGCTAGTAGTAGCAATTAGTTTTTATACTGCCATGGAATTTAAGTGAATTTCATGCAGCTTATACCAAAACCATGATTTTCATTTTGAGCTTTAGAGAAGTTAGCACTGTAATTTCTGAAGGCTATTATTTCTGTAACACTTAAGACCACTGAGTTTTGCAGAGGGTTTGTCTTCCCACAGGCTTTGGCTATGTTTGTCAGCACTTTAAAGACTGTACAGTGAAATGTGAGCAGCGCTGATCCCATGTATCTCCTGCTGACATCAGTAGGAGTTTAGCACCTCTCAGCATCAAAGAGTTTTGATACTGCAGCTGACTCTCAGTAATGCAAAATAATTAAAAATAATACCAAATGGAACAAAACACAAATGATCCAGCAGAATCTGAGAAAGCTTTTGAGGGTACTCTAGTAATATAGAATAAACTTAGTTTTACGATTCTATACTTCATTTGTGGCCAGAGAGTATCAAAAAATTTATGATGCAGAATGAAATTAAGATCTAAAGCTGAGATAAATTGTTTAGAGATGAGAACTTTTAAAAACTGGCAGTGGCTATATCAAGATTAATAAAAATTCAACCTAAAGTAATACAATGATAGGAAACAGCATAGTTTCTTATGTCAGAAATTATTTAGTATTTAAATGATGTGAATCAGTGTTGAAAAGTTAGGCTTTCTGTCCACCATCGTATTTACTGTACTCTTTGACATAGCAATGATCAACAGTAAGTTATACAGTGGAGGTCCTGATTCATAACTGAAGTTAAGTAAACGCTTATACTATAAAGTCTTTAGTCCCCACATACACTTTTATATGGATTCCAGTCTTACCTATAAATCTGTCAAATTTTGATTCTTTCTGCAATTCTACTTCTCATCAGTAGCATGAAGCTTTATTAGGGTGCTATGGTGTGCTTACTGTCTTTCTAAGTGGTCTGGATTTACTGGGGATAAAGCTCACTGAATATCACTCTCCCTTTTTAAAGCTGGCTTCAAGGCTTGGTGTATTTGTGCCTGAAGTCACTGTAGCTAGGACTTTACTCTAGTCCTCTATTGTGCTTTGATATTTTTCAGCTGGACCTACACAGAAGTCCTATATTTAACTGTCCTTTCAAAAGAGTAAAAGATTCCAGAAGCCCTGCAGTTAAGAAATCACAACAGAGACATTTTCTGGACACGACAGAGGCATAACTAAACCTGAATGTAACTGGAAGTGCAGTTATAATACTACATTACAAACAGAATGTGAAAATGAATCACAGGAAGTTCAAGAACAAAGATCAGACCTCTAAGCTATGAAGGAATGAATAGGATGTTGCCACAAGGCATAAACATCAACTAGCACTTTCCTTTGAAAGCCACTGTAGAGATTAAAAAAAGCATGGAGTCTAGGACTCACAATCACTCACTAAGTCAAAGGGGCTTTTGCCAGTGTACAGTATCCAATGAATAATATCAGCCAAGGTCCGTCCTAAGTGGGCTGTGTCTCATTTTTACTGTCAGCTAGCCTTTAGTCTAAAATATTCGGACTGCACCACTACAGGGAAGATCACTGAAGTATGAGCTGGCGTGTGAACTCCTGAAGTTCAGTGCATTGCTTCCCAGTCCTGGTGTGCCCTGCCAGGCCAAAGGGCCAACTGTATCATGGGGTGCATCAGGCCCAGTGCTGCCACCAGACAAAAGGGGAGAGGTTGTCCCACTCTGCTCTGTGCTATGCAGCCTCACCTCAAGCACTGTGAGAACTCAATGGTTAGGGAAAGGTTCTTCACCAGAGGGTGGTCAGGCCCTAGAACAGGTCCCCAGGGCAGTGATCACAGTCCCAAGCTGCTGGAGTTCCAGGAGTGTTTAAAAAGAGCTCTCAGACTTAGGGTTTGTAATTTGGGTGGTACTGTGTGGAACCAGGAGTTGGACTCAGTGATCCTTTTGATCCCTTCTAGTTCAGGATGTTCTATGATTATATGGACTTTGTAGCATAGATTAATGCTTTGTTCATGTACCTTAACACATATAAAAAGTTAAAGTGGGAGGCATTTCATTCCATTTTTTTTGTAACCATAATGTGGAATTGCAGTGACTCTCAGTTAATTTTCATAGCTTCCATACTAAACTACACTATCCCTTCCAGACGGGCCAGTGATAGAGTGATGAGGTATATTCCTATTTATAGAGAACAGATAGTTCTGAAGAAGTTCCTCTGTGCCTGCAAGAAATTACTCATCGTGAATTAAAATGCAGTGCTCATTTGTATGCAGCTACTAGCTACCACCAACTGCTTAGCACTGTGTGGCTGTGGAGTAAAGACTGCCTATGAAGATAAGCCATAGATAGCATCAATTTTATGGAAGAACCATGTTCACTTAGGTATCTGTGATATTTGCCTATGTGAAAAAATGCTGCTTTTTATATCCTTTTGTTAGGACAAAAATTCAGGAGACTGGAGTTAATCTTCCTTTATTTTTAGGTACTGTTGCTAATTTTTAGGTATAAGCCATTTCTTTATTATTTCAGAATACTGTGTATGTCATCTGGACCTGTTTTCATGTCTATAGTCAAGAGATATACCAAAGATGTTTGTCTCCATGCTGAACTTATTGGTACAGGCATAAACTAAGATATGAAGTCCTAAGAATGACTAATAATTAGCTTTCTGGTCCATTAATCAAATCCATTTTCTCTGTTGAAAGCATCTTCCCCAAATCACTACCTGCTCTAATAAGATACAAAGTGACAATCCAGAAATTTCTCCAGTCTGAGAGAGCATGGTATAGGAATACTTTCAGAGATTCCAATGAGACTCAGAGTCTTTTCATGAGAATAAGTAAAATTCATCCCAAAATAATACTGACATAGATTTAAGTATCTGTGATTCCCTCACTTTTGATGTGGACAGTGAGGTTATTTGCCAGGGTAGTTATCCATCAACTCTGGAGTATGGAGAGTTATTTTGAAATTAATGTATGCAATATGCAGGGCAATTTGTTGCACTATTTTTGAAACAACATCCCATCTAAATTTCATTACCCTCAGAGATGGATGCATAATAAAGGGTGATGTTGAAGCAGAAAGAACCATATCAATTAAATTTAAAGTTATGACGTTATTCTAATCTGAGAAAAATAAATATGATACTCAACTGGATTGTGTATCTTTCTAATGTAAATTTTTGCCAGAGCTTGCAGGCAACCTGAAGGAATGAAATTTCAGACTAAAAGATAAGAGATTTAGATTGGATATAAGGAAAAAGTTTTTTACAACTAGGACTGGAACAGTCTAGACTGGAACAACTAGGTTGTCCAGAGAAGTGATGGTTGCCCCGTTCCTGGAGATGCTCAAGGTCAGGCTAGACAAAGCTCTAAGCATCCTGATCAAGCTCTAGGTGTCCCTGTTCATTGCAAGGGAGTAGAGTAGATGACTTTTAAAAGTCCCTTCCAACTCAAATGATTCTGTGATTCTATTATTCAGGTATATCAGGCAGATCCTAAATGCATATTTAATTAGACAGACTCTAAAGTCTTTTACCACAGTTTCACAGCATTTGCACACATTATGCCTAATTTTTCTTTTTTTTAGTTCACAAAAACAGAGCAGTTTCAAAGTCATGCAACAAAAATATGTGATATCGTTCATATAGTTAGCTGGACACAGATAAGAGAGTTTAATATTCCAGTCTGTCCTTTCATGCAAATAACATGAGCCAACATCCCTTTTTTCTGTTCTTGATGGGCTGCTCAGGTAAATGATAAAGATCTAATGAATTCGAGTAAAGACTAATAGATAACAGATGTACAGATGCTATCCACTCTATTAATTAATGCTGATGTACATTATGTGGAACTAATGCAAATTACTGTATGCGAATGTTTACAAATTGGAATTATGCTTAGTAACTCAGTAAACACCTCAGTGAAAGTATTTCCGGTTTATTAGGGAAAA
Organism: Phasianus colchicus; assembly: GCF_987193195.1. Classification (NCBI taxonomy): domain Eukaryota; kingdom Metazoa; phylum Chordata; class Aves; order Galliformes; family Phasianidae; genus Phasianus; species Phasianus colchicus. The sequence goes on along the minus strand of NC_143437.1, from coordinate 44,127,590 downwards.
AGCTATGAGGGAAATAGTAAGGTACAATCACTGTGGCATTTATTTGTGACCTTCAGATTCTAATTTAGCTCTCCTTGGTCATGAAATGTTTCTTCAGCTTAAGTCAGTGAAGGTTGCATTTTGTCATTACTTCCATACTGCAATATTATTTTATGCTGCATTCTCCTACCAATAAAAATCATAAACAAAGAAAATTATCATTACTGATGAAATAGACTTCAGTCTCAAAAGTTTTTTTTTGACAGTGTGCCTACAAAAATATGTATAAACTGTGGCATTTTTAAAATTCATAATCTGTTGCCAACATGTCATTAGATGTCAAGTTTTTCAGGTTTACAGATTATTTTTTCATTTGCTCCTCAAAAAAGATGAGTTGTCCAAATATTACACAGAATTGTGTCTTTTGATATTCACATGAGTTCAGACCTAAACTAACATTTAAAGGGAATTTGATCATAACTTGTAAATTGTAACTGAAGTAAGGCCTGTAAAGCTAATGGTTTACTCAAACATGTTTTCTCTTTCAGATAGGTACTGTGCATAATGAAGTATATATAATTTTTTGTTATAAGAAAATATATTTGTACAGATTCAGTTTTTACTGTGGCCTCTGCTTAGCAATTGCCTGTGTCGAGCTCAAACACTAAAGCTGATTGTTATAAATGAACAAATATAAAATATGAGTTCTTAAAGGAGAGATACTGGACAGAATAAGTGCACCTAAAGCAAAGATGTTAGCTATGATATGTACAAGCTACTGAGAAGTGATTGAATCAATAGCAGAAATCAATACAAATTTGGTATAAACTTGTGTTTACAACAAACACATGGCATCACTAGAACAGGTGTCATGGTATTAAGACATTGTGCGTGAGCAGTATTCATAATGGCTTTGGTAAAAATGATTTTTGCATTTAATAATTTAAGCCAGCAGGCTAAATATTATTTTTTCCCCATTAAAAAATATACACCTGCTAAAAGATCCTTTGCTTACCTGCTGTTTAGAGGACTTATTTTATGATTTTATGTGCTTGTGTATGTGAAATTCATTTATTTCATTCTCAGCATAAACAAAGACATATCTACCTAGTAGTATTCATGAAAAACTTGTAAGCAGTAGCAAAATGCTTTTTTCTTCTGCAATAAGATCTTTATTCCATCTTGTATATCAATTATGGGTCATTCAAACTACCAACCCATTTGTGTTAAATACAGTATTATAATAACATATATTTACTGTTTCTGTAATTATATTTTTTGTTCAAAAAAAGCTAGTTCATTGGAGTCTTTCAGTGGCAATTGAGGGTTTTGCAGTAATAATAGGGGCACTTCAAAAAAAGTAATAAAAAACAGAAAACATGGTAGTAATCTGCTACACTGTCATATATGCTGTGGCATTTGAAACCCCATTGATCTCTGGTAAACAGTGTGTTAAATTTTTATTTAATGTAGTCAGGAACTCCTGAAATCTTTGCCAGGATTGTGGAAGGCAACAACCACCTGAGGTTTAGGCAGCCTGCAATCAAGTCATTAGCCTAACTGAATAGCAGACGTTCTGGGATGGGATTATTTATGAACCTAATTGACAGCTTGCACTGGTTTACCATAGGAAAGGGAAAGAGATAATCTTGCAGGGGAAAAGGTTACCCTTAAAATGGAACTATTAAAGCAATGAAATTACTTGGTTTGCATATTTCCAATCTTCTTGAATTTATGGTTGTCTTGCTGGGAGAAATTTAACCGCTGTCTGCTATGGAAATGTTGCTTTCTGTTTAAAGTTTTGTTGTGTCAGCATCCAATTTCTTTGTAGTACATTGTTGAACATCTCTATGTTCTCTTTTTAAACATGATAACTGCCTCTCTCAATTGGCCCAACAGTTGTCTTGATATATATTGTATTTCCTCAACTATCTGTCAGTGTATTCAATGTAAGAGATTTTGAGATGAGTGCAGTCAGGGTCTGTTCAGGATCCTAAACAATTTTGAACTTTGCTCTACCAAAGCTCCTTGTGCTCTGGTTTCTTGTCCATAATATGGAACTGGTGACACATTTCCTGGTCAGGACAGCTCTTAAAATAAACAAACATATTGTATGAATATTCAGAAGAAACAGATTTTTGCATTACCTGTGATATTTATTAGCATTTATAGTAACTACTCTTCAAGTGTTTTGAGAGTCTTGGATGAAAATGTTATGATTAATATGTCCTGTTTGCAGTTTTTCTGATGTTTTATTGCAAATATTTTCAGTGATTCAGATATTGTGTAAATGCTTGCATATTTAACAACCATTGTCATATGATTTCTCTGACTATAAAGGTCATTGTCAGCATAAACTAAACCATAAGAACCAGGATTCAACGATGAGTAAGTAGAATTGATAGTTAAAGAGCTTAAAATAGCTTCTTGTACCTCTTGGAAGCTATGTAGCTAACGTACATAGAATTTCCGCTGTATTGCTCCCCTGTTGAATCCAAGCTAATCCCCTTTTTTGATACAATCATTTGAAGAGAAACCAAGCAGCTAAAATTGATGTCATTTTTCAAAAGAGCACATTATAACTGTGTGAGAAATTAGCATTTGAGCTTTTGTTAAATATTTTAAAGTATTGTAGACATACTTTTTTTCAAAACCGTGAAAAACTGCTGAATCTAAGAAAAAAAAACTAAACTGATTTTTCCATTTGACGTATGTCTTAGTGACTGTTTACTAAGGATGTTAACATTTACCTATGTTGGAAAAGAAATTGCTTCTCTGTCAGTTCTACATTTTCCTCCATAGTTTTTCCCTTTGTCCCAAAGGAAGTGGGAAGCCACAGGGCTTCTCATGCTCAAATCCATGACTTTCATGTACTTGAGCAACTTTCAGTGCATTGCACAACTCTCCCACAGTTTGTATGCAATTCTAGAACTATTTACAGAGATTTTTGAGCAGTCACTGCAAATGGGGAAACAGGGGCACCCTTCTTTTCTCTGTGGATTTGAGATCTTCTCCCTACTCATTTTCTACTACTTTGTGGATTTGAGATCTGCTCCCTACTCATTTTCTCCAGCATTCCTGCAGTACATTCATTAATGGGAGTGGAGAAGATATGGTTACAGCCATTTCTACAGAGGGGAACAATATAAATTACAGCAATTTAGTTTTCAGTGATCACAAAGCCTTCTGAAGAAACTGGTGAGCTCCTTAATGACTCCTCTATGCAGCTCTGGGTTCTCATGAGCACTCCCACTTCCAGGTTTGATGGAAGTGAGAAAATTCCTTCTCTGTCTCATATGGATAAAGAAGTCATCTCATATGAAGCAAAACTGGGAGGGATAAAGATGCATATCTCCCACTAGGTCATTTTGAACATGTTTAACTTCTGCTCCTTGCAAGAACACCTTACCTCATTCAGATTGAATTATCTTGTTGTCAAAATTCCTTGGCTCAGATTTTCTCAGATATTTAAAGACAGCTGATGCACATCAGTACTTTTTACAGTTAGTTAGTTCAGCAGCTGCTATAGTAAAGCTGAGAAGCCAGAACTGGTACACATGTTGATAAGACATTTTCTCCAGCTCATACTAGAGGATTTTGAGTACTCTGTCATCTCTGGTTTGTTCTTTCTATTAAAGAATGTTGATGGTATGTTCAGTTAGGTACAAAGACAAGGTAAAACATGTTCAAGGCTGATAGAGTAAATAGTATGGAAATTAGAGTAGACTGATAAGTGGTGAGGGGATGAGGAGAAGAAGGACATGGAATCAGAACTCTGAATGTGATGAAATGGAAAACTCTAAGCCAGAAAAGTGTTCACAGAGTATGCCATTGCATCAGTGCTCCAGGCTAGGAAGATGATAGCGGCTGTGTTTTCAATTGGGTTCAAGAAAGGACAATTTCTGTCAGTGAGACCAGAGCTGAAGGGATAGTTCTGAAGATGGAAGGTTAAAATGAAGTTAGTATGTTGCATTTCTCTTAGTCAATAAGAAGGAAACCACGCCATGTTAATATGTTTGGAAACAGTGAGAGTGGTTTTACTGGGTTTGCTTTCTCTCTTTCTAAATTTTATTTTTTAGGCTGCATCTATTCTCATCTTTACAGTCCACTTGTCTCTTCCACAGGTTTTTCACTCATAATTTCCTGTCTTGTGGTTATTTCTAGCATATAGTAAAGTACCCATGATGTAGTAAATCTATTTTCTTACATTGTTAGAAACAATGCATATTTTTATTTTCCAAATGTATGTAGTAAGTTACGAGAATAATGACCTACTGCTGTGATTGCTGCTTTCTCTAATCCATTAACCTGAAAATTTCTAATGAAATCTAAATCCATTTCAAATCCAATGCAACTGCTGGTATTAATTAGTTTTTGTAATGCTCTTAAACAAGATATGATATATGATCTCTTGTTAAGTATATGTATGCTTACTATGGTAAAAGACTGTAAAGTGATTATAGGGAGTTATCAGGGGAGAAGGTGAGGTGGAGTGTTTGTCTGGTGTTCTGATTAAGCATCCCTAATCACTTCAATTCATTTTCATCTGTAAGGGAACACATACTTTCATAAAATAATATGCTTGTTTTATTATTTTACAGCTCAAACCATTTATGTTTTATATCACTCTGCTCTTCTTTCAAATGCTGCTTTTTTTTATTATTATTTTGGTTCATCTCTCACACATTTAATTTATGGATGTGAGCCCTTAGCTGTATGTTTAAAGAAGATTCATTCTCCTCTTCCCTTTACTGCAGAGAAATATGAACTTCAAGACTAATACTAACTTTTATGCTGGATTTGCTATTTATTCAGTGAATATACTGTACAGACTTATTCTTTCAGATATTTTGAATAAGTGGTGGCTCAGACAATTTTCTGTTCTTTCACGTGTAGAATTCCAATGTGAAGTTCAACAGAGACTCTGTTGAAAGATCTTCTGCAGATTTCTCGCGTGGAAATCTCAAATAAGAACTTTTACACTAATATTTTTATTACTATCTGTGTGACAATGCAACTTACATTTTTTATTCATGACTTTCTTTGGTACTTCAGAAAACACTATACAAACTTGAATGGTGTCAGCATCAAAGACTGCATATAAAGCTGCACATATTAATAAAACTACAAGTGCAGTATTTTATTCATCACATTCTTAGATATTTTTTTCTTGTCAAAGGCAGATTAAAACAGAAAGTGAAGTAGTGTTGTTTTTTTTTTTTTTTTGGTCTTATATCCACCCTCTTCTTTATGGCAATCTTGGTCTTTATGGAGTCTCAAAAAGGACACAGTCCAAGGTTCTTCTTGCTTAAATAAATAAGATTCACTTTGGCTAAAGAATTACTGGCTTTTTTGTGCTTTTTTTTTTATCTCTTGAAAGAGAAGTAAAATCAGTTAATATGAAACAAGTTAGACTTATAAGTGCTATATGACACTTTCTTTCCACCCCCATGTGTAATTTCCACCACAGGGAATAAATGACTGACCCCACCCCCTTCCTAATAATATATTGCCCAAGATTATTATTCTTGAAACATTAATGGCATCCTTCCAACTGGCCATAAGGCTGCAGACACGTTTTTTATTCATTATTTTGCTCACTGTGGGAAGCTGAAGTCACAGCATTTAATGTGTGGTCTTCACCTTACATAATAAAATAGAAGCTAATGAAGAAAAGCTTTGTTGTGGTGAATTAGACAGCAACAGAACAAGTCAGAATACCCACCTATTGACATTACAAAACATATCTTGAATGCATTGGCTTTTAAACTAGCTCATATTCAATTATTTAAAAGGGTCTGGGGAGCATAGTGTTGGCTTCATAAGGAAAAATATTATAATAGTTTTTTAGCTATCAGCTGACAGCCTCCTTACTTAATGTCTTTACATTTAAAACATACTTCTATACTCTGTGACTTACTTCTATCTTTTTTATTTGTCAACAGTGTGTAAAATCTGAAATTCTATTTCTTCTCTCTAAGTATTTGAGGGGGGAAAATGGTTAGATATTTCCAATAGAGTGTCAATTGATTTTGGAAATTGTAAAGGAATATATATTTTTTTAATACAAAAATAAGACATGAGAGTGCAATATATGTTTGTTCTTTGACTATAGATGAGATTTATGTATCAATTCTGTTTTAAGAGACCCATGGGTTTCCTGAATAGAAACTCAGAAGTGCAGGGAACTCAGGCTAATCAAGAGGCTGTGATGAAACCACCCAGAATAGAATATGGTTGACAAGAATGATTAAGAGGCAAACCTGTTTATTCTTCTGTATGTTATTGTTTTACTGTAATTTTTACTACCAGCAGTTAAAACTACATATTTGTCTTGCTGCTGTTTTCTACTCCATCCTTGCAATCCATAAGCAACAGACTACTGTTCTTCTGGTGTCGCGAAACAAGAAAGGCTGTAAAGAATATGTAGTTAGGAATACCGTGCATTGCTCACTTACGTAAGTTTCATTAACAGACTATTTATGGATTTTTATGAACGCAGATTCTGGGGGAATACAAGAGAGGCCACTGCCATTCCTATACATGTGAGCCAATAAATGTTCTCAGGGCAGCAGTGATTATGATTATTTTATCTATATTGCAGATATACTTATTTTTTTGTACATATGGATTTTTAAAGATCCAGTAATTGTATATGTGCTAGCTTTTGGTATGAACAGAAGGAGCATTGTCCTATATCAGGGCCTATTCTTGTTAATTCTCATGGGCTGAAGGCAACCTCAGAAACAAGATCTAGATGATGGACGGATGGAGAGAAATGACAGGCTAAAGCTGGGGCTACCAGTGATTTCACATATGCTGTAAAACACTATTTTGCTTTAAAATAACTCCTTGTGTATGTAGATGCTGTAGACTGTAGACATTGTCTGTCACAGAATTTGTGATGTTCTATCTGAATCATTACCACTTTTCTGCAAATAAATATTACTTGCATAAAAGCAAAAATACAATTTCAAATTAACAACTTCCCTCAAACAGGTTTTTCTCATTGCACTTTATTCTTGCCCATCTTACCAAACTTTTACATGGAGTGATCAAAGGAAATCTGAGTGGGCAGAAGGAGCAACAGAGTCTGTAGATCTGGTAATTTTATGTGATAACTACTTAACCAAAGTCACAGCAGCTGGAATGGATTGCATGACTGTAGATCATCTGACTATAGTCACAAAATGACTAGTAGTATTTTGCCACAATTCAGAAAAGTGATGACTGTCTCTCCTTCCTCCTTGGCCATGGGGTCCTGCTGCTTCATTCAGCTCACCCCTAAGAGAGATGATTCAATTTAGCATTTTGGCAGAAAATGAATCTAGCAACAAAAGTGAATGGTTGGTATTTCTGCTAGCTTTGTGATCTGAGTCAGCCTACAGACATTTGAGATGAGTAAAGAGGTGGCAGGAGGAAATGCATCTGGAAGAAAAACAGCACATGTTCAGCCAAATTTAGGTCCTCACAATATAGAATAACAAAATTCAAGAAAATCTTTTATTTTTTAGTGTAGCGCATGTACAAAAGAACTATCTGACATGAAATTAAAATGCACCTCAGACAGGAGATGACTAACAGGGACAGGGCGATGAAGAAGATTAATTGAAGTGTATCAGAAGGATAGCAGTCAGGCTAAGAAGAGTCATTCTATAGAATTTCTCTCTACTATCTGTGAGGAAAAAAAAGCCCCTCTAGAAAGTCTGTCCCAAACAAGAGCCAAACATTAGGTATTTTGATTCACCTCAGGAAGAAACTGATCTTCCTCCATGTGCTCTAAAGCAGGTTGAGGAAACTAAGGGACCAACCCTAGGTTAATGTTGGTCTTTGTGATTTCATTCCACTGGCTTTAGCAATGTACAAATTAAATTCCACTGAGTGAAAATATTAACAATCTAATTCCATGCAAAATTTAGCTTTGGTAGCTTCGAGAAGAGATTAATTTAGATTTCAGGAAATGATTCAGAAACCTGAGGGGAGCATAGAGAAAAACAGTACGAGGTAAAAGAAAGTTGACTGTGTTGGCATTCATTGCTCCGGAGTGCCAAGACACTTACAAGCATGCATTTCTCCAGAGGACAATCTGGGAATGTTTTTAATAAGGCAAAAAGTTACCAGTTAGTAGAAGATGCAAGAGGCAATTTCAGGCAGTTGATACTGAAATGGTTGAAATTACATTTGTTTATTCTAGGGGTGGATTTGACCTGAAATATCCTGATTTCAGGAGGACTTTTTTCTCATTCTAATTTCCTAAAATGTTACTGTTCTCACATTGAGGGTATGTGGATCATTAATATAACTTGTCTTTTTTTTTTTTTTTTACCTTACTGTAATTCAATTTACTTACAACAGCTTTGCTTACATTACTAAATAGTAGACCCCTGTGCTATATTACATCTCCTGTCTGTGATATGTTTGTGTAACAATTCACTCAATCAGAAACTAAGCAGCATGTATACAAACTGTTACCTGAAGCTGAAAAGAAATTCAAAACTCAAACTTAAATTTTCTCTGCACATTTTAAAAACTCTCCAGGCCACTCCTGAGAGATTTCAGAATGGCATTCAGATCTTTTAAACTTTCTTCTTCAAAAAGTGAGTGTACAGGTCCAAATAGCTCTAAATAAATACCAGGCTCTGTATACGCTCTGTACCTGTAGATATCTCAGTCACGTAGTTCCAAACATCAGTACCAACTAGCTTACAACATCTGATTTTAGTTTTCCAGTTTCTGTCTTTGTTTTTGTTGCTTGTTTATTTGTATGTTTTAATTATTATTTAGAGATCTCTACCCTGTAAATGTATTTTATTAATTGTGGTGGAACAAACAACTTCAACACGTGGTTAAAGTTAAGAAAATTAAAACTGAATTTTAAAGCTGGGCCTCTAGAAAAACTTTCTATCAACCTTTCTTCAAAAGTTGCAGGGTGAGTTTACATGTTAGTATTTTACAAACATATTTTTAAGAGAGTTTAGCAGACAAGAGAGAGGAATATGCTAGCATTTCTGACAATTCAGAAAGAAGAAAGCAAAATGTTAAAAGTATATTTGAAGGTAAGACTGAAGTCTTTTTCCTTTTCCACAGTGATTTCTAAAGAAAAGAAAATGGCAGTAATATGTTGTGCCCTGGGTCTGAAGTTTGTTGTTTGTAGTATGTCACCTCAGATTTAGCTTCCCCTATTTTTCTTATAACAGCCTACTCATGAAGAAGACATAATATCTTTTTTTTCCTCTCAAAAGAAGGAAAACTTTCATTCAGGTGGGATTTACCTGCCTTCAGAATTTACAGCACATCTGTTATAGCACATCTACTCTAGCTCTTGTCCCACTCTTTGTTAAAAGATTAACCTTTTAATATGTATTTCTTTACAGTCACTGTATGACTGTGTTCTAAATGACTCCTCTAGTCTGCAAACACATAAATACATAACTTTACCCTTGTGAGTAGTTCACTACCTTGCAGCTGGAATCATTGTGTAAAATTTTGTGTATCTAAAAATGTTTGGAAATCAGAACTCATCACTGGTTCTAAACAAATTTTAAAAGTTGCATTTTTTTCTTAGAAATGTCTTCTGACTATTTTATAGGGAAACTTTTCTAATATTTTCTGGTTTTCCATTTTTATTGAAATATAAAAATAAGATTGTGTTATTCTGGTAAGTAACTGAAAACTGATGCTGCATCAGCATCATTTCACTGTATCAGGTAAATATCCAAAAATGCAATGTTTTCCAAGAAAAAATGCCATTCTCCATATGGCATTAAATAAATAAATAAATGAATGAATAAAAGCAGTAGTTTTTAAACTTTTTCAAAGCCTAAGATTTTTAAGGAAGCCACAAAGTAGGAAGATAATGGGATAGTGGTGACTTTCTCAACTTTAATTACAAATCAGGTATCCCTCAGTAGAATGACTTATTTTGAAAATATTGTGGAATTAGGCTTGGGCCTCTTCTTACTAGTAAAAATATAAATCTGTTTAATAGAATATCTTCCAAGAAACAAAATACTTTCTAGTCTAGATAGATAGAAGCACCAAGTGTCTATTTTATTCTTTAGTGGTGGCTTTATAATCATACGTAAAATTCCTTTTCAATTCGAGGAGCAATGTAAAATCCTACCAATGCAAAAATATTTTCTAATTTGCAAATCAGATTACAATCCAGAACAGTAAGGAATGCAAAACTGCAACATGAGAAGAACATGGCACCTTACCTGTGTGTGATAACGGAGCTCACTGCTGCTGCCTGATGAAGGAATGGACAATCTATTTTCAGAAAGAGTTTAAGTAAGGCATAGTAGCAGGTTTTCATGGCAGATTTTCCAATAGTGATTCAAGAAGGTACTTTTTTCTGGTAAAGAATGAAACCACATGCTTATAATCATTTGAAGTAAACAGAATATGAGCACTGGTTTATGGGTAAGCACACAGCCAAGAATGTTTCCAATACTGGGATGAATTTAAACATGTTAACTGATTTCTTCAAGTAGGAGCCTACCATCTAAAAACTAAGTATTTTCCTTGTTTTCTGTTTTAGCTCCTAGGCCACTTGAATTCAAGAATTCAGGAGGGAAAGATTATGTTGTTCCATATTTAGTGCGAGGGTCACTGTCTTATCATCCTAATCGTCCTCACGTAGGAAAATCAAAATGATGCAACTTGTTAAAATTGTTTCAGGTTTACTTGATTTAGCTATTGTCTGATGAAACTATTTGCTGTGAATCTTACTGCTTAATTTTAGTAGATGAAAGACTGCAAAAGGATGTGGACAGGAATGACTGCTGGTAGTCTGTGAACTCTAAATGAAGTTCAAGACACTGGATTAATTTGGATATTTCCTGAATAGCACAAGCCTTTTTAGAATGAGAAATGGGCCTAAATTCTGCGAAGTAGGAAGGAAATCACATAAAATTTCAGAGAGATTAGCAAAATGGGAATGAATTAGAAAAATCTGCAGAGGAGCCTTCCTTTTGCCATTTTGGACTGACTAGAGTCTTTGCAGTTTGCTCCATTATTTCTGTACTTGAGAAAAAAAGCACTAGGAATGAAGCACTAAAGAACCTGTAAATACCCCACTGGGAAAACACAGAATTCACTGTCCCCGGAAATTAATGGCTTGTTTTACTTTCATTGTTTTACATTTGTTTAGCCTTTTTTTGGGAAGAAGCCTCAGGCAGTGAATTTTTTTTCCTAGACTACAGAAGGGTATGTACCTTGTACAATTCAGATTCTTTCTATGGACAGGATTAACTCTAGAAACTGAACCATTGTTGTCAGAGACCAATGGCAATCTGCAAATTAGCAATCATAAAAGTAATTTGTATCTGCCCACTTCTGTGAGTCTGTTTGCATAAACTTGGGTTTACTGGTTTCCTGCAGGAAATAAAGTGGGAGTGAAGTTAGCAGTGACAGAAGGGTACAGCCAGCAGCTAAAGAAGAGATTTCAGGAAACAATGTCATTATGGTAATAATCTCAATTAACTGAAATGTTAATCAGTTTTGTTTAAATTAAATCTGATATATTTTTTTTCTTAAATGTACATAATCTCTCATTCTGAAAACTTCTGGACCTGTCACACAGCATTTTCTTCCAATTTTCTTCCAATCCTCTTTCTGCTATTTTGTTTTATTGCTATTTGAGGGAAAGGAGGAGCCATTTGTCCTTGTTATTTATATTTCCTGTGTGATTTCATTTCTTGAAAAAATAAAAAACTATTTACCACAGGAAAAGGATAGTTGTAAAAGTATCATGAAACCATACCTTTGTACAAAGACTTCACGGCTTTCTTACCTTACAGTCTTCTAGTGTAGCTCCATACTATATCCAGAGTATAGCTGCCAATCACAATTAATAAAGGAAAATTAAATTGTGACTTTGTGTACTGAACAAGAATGTCACTAGGATAATGTCTTTTAGTTAAACTTTGATTTTGACTTCCAACTACTCATCTATTGCAGGGTGAAAAGCCAGTTAGTGTGTCAGCTTGCCATTCTCCCTATATTTCTCCCTTTCTCTTTCTCTTCATCCCAATTTAGGTCTAAATGTTACCTGACAATATTGTTGAAACATGCTCTTCCTTCACCCAGAAGCTGATTTAACTTTTTGTACAGGCCACTGATTTCATCATGTGGGTGACTGTGGTTGCAGAACAAGCTTAGATGATCTTTATCTCGTGTCTTTTGGAAAACTTCAGGGTTAGTTGAGCAATCTTGCTACTGACTCAATTTTATGTGCTTTATTAACCTCAAGAGCTTGTGTAGGAAGAGAAAAATGCTTAAGGATTATTCTTTTCTTGGAATGACTGATTTTAGAGAGGATTCTATGCCTTATTTCACTTTTTGTTTGAAGGTTGGAATATTCTTTTCATGCACCTTGGATTTTTTTTTTTTTTTTGTGCCATTCTCAGTAATCATAGAAGCATTGTATATTCCTATATGCCTGATATTAATATTACTGAGGACTATAAGACTTAATATATGTAATGATTGACATTTACGGCCCAACTGCTTAGATTCCAAATAGTAATGCCAAAAAAAAAAATCTAAATGACTGTAGCCATGCCCACTTTTCTTCTATTAAATGTTTATCACGAATTTGTGATTTGAAAACATATTTTGAACTGAATTTCTCATGTTGTGTAGCTCACTGAACAGCTTATGTACATGCTAGTAGCTACATATATGGAAAAGAATTCCAATACTATACTATAACTAGCAAGCCATAAAGTTTAAAAAAAAAAAAAAAAGTGTCAAACTATACTGTCAACTACACATCTGGAAGAGAGTGGAAAAGAAAGATTGTTACACTACAGTTATTGTCCTAGTAGTAATACACTTGAATGCTAGTCAATGTATTCATCAGAAAGAGTCCCAGATGAATTGAGGGCTTTACTACATTTTAGAAGTCAGGTAGGCAGCCAATGTTCAGTGATATTCACGGTGTGTTATAACTGGGTTTATGTTTTGGTTTTCATCTTTTCTGTGTTTGTAATGGCTAGTTGGTTGGGGCCAACAAAAGGTGTACATTTCGTTTGGTCAAGTAAATATTCTAATTAATCTTCATATTAAAAAAATGTGGAAGCTATGAAAGAATATATTTAACAGACAGTATTAATCAAAAAAGCATGTTTAAAATGTTGGAGGATGTGCTGTAATCCTGAAATCAGAAATAGAGGATATTGGGATGTAATCTTAAAAAATCCAAACATTGTGTGACAGGCTAACTTAAGTAACTTATAATCTACAGATTTAGAAAAAAAAATAAGATTTCATTTCTAGCATACGTGCCAAATTTAATTATATCTCATAAGCATATTGAGAGTGTATTTTTCATTTCATCGTTTGCAGAGAGACAAAGCATTCAAGAAGTTTAATTGTTCAATACAGAGAAATGACGGGAACCATACTAAAAATATATACCTAATTCTTCACAAACATTTAAAGTACATGCCAAAGTTGATAATATTTTGTGCACACTAGAATAATTTAGAATGTTTTCTTTTTCTCTGATAAGAAAATATTTGTATCTTTGGAAAATAAAGATTATCGGTATATTCTAATCAGTAATATATACTACATAGAGCAAATGCTGTTGAAATTATGCAAAAGGATGATAATATGTTGGAGATTTAATGTTCAAATATAATGGAGATTTAATGTTCAAATAGCTGCATTTTTCACTTACATCCAAATTTTAAATGTCACTGAGGTCAATTTACTACATATTTAACTTTGCAAACATTGCATTCTTGTTATTGTTGTTTGGAATAGTAGCAGCCTTATCTTAGATACTGTTTGCAGACCTATTTGCACCTCCATTAATTACAACAGGAGACATACATACATTCATGAAGCGAATTTGACCTTAGATACAGGAGTAGGAAGCATTTCTTCCTTAGTCATTCAATTCAGCTTCCTGAACCAAAAAAGCAAGGTTTTTTTTTTTTGCTTTTTTGTTTTTTGTTTTTTTTTTTATCCCTAAAGACTACAGTCTTGCAATTGGCTTGTTCACATGGATTGTGGTGAATCAGTCCTAATGAAATAGCTCCAGGGAATGAAGGCTGAAGGCTCATATAATATCAAATGATGGGCTCTGTCCCACAACACTTGTTGAAAGGTTTAAAGAGTTCGGTTTTTTTTCTCTCACTCTATGACTATTACTGCACACTATGTGAAAGCAATCTTAAAATGCAAATCATAGTACTTTCCTGTTATGTCAATAAACCTTGAGTGAATGCTGGACTTTTAATGCCACTGCATAAATTATTCTTTAGGGTCTGTATTATAATTCCGAATGTTCCAAGTGCATTTTGCTAGATGATGACATGATTTTTGTTGTTGTTTCAGAAAATAATAAGCTTTTGAAAAAGTCTCTTCCTCCTTTGTATTTAGCAGAAATAGAATAGGACAAGTTTTCAGCCTGTGTAAATGCTTATCACACCAAATAAGTTCTTTTATGCTAGTTGTAATTTAGCTTTCTTGAAAAAAAAATCTAAAGATTGTTTTAATATTTTCCACAATTCTGTTTAGTTCAAATGATGGGGGAAAAAAATGTGCATCACCCAAGATAACAGCTCAGAAAGGCAGATAAGCATGTTGATTACAGACTCTGCTCAACTTACAGTTCTATGCCCTTGATGTCACAGTTCAAGCGAAATGTGTTGATTTGCCAGAAGTACATTAAAATGCAATAGTTCAATACACAGCTATCTTTACTTAATTTCAAGCTTTTTAATTGAATATCAGTCAATTACTCTCTTATGATACATATCTTATTACAAAACAAGGTACAATGCACATGTATTTTAAATAGCATATCTCCTTAACTTTTAAACCATTTTCTGTTTTAGAAAGCCTTGTAACTAAGCAATCATTTTTGATTATGGTGTAACGCCTACAACAACAGGTATCAGCCACAAAACATGTATTACTTAATATGACTGTTTAAAGATAAATTAAAAACAAAATCCTATCTTGTTCTCTATTAAGACATTTCCCAGCCTTAAATACTTCTGCAGGCTGAAGTATTTCTCATATACTCATATAAATAGGATATTTTAATATTATCTATCACAGTATTTGAATATTTTCCAAAAACTAATTTGAATCACAATAGCTCAGCAATCTAATTTACACTTAACCTCACCTTTTCCGCCCTGATCCATGTCCTATTTTCTTCTTCTTAGCTGCTTTGTATAGTGGCTATGAGGATACTAATTTGAAGTGAAATTTCAGCTTTGTTCTGAAAGCTAAGAGAGCTTTGGTCAATCTAATATCTTCTGACAGGGAATATAAAATCTTTTGTTCTGTTTATTGAATTAGCCTATATTCTGCTCCCGTGAGCTTTGTTTTTTCAGATTGATAGATTCATGATTAATGCAAAAGAGAGCAACCGAGGATGACAATCTCCTCATGAAGAAATGCACTCTGAAGTATGTGGAAAAAACATTTCTTAAAGGACTTTGGCATTTAGGATGGAGACCACGTCTTTGGCCTGGTAATTTTAAAGGATATGAATAATCAAAGTCTGTTGTATTTATATGAAAGTAATAGGAATTTCAGTAATTCCAGCAGTTTTCAATGAATGAGTGAGGGCCTGATCATTATACAGAAGACTAGGGTACAGTTTTCAACTCACTCAGGTGGAAAAAGGCCTTTTTCAAAATTTTAAACTATTCAACCTCTCTACAATGCCAGGTAATCCAAATGGATTGCTTTGACAGTCTGGTTAGCATGAGAATCCCTCAGCGTAAGGAGATAGATAGGTTGGAAGATTATAGCTTTTGCAAGGTTTAACAGAATATTCTTTTCTTCTCACATCATTTTCTGTCTTGATGAAAAATGAATTTGCACAACTGCTCTATCCTAACAGCTGATTTCTCTGAAGCACTTGGAAAGGTGTAAGTTGAGAACGTTAAACACATTAGAGATAAAGAAACTGCATGAGGGAGCCATTGACAGCTGAAATTATGGAATTTATCAGTTTTTCCTCTGTGAAGATATTCATATCAATATGGAGGTTGATACTGAAGGTGTTCATCAAAATGATTTTTGAGAAAGTCCTCAACACAGCAGAATTAAAAGGAAAAAAGAAAACCATACGTGGACAGTATTCCTTAGATATTTCCTTGTATTCATGGACTAATTAAAGAATGGAGGATTATGGTATTATAGTTCTGTATGGGAACTGTTGATCATGGCCTGAACCTCTGATTGACCACCTGAGGTAAGCAGTGAGTCATGGGAACATAGGCGAAAGCAATTCACCTGTGCTACTGGAAGGGGTGGAGCTGGCTCCACCTCTCCTAGATCCCAGTTAAGTGCTGACAGCCACTGAGGAAGAACCTCTTTCTGGAGGTTACTCCCTGTGGAATTGACTGTGAGCCTATGACCCCAGTGAACATTTCCATTTATTTTTATTATCTTTCCATTGCAATAATCTTACTAAGCTTAACCTTTGTACACCTATTGATTGTACAAGTTCTCTTAACAAAATCAAATACAAAATTTTGTCAATGTTTCCTACTTTTGAATAGTCGTTATGGGGCATTAAAAATTGATATCCAGATTATATTTTTAATCTGTTTTATGGAACTTTTCCAATGTGCACAAACACTCCACTATTTGTTTGTAGTAATCAGTTTAAACTATTTAAGGGAACATATGCATCACATACGAAATACTTAAAGTTCCAGCTGAATAAACACGCGAGGTTCCCATCCATTTCGTAGGTCTTCAAATAAACTTTGAAGTACGCTGCTTTATATGGAAAATGTGTATTATTTTTCAATTAAAGTGCTATTCTGCCTTATTTAAGTTATGCATTTTTGATCTTATTGCATTAAGTAATTGTAGGTTGAGTGATGAACAGATTAACTCATGATATATCTCTACAGTACATGTTTATGGGCACTCAGACATGCTTTATTATCAATATTTTTTGTACCGAGTGGAGCTCATTTGTTATTAATTCAGAAACAAAACAAGATATATAGCTTGTAAAGGTATTGTGAATGTCCATTAATATTTTCTTAGGGATATGGAGGGCAGGAATGATAGTCAGAGGAGTATAATATAATGATACTTTAATTTTCTGGGGGAGAAATACAGAGTTCAGTATTGGGATATGCACAATTATTTAAGATAAAATCCTGTGACATTCTTAAAGCAATATTTTTTTTTTTTTTTGAGTAATTATTATGTTGTCTTCAGCTGTTAAATGAAAATCTTAAGTTGCATATCCATTTAGGCTACAAGTACTCACTTGGAAACAAGCTAGCATAAATTAAAACCCTTTAAGTAAGAAACGGTTGTCTGACATTGGAAGACATTAGAATGAGGTGCTGTGCTGATGATGCTGAAGTCAGAAGAATTATTTTAGTTTTGTGGGGTTTTTTTGTTAAGGGAATGTTATTTCCCTTGAAATAAAGTACATGGCACTAATCCTACTGAAAGTAAATGGGCAGATCTTATAAATACACTCAGAGAGAAAAATGATTGTATTCTGCATTACATTAATATAAAAAAAGAATTTCAAAATGTGAGGAAAAAGTTAATCCACACTTTCATTAACACTTCACCCATGAAAATCAAATCATAGGATTTGATCTTGCTCTTACTGAATTCAGTGTTTTCAATTTAAAAGAAAGATGACCTCATCACTGCTGAGTCCGGCACTGTCCCTATTGCTCCAATTAGACTTTAACAACCTTAGTTTCTTTTTTTCCTCATCTTTTTACTTCATTTCCATTGACTGGAGTGCAGTTTCACCAAAAAATAGTAATAGAGTGATTGTTACCTGGCAGTAGTATATAGATTGAAACTGGAGATTGAAAATCTCAGTCCCAGAATACCAGAAATTTATAGAAGCATATCCATTTCTTCTGCTGGATGGGTGATAATTGTTTTTTTGCTCATTTTCATCCCAAAGTAATTAAATTATACAACACAACTACATACTGTATTCTTGGTGTAAAGTATGCTGTTTGGAGGTTGTGCAGAGTTTCCATGAAAATATCACAATGGGAACTGTAGTTCATTTGCATTGTCACTTCCTAAAATTTTGCAGAAACACACCCCTGAAAGAATTGGGTCACACAAAATGTGGCCTGAGGGTTTCTCCTTTCTGGTTTTTCCCTGTGGATTTCCGCAGCTGATGTGATGAAAATTGTTCCGCATCAATAATTTTTTGAGTTAAGATTTCCTGAAAAAGATATTTGGCTTATGGAAATGAAATATCATTTAGTGGGAAAATTTCCCTGTCTTTCCTTCCAGATCTGTTTTCTCAACACAGTGGTGTTTCAGCGCACATACAACCGTATACTAAACAGTGGCAACTGTAATTACCTTCTCGAAATGGTTGTCCTTAAAGCCATGCATTCAAAATGCATGTTACAGTAGTGTAAGGAAATGATCACCGCAAATTTTGTTTTCCTTGGATATTACAATTTACATATCAATAACTGTAGCTTCAAAGCTGAAAAGCTTTCTTCTGATATTTCTTACCAATGTGGGTTTGTTTGGCTTTTTTTTGGTACTGTGAAAAAAAACTATGGGATAACAACGCAGTTATTTTTTTCATATTGAAAGTGAGATAGTGAGGTAAGCACACAAAAACTAACATTTATGCTTATTCATTAATTTACCTGGCAAGGCCTTAATATAGCTTAAAGCAGTATCAGGCCTTTCATCTCTTAATACACACTTTGTACATGCTTGCCTTGATTGCTTGCTTTTTTAGTTAGGGAATATTTTTATATAAATAAGTACAATTTAGTCCTGATTTTGTAATTGCATATGTACCTGATTTCCTGAATCAGATGCATGTGTGCTCGTGATACCGAGAACTGCATATTGGGTGTCATGAGATTCATGTTATTGAGAAATTTTGCGTGATTTTTTTATTATATTTATTGAAGCTTCTGATATGTGCACTTCAATATTTTCTTCATCTGCATTTATTTTCTCCTTTTTTAAAAAATGTTGTTGTTTGGTGTTTTGTTAAATATGTTCTAGTAATATGTTACAAATATTTTTAAAAATAATATGAGGGCTGCTCCAGAAGTAATGCCTCCTATTCTATAATGCTCACCCATGATGTCAGAGGCAGATGGTGCTGGTATTGCAGTAGAGGTTGAATGTTCCTGACAATATTCTGTTACATGTTGCTGTGCAACAGATGGCAGCAGAGGGACAGTCTGACAAAATGGTTTCTGACATGCAAGTGCATATGAAGCAAAGATGTAGGATTGAATTCCTCCGTACAGAAAAATATGGCACCCATTTGCATTCATTCACTCTTTCTGAATGTTGATGGGGACCAAATAATGGATGTGAGCACAGTGGATGGTGCATTTCAGCAGTAAGGTTTGTGACAGTGGATCAGATGATGCTGATCCTGATGCTAATTCGTGTTTTCTCACTTTACCTTATGATCGCAGCATTTTTTTTAAATGTTTGGAAAGCTCTTTTGTGAGTATGATACAAAGAGACTACCTTTATGTATTTTCTATAGATTGCACTGTATCTTCTTATCTCTAACTGTTACTGCAATATAAATTAATAAAAAGACAAGGAATAAGCTTGTATCATTTAGATCTGTTATTATTTCTGTACAAATATAAACAGTTATAAATAAATGAAGATAGATGCAGAATAGCCATCTGTTAGGAAGTTAGTTCAAGTCAAAACACTTAAAATTTGGCACTGCAGGATGTATTCATATAAATCTGATTTTAGCCATATAAGTAACTAGCCGCATGTCCAGATGTTCTGTTTCACTGCAGCCTTCATTTGGGAGCTGGTAAGAGCTCAGGATCAGCCCACTGAGGTAGCAGCCTAAAATTGGATTTAGGTACTGAACTTTCTGTTTGAAAGTGTTGGCATGAGTTCATCATCTAACAAAAGGTCTGTCTTTCAGATTCTTCATTGCTAACTCACATGCATAGAGGTCTAAAGTTCTTCTTTTAGTCCATGAATAACTATGATAATTATGTGAAATCTCCCAGATGATGAAAGATGCAGATTTGAAACCATGTAGGCTGAACAATGCTGTGTTTGTTTCCTGCTTCTTGGAAAGGTACTTCACCATTAGATTTTCATAAAATAACAACTACGGCAGCCACTTCTGTCCTCTCTCACCTTTTTTTTTCTTGCCTTCTAAGGATACAAGGTTTATAGGGTCACAGTATTTTTCTTTTCTGTAAATCTTTGCCCCCCTAACTCCCATAAATTTTAAACTAATTGTCCAATTTCAGTCAAACTGGAGTCACAAAATGGGTATCTGAGTAGAGAGAGATCAAAATACATGCCTTTGCTGAGAGAGAAAGGTTGAGACAGATCAGTTACTGCATAGGAGCTTATACTATCTTTCCACTGGTAGAACTTGAACAAAACTTGCCTTATGATTCTAAAGAGGTGTAGCACAGAAAGAACACACATCCATGGGACTGTCCTGAGGCACAACTTGTTTTCAAAAGAAAACAGTCAGTCTCACCCAGAAGGAAAGACAATCAAATCTGTTTTCAGGAAAGGTTCCGGGCTGTAGCTCCAGGCTGGATGCAAAAATCTGAGTCTTGAGAGAAAAGTAACATTTTAGACATCTGTTTCTGCATGCTCTTCCCCACTGGCTACCTCTGGGAGACTCACTGCTCAGCCTTTCTCTCACTTGGACACTTATAACGCCTGCTTTAGGCAGTCCCGTGCTTTGTAAGTCTAGCACAGATCTATGGATTCTCCTGCAGAGCCTCTGTGACATATAGGAAATTTTACAAAAGACCCGAGTCTGAAATTTCCATTCTGATTATGAGAGATTTATACCACGGTCTTGTCTCCTGCACGTGTCTTGCATTCTGCCCGTCTGTTCTCACAGTTGTCTTCCACAGGCACGTGAAGTCGAGTCAGTCTGTTTGCTGA
Organism: Phasianus colchicus; assembly: GCF_987193195.1. Taxonomy (NCBI): domain Eukaryota; kingdom Metazoa; phylum Chordata; class Aves; order Galliformes; family Phasianidae; genus Phasianus; species Phasianus colchicus. Next base: position 44,106,695 of record NC_143437.1, on the reverse strand, counting down.
AAACTATGAGCATTATTTCTGTTCCTCTCCTGTAAAAATGAGCTCTTATCTTATTTTACCACTTCCCCTACAGAGCTAGAATCATAACCCCTGCTCGTGCCAGCCTGAGCTGCTAGATATGGATACATTACAAAAGCAAGCATATGTAAATAAACTGGTATCAGCCTGACTTTTTCCACGACACCTGAGGATTTGCAGGCAGTAGTTACAGTCTCGCTGCCAGACGACTATCAGCAGTTCTGGGAGCTGTTGAGGCAGATGGCTGAGGCACTAGATCTGACAACAAATACGCCGAAAATGACTTACTGACTCTTCAGTGGTTTCTGATATTAAGCAGAGAGGAAAGCTTATGCTTCTCTGTAATGAGAATATTACCAAACCAGCAAGAGACCTCTGGATGAATGTGTTTTTGATCCATATAGTTTAAAGTAAGGAAGACAGTAGACAAGAGAAGCCTCAAGCGCTTGGAGTTTCTGGTACCTCTTCTCTCAAAGACTACTCTGAAAAAGTCAGTACTTGTGCTGATAGCACGCATTGCTGTAGAAGCCCTTTACTTACATTAATAAAGTTGGCCTATACTTCTAATCTTTTCTCAAAGTTAACTTGTAAGCAGCTGAAATTCTTACTCAAAATTGTAAAGCAAAGACATAGGATCTCTGCTACAAACATGCAGATAAGTCTATGTAAATTTACACTTTGTCTTAATACAAAATGGCAGTGGAAAATCAACAGGCTCAGATATAACGTACCAGTTGGCAACCAGTGTGATGCAGTGAATAACACTATGGAATAACTTGTCCTATGGAATAACTATGCTAATCCATTATGCATTAATATAATTTGGTTTCTTAATGTAGCATGTCTAAGAAAATTAATTAACTAAGTTCATAATCTTGGCTTTCTTTCCTCCTTTTTCAGCCTCTGTTTTTCTTTGTCTTTACATATTCTATGTCCACATTCTTGTCCTTGCAACAAGAATTGTCTATTTTACTTATCACTCAAGTGCCCAATAAACTTTGTGCCAGGACAAGTAATTCAGGAAACACATTCCAAATATCACTATTCAGTGATGAAATTTCTTCATGACTCATCAAGGATTTTGCTCACAGGAATTTATAGACTAGTATATGTTATTCTTTTACCTTACAATAGCATCCCATAGTTTCCTTCAAAAGTCATTCTGCACTAGCAGCAGTTGTTCAAAACTGTGCAGTAGCACTTTCATGAAGCAGTGTTCCTATTACTCCTGTGCTAGTGGGTACCGTTTCAGCACTGCAGCTGCAGAGTTGCATCAGGGACCTTTAATTCACTGCAACCATTAGCATTAGGCAATGTAGAAGGTAAAACAGCCATCTGTGACCTGCTGGAGAATGGAGATAAAGGAATTTTGTGAGGTATTACCTCTCCTTTTCTCTGGAGGATGACCTACAGAGCAATAAGCTTTGCAGGAATACTGCAAGAGAATATTACTCTTGAAATATCTCCTACTTAGTCATGCTGCCTTCCAGGTTATCTTTTCAATGTGTCCCAAATTTATTTAAAACAAAACAAGAAACCTTATGACTTTCTTTCATAGAAATGACTAGTTCATTAAGGCTAGGTATAGTGTGTGTGTATTACTTTCAGACCATACAAGTGCATGACAGCATATTCAAGTAACCAGGGAAGATTTATCTTGACAGCATTTGCTTTTGTTCTTCATTTTAATACATGAAAATGGAAGCTGACAAATACTCATACATATTGTGTTCTGCAGTGCTTTTATCTGTTTTCTTGGCTGTTAGAAACCTCTAGGCTAGTTGGAGTTGACCAAGAGCATTCAGCCATATCACTGACTTTTTCTTTTGTCTCTTCCTCCCTGTCCTGACCTGTACGTGTGTGTATATGAGTGTTTTCCTTTTGAATCTCAGCAGATGTAGGTTTGTCTGCAACCAGGGATGGAAGATGAATGAATGATGCATGACAAAATTAAGATTACAATTACAAAAGGCAGCACAGCATGCTTTATCTAGATATTGGAGGATATGGAAGTGGTCATGTTTGCCTTATGCAAGGATTATCTGAGGAATAACAAAAATTCTGATCCTTGGCCTAAAGGCTTTTGCACAGCAACGTGTAAGGGTAAGTACTCAAATGGCCACTGAATAGAGATGACCTATCTGTAACTAGTACACTTCCATCAGCTTATAGATGCATTATATTTGCAGCAGTTTAGGAGAAAGAAAGCAAAATGTGAATTCACTTGAGAAACAGAAATTCTTTATCAAGCCTCGTTGTTGGTCAGGTGTATTGCTTTAGTAATGAAGCAAATGTATTTTAAAAGGTATCACAAACTGAGCTGGAAGTGCTGCACAGTTAGCAGCTGGATATTTTCTACATGAAGGCACCCATACAGATATGGGGAAGGTATTAGTAGTGTGAAGGGGGGTGGAACTTGCCCTGCTGAGCATGACATGCATCCTGTTTGCACACAGAAAAGCCATTTTTGCTTCCATGCTTATTCTCAGAATAGATAAGTTCAAAGGTCTATTTCAGTAAATGTGGAAAATCTAGTATAGGCTTAAGAGATTATGTGCTTATGGGTGATTATAATTATTCGGGTGTAAGCAATGTAAGAAATAGCAGCATTTTTTTTTTCTTATATATGCCAGCAGTAAATCTATGTCATGGACACTGTAAAACAGAAAACTAGATTTTTAGTTCTTTCTTCTGTAAGACTTATGGCTGCTTTTTATTTTTTCAGAAAAGCACTGTATGGAATGGGGAAAATGATTCTGCATTAAAAAGTTTTACTGAAACAACCCCATTTTCTTAAAATAATGAACAAGTATAATAAAACTTAATAAAAGAAATACTTACATATTAAAAATATTTTCCGCTTAAAATATTTTAAGATATGTAAATAATAATTTTATCTTAAAAAAAAAAACAAAAAAACAAACCCTGCTAGCCATTTCTGGTCGTATTGTTTTTTATACATACGTGCTGTTCATTAGTTTTTTTTCTTTTGTGTGAACAATTTAGTTCAGACATCATAAGAGTGCTTTTATTTTAATGAATTTGCACTGCAGGTTAGAAACAGACTTTAAAAAATACAGTCTAGAAGCTATGATACGTATCATATAAATGGCATAAAAAGTAATTAATTCTGTGTTGGTAGTGAAGGGAGTAATCCTATGAAAGTTGTACAAGTGGCCAAACAAAACTTTTTTTTTTTGGTCTGTTTTAGGACTGCATCTGTCCACCACATCTCAGAAGGTGTTTAGTAGTGGGACAGGTTATTGAAGAAACGTGTACAAGTAACTTCTGTCTTTCTACAGACCTGCTGATAGTATCAATAGCATTTTTTCCTAACTGCTGCTCCAGTTCAGTTTCTTTCAGTTTCTTCAAATTCAGCAAAGCAGTTCTCAGATGAATAAAAATATCAGGCAGTTCAGGAGCTCACAGTATCAGCACACTTTGCTCTTTGAGCCCTTGCAGTTCTGAAGTCAAGATAGACAAAGAAGCACTTGTACTGGTGATAGCTGACGTCTAGCAATTATCGAGATAGGTTTTGTAGTTCCACAACATGCAACCAACCTCCCTTTCATTGATTTATCTCAGGAGAAGTGTGTTCAGAGAAATGTATGATTCATAGGATGATAATAATGTCATTTAACATCAGCAAGAAGTGCTACAGAGTTCTTTAAATGCCAATACTTAAAAATTTTTAAAAGAAGCTTATCTCAGTACCATATTTGAAGTACTCAGTAAGCTATATAGGAGAGATTGCATAACTCTTGTTCCTCAAGTCACCCTTCCTTCAGATTTCTACTTTACAGATAAAATGCCACAAGGTGCAAAGACTGGGACAACTGCCCACTGAGTTTTCTTTCTGTTTGGCTGGAGGCTCATGATAGATGCAGTATGTCCTTCCCTAGCTGAGTGCCGCAGGGATCAGGCAGGAGTGCTTTGTTGGCATATCAAGATAAAGCGTTGCTCCTCAAGCATTGCTGTAGAAGAATGAACTGCTCTTAAATGCAACTTCCCCACGACCTAAGCTGTTTGCTTTTTGGCATGTAACTTAACATCCCAAACTTTATGGCTTGTTGTACTGGATGCTGCTGGATCTCCTGTTTTCTTCATACCTTACATCCTTTCGAATTACATGTTAAGCAGCAAAAGGTGCAATGGTAACATAAGAAGGGTAAGTGCTTTCCAGTTAGAATCATTAGTGAAAAAGTCACTGTTACATACTGATCTTTCTTCATACTTAATAGAGGAAAAATTAAATTTTTTAAAAAAAAGCTTTCAGAAAAAAATCTATCTGCATGTGGCATGTGCATGCAATGTGCATGTGCTTTCTAAATGCTTCAGTTTTCACAGTTCAAAAGCTGTGAACCTGCAGAATTATCACACCTACAGGACATGATTTTCCCTCTTCTATCAGCTTTATATTCCTGGAGATATGGGACTATACAAAATTCTAGTTCTAGCAAAAAAATTTCTTTTTCTGTTGCAATTTAAAATGAGTAGCTGTCAACCAACTGCCTTTTCATTAGAATTTATTTTATGTCGTCCTGTTTCTTATTTAAAAAGAAATACAAATTCATTCTTTCGGAAGGTCATTATTTTTATTTATCATTAAATTTTTTTTTTATTATTGATTCAATTGGAAAAACTCAGACAGAAACAATCAACTGCCTTAAAAAAAAATAAAATACTTAAGTGTCACTAGAAAGTCCTAGCCGCTTTAGTACAGGTATTTCTGGAAGTGAAATACTGTTTTCTCTATCTGGCTTCAGGATGAATCATCACATTGCAGTCCCAGTGCAATCTGTCCTTTAAACTGCATAAATTCTGCCCTTGTCCCATGGCAGTGAAAGAAATCTTGGCAAATCCACATGGTCATTCATAGCTTACATCTCCTTGTCCCTTCTCAAATCACTGCTAAAACACCCTCAGTTGACTTGGTGTTTTTGTTTATTTCATTTAATTAGGGTACAGACAAACTAGGAAACTTCAGGCAACTGCAGGCAAATCTAGCCCCTTCCTCCAATAATTCTGATGTGAAACTTTTATTATATTGCCCCATTTTTCTATGGTTGATTTCAACCCACTGTTACGAAGTTACAAAAGCTGTCATTGAGATTGTTTAGTTGTCTGTGTGCTTTTTTATGGTCAAACTATACCAGACAAGGTCCTGAAATGATAATGGTTTTGAATAGTGATTTTGAACAGAATAAATTTCATTTGTATGTGACAGATGTCCAAAACATCAACAGTTAATAACACTAAAGTTCCTTAGTTCCTTAAAGTTCATTAAAGTAACGAATTACTGAGCTTTTTGCTTGCAAAGAAAAGAAACTGCTTTCCCTCTAAATCATTTTGGTTACATAAATAAAAATATTCCAAGAGAGGAAGGAGGACAGGTTGTCAAGCATTGCAATTTTAATTATGAATGAACTCAGTGTTGAAAATTGGCTGTTGTAGCATTACATTTTATACTGAAAACAGCAATCCTAAAAGCATCTTGGGACTTTTAGCTTTGTCACTTTGAATTACTTTGAAAAATGAATTACATTTATTACACACACACATACACAGATTTATTTCCCATAGTTTTAATTCCTTTTGCATTAATTGTGCCATATCTGAATGAGAAGAGAGTGTGACAAGCAAATGTATTTCACATCAGACCAGTAAAGCTATGCAAATTCTGCACCCAACAACTTGTTTTTCATCTTAAAAAAAAAAAAAAAAAAAAAAAAAAAGCAGCTGTATTTTACATGTGTCCAAAATGATTGGAAGAACACCAGATTCACATAAGTGATGCAATTCTTGTTGCGCTTCAAGCATGATTTGTGACCTAATTTTGCAACAGTAAACGGTGTACCAAGGCCACAGAGCTCTCAGATTTCAGTTTCTGCTCCCCTGTTGTGCATGCTGCTTATCTAAGATTATTTAACACTGCTTTGTTCAATATTGATTACAAGCACAAATACAGGGAAACTTCAAAGTCTAAATTCATCAAATGCTTATAGAGGAAAAATATACAATAAGCTTTCCTTCTTTTATAACCTCAATGGTCAAGTGTATTTCTTAATACCATTTGTTTCAGAATCTGTGATTTCCACAGCATTTCATTTCAACTTTAAAAAAAAAAAATGTCTGGACTTAGTATGGATTACATCTGATGTTGCTAACATTTCCTGGAAATGGAAAACTGTGATAGCAGCTGTTGTCTTGGCTCATTTTCAGTTATTGGGGTTTTTTTGTTGGTTTTGTTGGTTTGTTGTGTTGGTTTTTTGTACTGCAGCAATTTACGAATAGTTACAGCTCTCTCCAGCAGCTTGCGTCATTAGTAAAACATCATCAGTCAGTCAGATGTTTCCTTTCCAATCACAGTGCTTCCTCCCCTTACTGAACTATTTACTTTCTGAATAGTATTTATAGTAACTACATTTACGTTCTAAAATAAATGATAATTTATGAAATAAACTAAAAGCTAGCTGCAAATGGAAGATAACGGTAGAAAGAAACTAGACTTTATGTAAAAGCAAAATGCCTCTAGTGAGAATCTAAGAACTCTTATACACAGCTTCTGCAGGCAAACAATACCTAGCAAGTTCATAGCAAAAGTATAAAGGTTTTTTTATTAGACATATGATGAGCAGAAATTTATCTATATTAGTATTCATTCTAAATTCCAAGTATATGTGCTTTCTTCTTCAATTGAATTATTCTTCTGCAATCTCTGCAGAACTGTAGAATTGTAAAGTGATAAATATTCAACACTAGTGATGAAAAATAGAATGAGGAGCCAAGAAAAGCAAGAGACAAGGAACTCTAAATGTTGATAGTGTCAAAAAACAGGTTTGTGCATATTCAAAGGTAAGATCTGCTTATTTACTGGTACTTCCAGCTTTAATTTTTTAAGTGCTTTGAAAGATGTACTTTTTTAACAAATTATATTCTCAATTGTTTTAAGTGTTAACAAAATTTTATTTATTGTTCATGCCCTTTCTTTCATACATGATTAAGTTTCCGAAGTCAACATTGTATATGCAGGTTAGCTTTTCTTACTGTGCCAGAAGTTTGGTTCTGTTTTGTATCAAAACAGACAATCTCCCCAAGAATTAACTTCAGCAAATCCACCTCCAGTATGCAGGTTTTAATATTTAAAGGGCACTTCCCTTCATCACATTTGAAATGGCTGGTGAAAAGCCCTGCTGTCATGAAGATCCCTGCACCATTTCTGGTTCTGGGATTACTCTGCACTGAGCAGTTTTGGGTATTTGATCTTGAGCAATGTGATCCAACTTTGAAAATGGAGCTGGCTTTGAGCAAGGCATTTGGACCAGATGACTCCAAAGGTTCGTTCCAACCTAAATTACTCTATGAGCTCTTCTTTCCAGTGTTCTAGCTTTGGAACAAGCCTGTGTGAGGCCAGCGTATGCTTCTGTATGCACATAATCTAGACACATCCTACGAAACATTTAAAACATATCATGTTTTCATGTGATCATGTTGCTCTGAGCCTTGAGTGGAAGACAGAATGTTATGTCTGGGTTGGTAGTGACTCAGAGTCATAATCTTCATACAGGTCTTCCTCTACCCAAGTGAAACGGACCAGCGATGTCTCTCCATTTCTTAGTGGTCAGGAGGTTGTAAAGCCTTACGCTGTGACTTTTCACAGACTTACAGTTAAATGAAAAAGGTGACCGAGTCGCGTTATCCTTCCTGGAGCTGGCAATTTCAAAGCAGTATTGTGAGTCAGAGCAGTGGGAGCAGTGCAGAGGACTCCTGCATCCTGCTGCACTGACTCACTGGGGGCTTTCACTTTCCACTTCAGTCAGGAAGCCAACATCTTCTAAGACAATTAAACTAATCCTAAGGGGACATAGAGAAACTTCTTAAGCTCTGATCTCTACCTAACCAGTTATGAAGTTATGAGGAGTGAATCCTAACACACATAGATGGCAATCTGTATATCATGTCAATCAGCTTTCATTTATGTTTTGGTTTTGTTCCCGACTTCTAGGAGGGATAAACTCCTGAAATATGACACAAAATATTTTAATGCCAGTTTGTACAGCTTAGCTGTGTACTGCTCTGTGATAAGCTTTTCTGCATAAATGCGATTCCATACTAATACATCTGCACACTACAATGCCATCATTGTCGGGTTTTTTTGTTTTTTTTTTTGAAGCAAAAATCTATGCAGTTAGTGGTTCGCTTGTTGGATTATTGTAGTAGTTTTAATTGATGAGAAGGCCAGTTGGTTTGACTAGGATAAACTATGTTAGCTGCTCAAAAGTAGTTTTTACCATAGTTAGATTTCACCATAAGTAGTACTTTCATTATCTAAAGTCAAAACTAAAATGCATAATTTGTGACCAACCCCTCCATGGTTTGGTGCAAGTCACTTTACTCTCCACTATCTCTATTTCTCAAGATTCAAAAAAGGAGGAAAAAAGAGGAATGATGCCTGTCTTACCAAGTAGCTTTGTTGATTTGTATACTAAAGCAGTCACATGGAAGAAAGAAAGAAAGAAAGAAAGAAAGAAAGAAAGAAAGAAAGAAAGAAAGAAAGAAAGAAAGAAAGAAAGAAAGAAAGAAAGAAAGAAAGAAAGAAAGAAAGGAAGAAAGGAAGAAAGAAAGGAAGGAAGAAGGAAGGAAGGAAGGAAGGAAGGAAAAGGAAGGAAGGAAGGAAAAGGAAGGAAGGAAGGAAAAGGAAGGAAGGAAGGAAGGAAGGAAGGAAGGAAGGAAGGAAGGAAGGAAGGAAGGAAGGAAGGAAGGAAGGAAGGAAGGAAGGAGTTAAAAAGCAATGAACAAAATGTGTATCACTCTACCATTAACTAGTGTTAGTTCAAAAATTCCTGCTAAGATCCTCTTGTTCCAAGACAATTTGAAATCTATGTGGGTGTGTATGTATTTTTAAGTTCATCAGTAAAGAACTTAGGAATGGTCTTTAAAGCACAATTGAATTACAGAAATTGTTTAGGCTGTGGATGTGGGTCTTCCTTCACGTTGTCTTCAGAAATTTCTTTAAGTATTGTTCTGTCCTCCAACGCTAAGCATTCCTTGGATATTTACCATCTAGGAAAATTCTAATAGAATCTATGACATTCCTACCCCAACTGAGGTATTCAATTCAATCTGTGACTTACAATGAGGTGCTTTGACGTATTCCAGAGATTTTTTTAAAAAAAGCCCTATCTGAAATCTTGCCTGCCTTGATGTGATGTCTAATAATCTGAAAGAATACCAAGGCCACTTTCAGATGCTAACAAATATCCAGAGGCAAGAACAGATCTGCCTGAGCTTCAAGGGTTAGTTTACCTTCCTTGCACACACCAGGATTTAAAAACTGCCCTGTGAAGCTCTTAATGATTTGAGAGAAACTTGCTTCTTTAATGTAATACAATTTTATATTTGTAGTATTACCATAGTAAAAATTTAAAATGAAATGAAATTGAATACAAATAACACTAGATTTTCTTCAATATCCTGAATCATGAATAGAAGCATGTCTAGACTCAAAGGCAAACCACATTTTAAAGCACAATTCAAATCCTTTTCCACTCCCTGCCAAGTGCTGAGTTTGGTCCCTGCGGGTCTGAGCAGGGTTTCCTCAGCTACAGCAGCTGGCACGGAGCTGGCTGGTTCCGTCAGCCTGCACAGGTCTTGACAGGTGCCAAGCCTTTCACTTCACTTTCAAGGACCACAAAGCCCTTTGTGCATGATTTAGGAGACTGGGAACTAGGTTTTTGATCCAGAAAGGGAAAATGAGATGTTTTCCGGATTTTAATCCTCTAGATCTGTTAGTAGTGCTTCAGTGAGTTTCTTCTAAATGCAATAATAACATTTGCTCTGAAAAGAGTTCTTGGTGCATGATGAATTTGCCAGACATTTTACTTTGAGACCAATCTGACAAATGTTCTTTCTAGCATTTTCGTGTTGATTTATTCTCCCTCACAAAGGACAACTTCATAAAGAACTTGAATCAGATCCATGTTCACACTTTACATATGCAACATTTTTGTGGCTGACAAAGTTGGCTCCTCATGCAAACTAACTTGGAATTAAAGTCAAATCAGAGAAGGGCATGCTGAGACCGCTATACTTCAGTAGCTATTTTTTTTCCAGCTAGTCATCATTATTATGACTAGATATTTACCCTTAGGTGCATTGAGCAGATCATTCTGACTCATCCACTTGGTGGATGCTGTCCTGTTAGGTTAATTGTTATCTTTCTGTCTGAAAGATTTTTTAATTCCTATAACTGCATGGGATAGCTATTTTACTACTTAACCAAGTGACCTCAGTGCTGACATAACCTTTCTGGTATTGTTAGTCGTAACTTGTGTCATGACCTTTATGTGAATTATGCCTGTCTTGAGGATACAAACCTTCACATAGCACAGATGGTCTGTTGGAAAAAAATGATAATGAAGGTCTGCACATCGCACCTTGTCTTCCCTTGCAGATTACTTCCTTTACCATTGCCTCATTGTCTTAGGCATCTTTTGATCAAGGACCTAAGGCATCATTTATCATACAGAGAGTGCTCTAATGTAAAAGACTATAATATTGGATTCTGGAAAATGCTTTTGCTACCAGAACTATCCCTGCATCTTGTTGGCTTCTTCCAAACTTGCTTAGTTCTCCATTATGCAGTGTATCACCATTACTTCCAGAGAGTAGATTTTTTTTACTACATCTTTGAAAGAATGATGAAAGCTGTGTAAGCTCATTAACAGAGCATGTGTGTAGGCTTAAAATTACAGATAATAGACAAGTGGTTGGAAAGTCAGTAATTCCTTTACATATTTGCCAAGACTTAGGTCAAGGTTTAGGGGTACCTTTGCCCAGTCTGGTGAAATCAGAAGCAGCTCCAGGTGTTTTAGGGAGTGCTGGCAGTGCACATGCAACACAAATGAAGGAGGCACAATTGATCTCAGGTGTTTTCTGCAAGAACAAACCATATCCAGTCTAAACTGCACTCCTTTTTAATGTTGTTTTTTTGTTGTTGTTATTGTTTGCTCTTTTTTTTTTTTTTTTTTTGCATTTTGTTTTTTTTTTTATTTGTTTGGGAGTTTTTTTTTGTTTGTTTTTTGCATTTTGTATAAGCTAATCCCATTTTGTTTAACATTTCTTGTTTTCTATCACTCCAAGAATCTATTATTTCTAAAATTACTGTCAATTAATTCAAGTGAATGTTGATACAACAACTCTGGCTTTTCACATCCATGAAATAAATTGTTAAATTATAAGAATGTGTCTGTGTGTTTAAGAGTAATCCTCACAAATGATTTGATGCCTTTCTAATCCAAAGCTCAGTCCTTGTATGTCACATCTGTTTTTGTGTAATTGTTTAAAAAACTGATATATACATTATTAACTTGGAATATAATAAGATATTTTACATAAAAATTCAGCAAAACGGTGATTTTTATCTCAGTATTCTTTGGCTTTTCTTCTGGTGCATGGTGGTAAAGAGTCACATACTTAACATTCAGATCCTTGAACTTGGGTTAAGGAAGGGATGTGAAAGTGGGGTGCATCTGTATGTCTGCACCCCATAGGACTTGTGATGCGGAAGCAGCATTAGAAGCAAAACCTTCCCTCTCACTTGTGTTCACCATGTTTCTAATGTGAAAGACAGGCACCACAGGAAAAGTTGGTTGTGTTGTCTTGACAAACAATTCCTTTGCTGGCTCAGCCTGTAATAAGTAAGTGGAGGTATGTGAAATGATAAGTGTGTGTTATGGGCACGTTGCCACCACCACCACCTGGAGCAAGACCACTGGCTGACTGTGTGTGAACTGCCCCCAGCAGTGTGACAGCCTGGCCACCACACTGCTCATGGTCAGTGTATATTACTCTTAACAAACTAGTTTTTATGTCTTAGAGTATATCTATCTTAAGGAGGTTTTCGAAGTACTGTTTTAAAATGAAACAGAATGTATTTTCCTCTTTAAAATCTCTCAGCATCATTTCTTACTCAGGTATTTTGTGCTCTGATGGTTATTTACAGTGCAAATTGTTTTGAATAATTATGCTCTGTATCTACAAATGTGTGGCACCCTTGCTACTCCATGTTAGAGAAAGAAACAGTAAATGGTGCAGCATGTATGGGCAGCAGTGATTTGTCTTCTTGACATTGACCTAATTTTACACAAATTTCAGGGAGTAGAATTTGAATGAGCTCTGTCCTGTACTCCAAACATCTTTTCTAGACCAAATGACACCCCCTCAACCAGAAACAGCATAGCCTGTGAATATGATGTACACAAGGAACAGTCCCAAAACAGTGCCTATTTAAGATTTCAAAGCACAGCAATTATAGCTGAAGTCACATTTGGTAGATAAGCATTTATGCATCTGGCAGTGGAATTCAGTCCCAAATAAGCAATGTTATGAAATAATGTAGCATTGGGTTTAAGAGATTTACTGTGTAACAGAGTCCATCCATATCTTATAATACAATGTGTTTTCTTTAGTGTTTATTTGGATTTTCACTTGGATACTGAAGTAATACATACATAAACAGCTTTTGAAGGCCTACAGAGTGGGAGCCTGAAGTGAGCCTTAAAGAGAAACCAAAAATATCCTCTTTTCAAATTCAGCTATATTGTGTCACAGAACAAATTTTCTAATAGAGGCATGGTGACTGACATGAAATTGTCTATGTAATTATTTCAAAGTGTAACAGCAAATTTAATATAATCTTTTTTTTCCACCCTTTTTCTTTTATTGATCAGTTAATTCAGGCGATGGGATAGACTACAGCCAGCAGAAGCGTGAAAATATTGGAGATCTAATTCAAGAGACACTGGAAGCCTTTGAGCGCTACGGTGGAGAAACTGCTTATATAAACATTAAATACATGATCCCTACTTACCAGTCGTGCATATTAAACTGAGTGGTATCAAATGGGATGATTCCATTTGTGTTTAAAAATAACCAGAAACCTGTGTCTGACTCTGTGTGGCATCTTGTTAGTCATGCTTTTTTTTCTGTACAGCTGCTAAAATAGTGGCTTCTGGGGCATTAGAGTGTTAGTACTATTGTGAACAAGTCTTTCCAACACATAAATAGTGCCTGTTCCTTTGATTACAATGGTGTACTGTGCTTGTTTGTTCCGTGAAAGAATTGCTCCTTTATAGCAAAGCTGACTCGAGCAGGAATCAGAGTTAAACCTTCAGTTGTGTAGACAATAAAACTATAATTTTCATATGCAATTCAGCAATCGCTGTTCTGTGTCCGCTTGCCCTGAGGGTGATGTCAGACGCTGTAACAAGAAGAGTTTATGCTGACTGCTTAATAGGTGTTTGTCATGGAAGAGAAACACCAGTTCAGCAGTGTCTCTGTAGCAGCTGTGCCAAATAATGTGCACCAACATACAATAAAACAGTTGAATGTATATACCCATTATAGTTGGAAAATCTATATGGCCCATTATAAAGCACTGTCAGAAAATTAATGAATGTCCCTTACACACTCATGGTCTAAGTTTCCAGGTGTTCACCTTGACATGGAGCTTAGGTTCCTTCAGTGAACATCAGGCATGGCCACAATTTTGAATGAAAAACAAAACAAAACAAAACAACAGAACTTAAATAAATCAGAATATACAGTGTACAGAATATTTCAGATCCTACTGGCATTGTTCAGCTGGGTAAATACAGAATACAAACCTATCTTATAGGATGCTGAATATTTATTTTAACTGCAAGGTTGCCATCACTTTCCTGTTATTACTGTAGTATACACATGTATAAGCAATATAACTATTGTCACAGTAATCCTCTACCTTTCCTTCTCGCTTATTTTCTCCCTGTATAGCCACAACACAGAATTGATCATAGCTTTATGATGGCTTTATTTCTTTAGATGCACTTCTATGGGATAAATCTACCAAAAAAAAAAAAAAAAAAAAAGCAAGCTTTAGAATGTTCATGAAAATCATTTAAAATTATCAATTCAGCTCAAAACAAATCAGGAGATATGAACCTTGTCTAAAAAGCATAACATTTCAAAATGTCCAGATTTTGAACTCATTTTGTATTTATTCTGGTTTCTAACTCTTAAAATACAACCAGTTGCACTTTCAAGCATTTCTGTGTAATTGCAAGGTCTCAAAATGCACTCTTTACAACTTTATTCCAACTTTTATCCACTCACTGCAAGGACTGCCTGCACCAGAAGCACAGCCCTGTGCTGCCCCGTTCCTTTGGCTGGGCACAGGGCACGGGGGGTGCACCTTCCAACCCACTGAATGCTGACACTAGACCTGCTTTTTAGCTATAAACATTTGTCTTTTCTCTCTTACTTTTCTTCCCTGTGACTGAAGAACAAGTCAGGAAGAAGAGGAGCTGCCACACCCAAGGGTGCCACTGGCCACGGTAGCTCCTCAGCCATGGTTCAGGCCCCACTGCTGCAGTGTACCTGCAGTGTCTCAGGCTCTGGAGACCTTCTTTCTCTGCTTGGTTTTCAGTTATTTCTGTTTTCTTTTACACGTAGCCAGTGTTTCCCCCAGGTCCCTAGGGTTCAGGAAATGCCCATCCTGTGACTAACAAACACCTGTGACAGACAGGCACAGCAAACACATCCAGGCTTTGGTAAATCTCCCACCTCCCCAGCAGAAAGGAATGCAAAGCCTGGCTGCAGGCCTGCCCTGGGTAACTCAACAGCCTTCTCTTTGAAATTTCAGGGCAGATTCATGCAGGATGCAATAGGGGGCTGAGCACATCTCTCCAAAAATGGTCTGCTATGGAGGCTCTAGGAATATGGCCTTTGCTTACAGTTTCTCCCTCCATCTCCTCTCAGTGGACCCCTGCCCTGGGCACTGTGTCCCGTGCCAGTGAGCCGTTCTGTCTCACATGATTGCATCTATGAGTTTGGCTACCAGGAAATCACAGGTTTCCATCATGAGTACAGGGTGTACTGGAGGCCTGCTGCACAGAGGAAGAGGAGTTATTTTACTCTGAAACAAATCAGGCCCTTCATAAAATGGAAATACCAAGTCATCTTTCATTTGTTATCTATTTATACTCTGTCCTGACAAGAAATCCAACCCCACACTAGTGCCTAAGCTCAAAACACCACTCAGCAGCCAATGCAGCTCCTGCCCCACTGGGCTCCTATCACAGAGCCACCAGCAGAGGTGACATCTGGGTGCAGGGTACTGAATCCTGGGACCTCCCCACTGTGCCTCCCTATGTCCCAGCTGCACTGCTGAGGAGATGATGAAGTTACAGCTTCATCCTTCTAACTGCACAGCTCTGTTCTTTGACTCATTGACAAGTTTTTGTATTCTCTCTCCTTCTGCACAGCTAGGACAAGACTAGTGACTGACAGAGGCTAGAAAATGGGCACCTTGTGCAGCTCCAGCCTTGCCCAGACCTATTCCCTGTACCTCTGATCTCTGTTTGAAGATGTCTTTCACAAGAGTTTGCTTCAACACGAGGTGACCTTACTGCAAACTGTAAGAGCAACAGAGGTCATCCCCATTCACAACAGGGGAAAGGTTTCACAGCCAAGAGCTTTTACTTAACTGCTCAAGATGGCAACTTATTAATCTAAGGAGCTGGACTGATGAAAAGAAACATGAAAACAACACAGGCCAGTAATTTAGGAAGACTGAAAATGAAACTATTTTTGGATATCGTTTTACTAAGTCGAACTGTAAGGCTGCTAACCTTGCCAGTGTCCCTTTAAGCATGATCAGCAGCGTATTTATAGGCAATTACAGCACAGCTCAGAGCACTTTATAAAGCACAAGATCAAGGACCCAGGTGCTTAAGCATATGAGTAATATTATGTCATTTGATACGCTGCCTTGCTATTTTACCAAGCTCAAAAAATGGAATTGTAGTTTCAAAATAGTATCTGTCTCTCTTTCCTCCAGCTCTTGTCATTGTGGTCACCAACGCTATGGGCAGCCAATCAACAGTTTCTAATTGAGATCAATTAAAAGGCACTTTGGGCCAGGTTTTTCAGGGGATATAAATTAAGTGTAGCTCCATTAAAGCCAATTTGGCTGTGCAAAACAGAAGTAGCTCATGCCCTAGTATGAGAGCATGAGATCTCCTGCTCTTTTTTAGCTTTCCTGACACATCAATGTAAGTAATATCAAGAAAGGACCCTGTGGACAGTGGAGTGTTAAAAAAAAAAATCACGTGCTGGTTTTCTGAAATCAGTGTTTGAGGTAGGTCTGGATTATCTGGCAGTTACTGGGAAAGCCTGGCATCTTATGAGTGCTGGTGGGCACTGTAAAACAGCAAGCTGTTTGGTGAGCGTAGCTTGAAGCTGAGCATGGGTGGGGGGATCCAGCCCCCTCCCAGCATTGCAGGGCTGCCCTGGGTTGCTGGGGCCTGGCCCATCCACTGCCAGTGCTGGCAGCAGGGCACTGGAGCCAGGCTGCTGGCTGGTGGCCTTACAGCCTCTCAAACGGATGGCACTGACAAAAGGAAGCTGGCAACATCCCCCAGGGTGAAGCACAAGGGGCTGTGGGAAGCCCTGTGTGGGGGAAGGCATGGAGGTGCCATGGGGGATGCAGGGAAGCGTAGCTGCAGCCAAGTGGGGCCAAAAAGAGAAGGAAAAAGCTAAAGCACACACTGTGTGCTTTCCTAATCCTGTCTGGAGACCCTCCGACTTCCAAAAAAACTGTTCTCCAGTCTGAGGGGCTCTGCAGGCAGCAGGACAGCCAGCATTTTTCCACTCATCTGTAACATCCTGTATTTTCTGCTGTAAATAAAGGCAGTGATGTCTGCAGGAACTCGATACAAAGCCCGTCTGCTTGAGGTCACTTTGTGCCTCTTGGAGACCGGGGGAGGATGGTTCATGCGCTGGCAGGACGAGACGTTCCCAGCCCTGGCCCTGCGATTCTTCCTGCACACGAGGGGAGGGGATGGGAGCGTGTGTGCCAGGCACACACTAGCTGTAATTGCTCTTGCCTAGCAAACACAGCCTGGGGCTCCTGCTGTGACCCTCTCCAGGCCTCGGTCACACAGCTCTGACCCACACAGGCCTGGATCTGCAGGGAGGATGGAGGGAAGGTGAGGGGATTGCTTGGGTGTTCTTGCTGCCAGACCACCCTCCCCCTACACCACAGACCAAAAACTATGGAACAACTTGCGTTAGATTTGGTTTTGTTCTGCATAAAAACATTGAATGTGCTGCAAGCCAACCTGCAGCCTCAGCCTGTTCTGTTGCACAGTGGGAATGTATTGGTTTTGAGTCTAATTTCTCTACCTTTTCTGCCTCCTTGGCTGTCTGCTGTACAGCTTGGTAGAGGTGAACTAAACCAGCATATTCCATGTGGGTGGAGATAAGCAAACCAGTGCTTGTGGTGGCTGCACAAAATACACGTGCAGCTGTGTTTCAGCTACCAGCATACATAAATGTTGTAGCTTTTTGCCTTCTGTTGGACCACTCTGGCCTTACATAAGATCAAACTGTTCCCAGATATAGGTGTAGTGATCAAAGACACAGACAAATTCCTCAGAATTCGTGAGAAAGCTCTAAGAGATCTGCATATCATATCCTATCCCAAAGTGCCCAAAATGGTGTGCTGAGGCCCATGGGGTGTGTGCTGGACAAAGCCAATGGCCGCCACAGAGCAGTCACTTCATGTTGCATGCTGTTTTAGTAATCAAGAATGCGCTCCCTTTAGAAGTGTGGTCCACACAACTCTATCAGCTTTCAATTTCTGTTTTCTGGGTGTAATTCCTAAGCCCTTCCCTAAGGAGCAATCACCTAAAAGCAACTCGGCTTGCCTAACTCCAGACTTAGTGGTGAATTATGTCCTTTCATCTCGCCAGTTCCATCTTGTACATTAGTTCCATTACTTCATTTGTGGATGTTTGTGCTTCTTGCATCTCCTGCATCCCTGTGGTGCTGCTCCAGCTCAACAGAGAAGTGAAGTGATCAAAGGGGCAGCTGATAGCAGGGCCATCAGGGAATGGCTATTCCGGCAAAGGCTTTTGCTGAGCAGTTTATGTTTTGGGAAAGCACAAGTTTTGGGGAATTTGCATCTGCTTCATCCCAGAGCTCTCCCTTGGTGGTAGCTCTGGCAAAACATTTCTGGAAAAAAATCTTCATCCATTCTCCCCCTGCATAATGCTGCAGCGTACTGGGAGAAGAGTACCTATGCTGCTGAAGGTGGAAGACGGGAGAGAAAGCAAATGGCAGAAAATTTCTGTCTGATTCATCAGATGTGAAACTGCATTTCTCTAATGTTTTGGGGCCCTGCGGCTGCGCACTCCAAACCCACATTCCCTGGACTGCTGTTTGTCCCTCCCAGCCGTCCCCTGGGAACTTTGTGCAGCTGAGATGGTGCTGGGTTTCTGTGCTAGAATCTTCCCAGCTCTGTTCTGCCATGTATGTGTCCCAGTGATGTGGGGCAGCCTGGGACCTCTTGCCTCACTTCCACAGGATTATCAAAGTGTGGTGGGAGCTGCTGGAGTTGCTGGTGGGGAAGCCCACTTTCCACTGTTGTCTTCTCCTATCCCTGCCTGCTGTGGCCTACTGTTTTGGTTAGCAGCCTGCAGTCACCATTATAGCTGGGAAACAGCACCTCTCACATGGGGCTCTCACAAGGGGCCAGTCCAGGACAGCGAACACCACTGGGACTGACAGCATGCTGCATTCCCTCTCCTCTCTGGGAAAGAACTAAATTCCTCCTGAGTGAGAGAAAAATAATGAATAACAATCAGAAGGTGTTTTAGATCAATTACCCTACATCTGAGGATAAAACTCAGATCTCTTTCTAAACATTCTCGGTGTGGGGAGGGGAAAGCTTCCTTACTCAGTGCTGCATTTAGCAGCATGTGTTTTGTTCCTCGGCTGTGTGCTTGAAGAACTCTATGCCTGAAACTTTTTTTATTAACACTGAATCATTTATGTCTGTTACAAAGGAAGAAATTGCCACTGCACTGCCTCAAGAATCAAAGTAAAGGGAACATCTGCTCTAAACTTCTTGCATCCAATTATTGCTTGCTATGCATTATTACTTACTGGAGCAATGTGACTAAATTAAAGCTTCTTTCTTGTGCCTGCTTTTATGCATTGCTTTGGTATAAAATGTGTGGCTTGCTTAAAATCAACCTACAGCTAAAACTATGTCCGCACACAGCCCACGTGTACTTTGATGCAATTAAGGGCACAATAGGAGCATTCTGAAAGATTGCCTCTAAAAGGCCTTTTGTTCACTCCCCCATAGGGGCTGGCTGTACAAGCATGCAGAAATGCAACATTAAGGCAAAAGCCTCCATGAAGAACCCTGCAGACACAGAGCTGTTTTCTGTAGCTCAGCAGTTGTCTGTATGCGAAAGTAGGGAAGCAAGTGGTGCTGCGAGGGTGATGACCGTCCGGATAGGAATCTCCCCCACATCACAGGAATGCTTCTAATGAAGCCAAAAACCCACCAGAAGCATTCCAGGGCCACAAACCTGCAGACCACTGAAACTTGTGCCTGAGCTATGCTGCCAGTAGTGAGGCAAAGACAACAGAAGCAAACCACGCTAGTTCTGTGAGAGACAGACAGCCATTATTTTTGTGTTCCTTGCTTTCTACAGAGCATTCAACGTTACCATCGAGCTTAATTGATTGAAAAATATCTGAAAAATAAAGCCCTTGAACTTGCATGCCTAGAAACCTACCAGCATCACGTGTGTAGCAAAGGCCACATATCTCACAAAATACCACAACATTTCACAAAGGAGGTTTAAGAGCTCCAATTGAATAAAGCTTTCTCTGTGAAATATCTTTATGGATCTACAAAGCAGTTAAACCCTTCTTGGGAAAAAATGTGTACATCTCTTCCAGGGCAGTGGCAACAGTGCAACTACCACTGAGGCCTCATTAATAAGGTTTCTCCTTTATCAGTAGAAGGAAAAAAATAAATCTCCATTACAGAAAAGAAATTTAAACTACTAAATTCTGAAAGCCTTTTTTTTTTTTTTTTTTTTTTTTTTAATGCCATGTATGTCTAAAAGCAAAAGAGATACATCAGTCTAGGTCTAGCAGTGCTCTGGCCTCCCTAAAGTGGTGGGTCCTGCTACTTATAGTCAGTGACAATAGTAACAGGGATGAAATAAACTTGATAGGGCCCCCTTCTATCAATAATTTTGCTACAGGCATAGTACAGCATTGGATTTTGTGATCTGAGCTATAACAGCTTTAATTACAAGACAATTTGGTGCCATGTGCTGGAGGGCAGCAGCAAACCCTGCAGTGTTTCTTCTTGCATACTCGAATGGTTTTTCTCCTCAAAGAAAGAAAAAGAGTATTCCTCTATTCTCAGTATTCTGTTGTGTTTGTTTTTTTTCCCAAAGCTTATAATCCTCAAGCATTTCTTAGCTCCCTGACACACGTGCATTTCCTCTGCTCACCAGTCTCCTTTTGCACCCACAAGTTTTTCCAGCATTTTATTAGCAGAGCATGGTGCTATACTGCCTTAGCACATCTCCCATAGTTGTTATAATTGTGCCTGCGGAATGGAGATGCATGGTGTGTTGAGTGTGTGTTTTGTTCCCCACAGCCCTCGTTCACATCTTTTTCCTATAATGTGATCAATAGCAAGCAGTTGTAGTAATTGTAGCTTTTAATTTCCAGTTTGTGGTTTCAAATTTCTCATGAAAATTCACATGTTTTGCTTGAATTGTGTGGTACAGTTTCCTTTGTTTTACCCAAGATATCCCATGATGATTGTTTCCCTCCCTTCAGCCAGGCCCTGTGCTGACCCTGCTGTGTCCTGTGGATGCACACCTTCACAGGTGCTGATGTGTCTTTGCAACTCAGGTGCAGGCAGGTCTGGAAGCACAGCTTGGGGGGTGAGTCTGGGGTAAGATGCTCAGCGTGGTTGCATGAGCTCTGGGCACAATTTGGCTGTGAAGGGACTGGGCCAGAGCTGTGACCATTCATTTCCACACTCCTCAAAAGCTCACTTGCTCCTTTATCAAATAATTTGAGCTGGAAGGGACTCACTAAGATCACTGAATCCAACTCTTAGCTCCACACAGCACCATCCAGAATCCAAACCCTATGTCTGAGAGCACTGCCCAAATGCTTGGGGCTTTGCCCACTGCGCTGGGCAGCCTGTTCCATGCTCACCACCCTCTGGTGAAGAACCTAACACCCAGCCTGACCGTCTCCTGACACAGCTCCACTCTGTTTCCTTGGGCCCCTGCTCCTCGCTGGGCACAGTGAAGTGCTGCAGGCAGTGTGGGGTCAGACAGCTGAAGCAGGCTGAACAAACAGCAGAAAATAAGTGTGAGTGCAGAGGATGAGGCCCGGCCACTTGCCTGACAGCTGCTGACGCTGCCTGGTGCCAGGCCTCCCCCTCGGCGCCTGCTCCCCACAAAAGCAAAATGAGGAAGCGACGCTGCGTGACCGTGTGGGTTTCGGTTCAGCTCAGGCTCAGGCATAGC
The DNA here is from genome assembly GCF_987193195.1 of Phasianus colchicus. Classification (NCBI taxonomy): domain Eukaryota; kingdom Metazoa; phylum Chordata; class Aves; order Galliformes; family Phasianidae; genus Phasianus; species Phasianus colchicus. The sequence goes on along the minus strand of NC_143437.1, from coordinate 44,085,273 downwards.
TGGTAGCGACTGCTGGGCTCGATGAAGTCACAATCACTGCCTGTAAAAAAAAAGAAGAGTAGGAACTGGCCCCTGGCCTTGCCTTACACCAACATTGCTGCTACACAGGTGGCTGCATCTTTTTTTCCCAAGTAATTTGTTTTCTAACCTTAGCAGCGCTTTAGATGTGTTTGCATTTTAGCTGTATTTTCATCTTATTGCTGAGAGATCTTCTCTTTTAATCCATTTTACTCTAATGGGTATCTCCCAGGATACCTCCCACACTGGATCTTCACCTGCATTTTTGCATCTAAATGACTACAGAAAATGTCAGGAGGCTGGAGAGCTCCGTATCTTACATTGCTCTATGATTTGCTAACAGAAGAAGCACAAAACTAGCAAAGACTGGCCAAGGTTAAAAATCAGGGATATGATCTATTTGTTTAGGAATTTGCACAAAAGTTTCACTGTTGCACAATGACACGAATAATCAAGTTTTCTCTGAAAAACTTTGCTTTCCCACCCTTTCCCTCTCCTCCCTGCCTGCCAAGCCCCCTGCCTGCAGTGGGTGATGCCAAGCACAGCCCTGTGCCCTGCAGGGAATTAACACCTGCTCAGGGCACAGGAGAACATGGGATTTGGTAATGAAACTAAACCCCCAGCTGCCTCCATGTCTCACCCAGCCACTGCATGACTGTCTCCTGTAGGTATCATCACTTCCCTCATACCTCTTCAGTTTCACAGCCATGACTGGAAGAGTGGTGTCTCTTGAAGACCAGTGAATCAAAACCTGGACTGGAAAAGCCAAAACTGGGCTCTCAAAGGCTTTGCTGCTGAGCTGGGAGCAGGGCTGGTTCCTGCTTGGTGACCCTGTGCTCCTTCACGCTGACTTGTTCCATGCTCAGCCCCAGCCTGTGGGCTGCAAATGGAGCAATGGCTGCCTCTGTGTTGGGAAATGAAACAATGTCTGGGCATGGCTGAGAGACCACTCCTGGTGTCTGGTCTGGTCCCAGGAGCTGTTCCAAGGAGATGGAGGCAAGCTGACATGCAGCTGGGCTAGAATCTCCCAGTAAATTACATCTCAGCAAGTGGTCTGCCTCTCAGAACCACTGCAAGGCCACAGGAATGAAGTGCTTTCCTGGCAATTGGCACTCAGATGTAGCCATCTGGTTGCAGGAGGTCTCCTCCTCTTCTCTCCATGGTGATCTGCTCACACCAATGGTTGTCTAAAGGACCCCTGAGCAGGGACTGGGCCTGGTGCAGACAGGGAAAATGGAGTCTGCAGGAAAGAACTGCAGGGGCGGCATGTGAGGGCAGGGGAAAGTGCTCAGCTTTAAAGGGCTGAAGGACAGGTAGGTTTTGCTCTGTTGAAAAAAAATGTGAAAAATCTAGTGAGAAAAGGAGAAGTTCTGGGAGAAGAAAGAGGCCAGTGGTGTATGGAGGAAGGTGGGCAGCTAAGGGGAGAAGGGCAAATCAAGAGAGGTAGGTAATGAGGAATAAGGAGGATAATGCAGATTAATGGAGAAGTGAAGGAAAATTCTTATGCCTGTGGTAGGTGAGCACAAGTGATTGAAAGGAGGAAAAATCCTACTGCAATGCTGCAGGAGGATATGACAGTGAAATCTTCTGCTCTGTGGATCTCTGCAGAGCCACCCCTGCTCCTCTGTGAGATACCAAGACTGTGCTCCTGCCATCGGATGGCACAGTGCTGAAAAACACTGAGTGCATAAAATCATGATTCCAGACAAATAGACACTTATCTCTGCATGAGAAAGGGAATACTGCTTAAATATTTAATCATGTTTTGGTTTACAATAGTTTAATGGTGTTAAAACATCTGATACATGCTCAGAAAAAATCAGCATTTTAAAGCTATGAATTATTCTGGTTGATTTTTTCTTTTTCCCTCCAGATAAAAGTAACCATGTGACAACAGGCTCCCTCCAACAACTCAGCCTATGATAGTCTCATTACAGGCTAACGTATTCTCTCACACATCTGAACCAAACCATTGAGAAAGTAATAAGTGATCATTCATAGATGCAGACTGGTAGCTAATAGCATCCTCACTTACCTTCCAAACACTGAGCAGAATTAAAATAAATTCAGGATGAATGCATGCGGAAAACTCAATTGCAGTCACATCAGAGATGAACCAAAAATGGAAGCACTCGGAATTACTAGCGTAAAATCCAAATAATGACCTGTAATGGATGTCAGCCAGAGAGGACAACACATCTCTTGTGATCATCTTAAAGGGACTTAGTCGATGTGTTCACAACGCACATCTCAGCAAATACATGTAATTCTGGCTGAGTAGATGTGCAACACAACTGAGTGCTGAAGATAGACAGGAAGGCTTCTCCCAGTGAGGTTACGAGAGCCACGTTTCCCTTTTCATACACGTTTGGGCTGCAGCTCCCATTGCGTTACTGGAGAAGTATGCCAATGCATCTACTGTGTAGGAAGAGCATGGAGGAAAGTCAGAGGAAGGTCGCTCTGTCTCTTTGGGTTCCTCCTATAAGGCCATCAAGACTTCACCTTGCAGATTCTTAGGCCATGGTAGAAGCTGAAAGTCACCAGCATTTTGAGAACTAGTCCTTCAGATCTGTCACAGTTGACTTGTGACAGATTTTCTTCAAAAAGTTCCAGAGCAATGCCGTAGTGTCTGTGGGTTCCCCACAAAGGCAGGCAGCTGTCACACTCCTGCAGTGCATAAAGATGGCAATGTTATGGATAATAGAACACCATGATTTATTAAAGGCTGTGATCCTCCTGCAGCTTTTACTGTATCATCTTAAAGCAGCACTCCTATGTAGTACACTGAGCTGTCATTCTATTGGTTCCTCGCCAGGGTCGGCAAAAGTTTAAGGCTGCAACATGTTGGCTGATGATCTTAATGTGTGATTGGAGATCATCAAGAGGGGAAAAAGCCCCTGGTCATCACAGCATGAACATCTCATAGGGCAAGGGGAACCTGCCATGGAAGGGAAAATCCAGCTATAGGCTACATCAGCCAGTGCAAAGTGAGCAAGGTTTACATGCTGCACCAGGGAAAATAAAGGCAGACCGGCTCTACGGTTTGATGATTAGGGCAGGTAATTACAGCTCATTGGTTCCTGATTCTGCTCTTTTATTGACTTGCCATGGGACATTTGGATTGTAGCTTGACTTCTTTGTGTCCTTATTTTCCCTTCAATAGCATGGAAATGCTTGCTATTTTGTTGTGGCGTTGTGATGCACAGCTAATTTGAAGGAACATGACAAATGCATTAAAGCCAGTAAAAATGTTATCCAGAGTGCAGCAGCATTAGGATGTATACATGTTTGCATTTTAGAAAACATTCAAATTCCAGCTCTTATTTATCCTTTGCAAATGAAACTTGCAAAAAAGCAGGACAAATACTGCTAACACAGCTTTGCCACACACTGTCAAGTGCTTATAAACCCTATTTATAGCTACAGTTAAAGATTCAGATATGCAAGTGCTCCATTAAAAGACCACATTAATGAGCCCTTAGAGAAAATATCTCACAAAGCCTTTTGAGCTCGTAACTGCTCAGTTGCACAGGGCTTCTTGCTTGTTAACATTCATAAAATATGAATACTGTGTACTAAACACCAGCACTTTGTGGATTGCAATGACTTATCTCACCATCAACAACTTAACTTACGCAAGTGGAGACACAGCAGCACAGTTCCGCTGCAGATGGTCAGGCTGCACCAGCCGCTCACGTGCCGCCCTGCTTGGGGGCCTTTCTTCCTGGAGCAAATCTGAGTGTCAGGCTGACTTGCAGGTCAGTATCTGTGAGTATAATTTCAGAGAGAAAAATCAAATCTATTAGCTAAGGGTGGCAGAGCTGGGCCTTCTTGCAGCCACAGCTCCAAAGCGTGGCAGGCATTCAGAGCAAAATCTAATAGATAAAAGTCACAGGAGATCTTTTTTTTCCCCTTTGATATAAGCTGGCTGATGAGAAATGTCATTTAAGAAAGAAAAGTTTCTGTATTTGATTTTCCATTATTTCTCTACTGTTCTTTTCTCTCTGTGATTGTGCATTTCCCATTTTCTCTCCTTCCTCTCTTGGAAGCCCACATATTAAGGTGTGTGACAGATGCTCTTGCTTAAACATTATTGATGGGTATTTTAGCTTTATGAAGTTTCACTATGTAAACAAAAATTCCTTCAACCCATTTAAGAACGATTCTCTGTAACGTTTAATAATGTATCTCCATTCACCAAGGAGTCACAGAGGGCTTAAGCACTGGAGAAGACAAAAACCAGTCTGCATCCTGTCCTTTGCACCTTGGTCCAGCTGTCTTCCCAACAGAGCATGCGCTTGTACTCCCCCTCCCTCCCCCCAAAAAACCAAAACAGATGCAGACATGGTGTTTCAAAAAGCTTCAGGGCAGTTCAAATGTGCCTTTCAATAGTGCATTAGCAGGCTTGTTAAGCAGGACTAGAGTGCTCAGCTTTTTTTATCGTGGCGAATCCCTGACTGTTCAAAACATTAGCATCGTAGTGTAACAGCAAACCCTCCAGTGCCGTAAACTGTCCAACACCATGCAATTGCTGACCGCCTCATAAAACAGGATCACTTGCAGTCATCTGGGGATGTAGCTGAAGGCAGGGCGGTGGCATTTCTCCAAGGCTGCCTTTCTGCTACTCTCCTCATTAGTCTCATTACTTGCATCTGTCTGTCTTCTGACAGCGTTGCTGTCCTGTTGCTGTCCTGTGTCCCACAGAATCCCACGGCATCCCTTACCCTGAGCCCCAGGAGCATCTGTAGGTGATGCTCAGACATCACCAGTGCCAGTAAGCACTGGGAGACAGCAGGAAAGATCGCTTGGGCTGAGGAGAGGCCTGCTGGCTGGAAGGTGGACGCATAATTGGATGCCCCTTCATTAGGATGGAGTAAATTACTTTCTGGACTCCACTCAGTGTATGGACTCCACTATCTAAAAGGGAAGTGTAAGCCCTGATTCTCAAGTTCCTGGTCAAATGAAACAACACCTTATGGTGTGAAACATATTTTACAGCAAAGACAGTTTGGAGTGTCCATATTGTACTTTCCCCCATATATTGTCACTTAACCCCCTCGTGGAGCTCTGGAGGAGAGAGCCATTAGGGTTAGGCTGTACCCAGTGCAGGTGTTTTGGATGGCTGTGGGTGGCACTCACATCTATGGCCTTGGTGGCTTTCTCCTCTGGGCTGCTCTGGTGGAGAATGCCCATGCCCAAGAACCGGGTGAGAAGGAAAAGACTCTGTCATAAGGGGTCCTGGTGTAACAAAAGAACATCTCAGATGTTTTGTGTCTGCCTGTGGGCAGAAATGGCTTTGTAGACTTTCAGCAGTGAGAGCGCTAGGATCTCCTTGAGATCTTCCAGGATTAGCTGGCAATGGAGTAGGGGTTTGGAGACTTCAGGTCTTGCAACATTGGTTGTCTTCAACATCCACTGGGCACTGTGCATTTAGGAATTTCTTCTCCTTGCTTTTAGCTTCTGTGTAGGAAGCAAATTCCAGCCATTAAGGAATTAAAAAACTGTAAACCACTACAAAGCAAATAGGTTATCTCCATATCCTCCATGTACTCAATTCTTTGGGTGATAAGGGAAAACAAGAAAGTTGGAAAACATCTGTGGTTAGAGTTCAGGGGAAACCTCATAGGGAACGATGCTGGCTACAGGCTGGCCCAGACTTCAGATATGTTAATTATGTATAAATTAAGTTTTTGTGTGACAGTAAATGGAAGGATGAAGGGGGATTATGTGGACATGTGGAGTGAGTAAATTGTGCTGGTGGAGGTAGGATCTGTGTTTGGGGCAAAGGGACTGGAAAGAATTAGAAAAGGGGAAGCATCTTTGAGAAAAGCAGCCAGACTTATAAAAAATAAGAAAGGAATAACTTAAAGAAACAGAAAACATAACATGTTTTGTTGTTTTATTTTAGCTGAATTACAGCGAGGCACTTCAACAACTTTATAAAAGCAGATCTTATTATCTGTGCCTTCCCTCTCCATAAAATGCAAATAATGTGTTTTTGCTCACAGAGTAGTACAAAAACAAGCTCATTCATGTCTGGGAAGTACTTGTATGCTACATGGGAAGTATAGCAAAGATTATGAATATATAACTAAAGCTGTGGGCTTTCTTTGTGGCATTTGGCATCTGCCCAAATGTGCAGTGCATCATGCAGAAGGGCTAACAGAGAAGGACACGAAAATGCAAGCCAGAATTTAATGAGTTCTGGAATCAGGAACATGAAACTTCTCAAAACTGGAAGTGGGAAAACACTGAACTCACAGAGAACACTGAGAGTGGCATATGTATGCTTAAACATATAGCAAAAAACAGCAAAGAAGGGAAATACTCACAGATATATACCACAGAGTTCAAGAAATATGTATACCATTGAGAAATAAATCTATTTGGAGCAGAAATGACCACTGTTGATGACCAAGGAAATACAAAGAGCAATAAAGAGAGAAGAATATGAGACCTATAAATCAGCAGGGTCAGCTCTGCTGGAATTGGTACAAGAGCTTATTGTGAAAGAAGAATGCAAGAAAATGATCTAAAAAAAAAAAAAAAAAAAAAAAACTGAGAAAGGAAAAGAAGATGGGAAAAGATGTGAACACAATAAAAGATTTTATAAATTTGGTATATAGGAAGTGAAAGGTCAGTCAGAGAGACAGCCATCATCTTCCTGAGCAAGGGCAAGCTACCTTGACTAACAGGGGCTATTGCTGGAAAAGTGAATTACTACCCATACCTCAGTATTCACTGGGGAGAGGTAGAGAGTCTGTCACAGTTTCTATATATTTTCCAAGGACAGAAAATAAACAATCATTAACTTTGAACACTACCTAGAAATCAAGCAATTAACTAAACATACCAAAATAAAGCACTTTACAAAAAGGGGGATGTTCATTTCCCAAATTCATTTTTAAAAACAGATGCCAGAGGAATAAAATCAGCTAGCTATGGAAAAAGTACCTGGGCAATTAAGGGGGACTGTCACTGCATTGCAAACTTTTAACGGAGAAAAATGGGGAAGAAGTGCCTGTGAGCTCCAAAGAGCACACGGGACAGCTGATTAGCCTTATCAGAAATATATAATTGGGAACCAATTATTTTACTTCATTTAAAAAAAAAAAAAAAAGAGGGAAGGGAAGGGAAGAGTTAAGAGGAAAAAAATCAATTTTAACATTCTCGGATTTCAAAAGTACAGAGATTCATCGCACCATGAGATATTACTCAGTAAGATGAGAGGTCTGAGAATTGAGTCTGTAAATGCCTGGTGTGATTACAGAAGCCAGGTGGTGACAAAATAACACACAGAGATTGTTTAGGGTAGAGGTAGGTAATAGAGAGACACACTGCTGTACTGAGCTCTCTTAGCACTGAACAGCTATCACTGGGAAGAAAGAAGTACAACCAAATGCAAAGAAGAGGAAGACTTTTGGAAGGAGAGGATGTTTACAGTGGTGTATGGAGTTTAACCTGAAAAAAATATTAAGCTAGGATAAAGAAAGTCAAGGTAAAAGTGCTGTAAGAAGATAGCTGGGGCAAGTTGGAATTGGAAGAATACCTGGGGATAGCAGCCAAGTTTCTGCTTGTGTTCCATTTTAAGGTTCAGAAAACGAAAGAAGTAGGTGTGAACATTGCAACATCATATGCTTTGATGGAGTTCATGAACTTAACATGTGCATTTAAAATGTGCAAGGAGACACAGCTACCCAGGACACAAAGCTTGTTTCATGCTCAGTGGGCAATCAGCCTACAAGAAGAGCTAAGAAAAGGTCACGGCTCAGGCCCAGCCCCTCTGGGGACCAAGGTACCCAGTGACATGACAGGTTCGGTGACTGCTCCACAAAGCATTCAGAGCTGTGAGAGTGGAGCTGGCTCTGTCACTTTCTTCAGAAAACTTCTTGCAACCTCCCATTATGAAGGTAATTAGAGCATGCCACTGAGATGGGGAAAAACTGAGTCCAAAGCTTGCTCTCTTCCTGAGAGATATTTCAGCCCACAGCTCCCCTGTGTAATACCTTCTCAGATTAGGCTAGTTGCACTGCTCCTGTAATTGGTCCCAGGGCAGAATGAGAGCTGAGGAGACTGCATCCTGGTGCCTGGCCTGCTGCCATCTGGGGGGGCAGGGCAGAGTCAACCTGTGGCTCTGACGTTTTGTCCAAATTCTGAAATCTACACAGATAAGACATTCACCTCCAGAACAAGAGAAGACAAAGAGAGGTAAGGGAAGATGGGCAACCTTAACTGTCCCTGTTCACTGCCGGGGAATTGGACTAGATGGCCTTCAGAGGTCCCTTCCAACTCTAAGAATTCTATGGTTCTATGCTTGTAGAGCTATAGCATAAATTTCAAAAACAAAAATGTTTGGGAACATGAAAGTAAGGAGAAAATGCTAAGTCTGTGCTTATTGCAGTTATGCCAGCTGACGATATCTTTCCCTGATAAAGTTTAATCATGTCCTAAACAAGGGAAATGCTTAGTTCTTCTGGTTAGAAAATGCAGATGAATGTGATGTTGGAGGACCTGAAGCTTAAAAAGGAAACAGTGAAGTAAATACAGATTTGGTTAATGTGGAAATGACAGTGGGTACTCTTGAAAAGGGAGGTAATGGAGAGCAGTTAGCACTGAAAGTATCAAGAATCATATTTGAGACTCCATGTTCCTGGTACCAAAAGGAGGTAATGGTACTTTTCTGCAGCCACAGTGCCAAAAGGAGAGAAGGCTAATGGCTGGGGGACCTGAGCTGAACACTGAATGCTTTGGTGTCTGTGGGGCAGTCTGGTCACTCAGCTGGACACTGGTGTTAGATGCTTGCAGTGTGATGCTGTGAATAGCTTGCTCTCACCAGGAAGAAATTCTTCCCTTAATGAATGAATTTTACCGTATTTGTATCCCTGTGTATTTCAAATTGGTACTGTTAAGCTCATACAGCAAATGATTTGCAGACCAAGGTGCAAAAAGGAAATCACGAAGCACCAACTGTTGGGCCAGTAATCCTCATGCGTGTTTCCATGAATCTAGCCCAATAAAAAGTTGTGAAAATCTTTAACTCCCACCCATGGACAAGGTCAATAAGGGATCCTAACTTCCAACTGTTGCTGGCATTTACCTACCATCGATGCTATTAATTTTTCATGTTTGTGTGTAGATGGGGAGAAATGAAATGATAACTTCTTGTTAGCATTCCTTGATAGCACCTCTTCTGTACATTCTAGATATTTCTATTGAAGTCTTTGTGCTTCCATCTGCAGACATGACTTTCTCTTATAGCAGACCTTTAGCCACAGTGAAATCTGGCATTAACGTGTCAGGTTCAAACGTGAGGCCAGTCCTACACAAACCTTTTTTTGAAATAGGATTTGGTCTTGATGGACATAAATGGAGAAAGAGTCCACATTCCTCAGTACTGAGACAATTTTTGTTTCTGAGGGGCTGGGATTTGCCAGTGTATTAATGCACACTCAACTTATTGAAGAAATTTGTTATAAAATTCGACTCTATACTGTATTCTTTTTTTCTTTCTTTCTTTCTTTCTTTTTTTTTTTTTTCTCATTAATTTCAATCACAGAAAAAGAAAAGCCCAGCTGCATTAATTGGTATGACTCCCCTCAAGGGTATTGTGAAGCATGAAATTATTCCCTTCATTACTGACAATGCAGGGACACGAGTTTTCCCGCGAGGACCTCTCTTGTCTGGTGATCTGGTGACCGTACAGAACGGTGATAGGATTAGGGAAATATTGATTTAAAATTAATAGTTTGTCTAGGGGCTGGAAGGTAGCAAGGAGAAAAGCTTAAAAATACAGAGAGTACACCTGGCTTTGAGGGTCTTGGAGGCAGTTAGGTCTCAGTCTGCTGAGGCATCATTTGCCACAGCTCTGGTTTTCCTTTTAAAGGACAGCTGGGCTGATGTTTGGTGTTTGAAACATCCACAAACAAGCAGAAAACCAAATCAGTGTAAAGCCGGCCAGATTCATTTCTCCTTTTTAATTTTTTTTTTTTATTTTTGGGAGTCAGAATTTCATTTCCCTAAAGCTCGGGGAGAACTCAGACATGAGCTCCCAGGCTGGCCCACACATTTCCAGCTGGTGGCAGGACCATAGCCAACAGGGTTTGCCCTTTGCTGCAGCAGGTAGCCAGCTGCCTGCCAGGCAAACACCGAGCTCCTGTCATTCCAGTGTGGGTGAATAGATGAGGAAGAAGAAAAAAAAATCCGCCCTTCTTTGTGTTTTTCATTTGCTGAGCAAGCAAAAAGGCATCTATTGCTACTTTTGCTGCATTTGCAACATTTTCTTTAGCAAAGGTTTTTTTATGGAAACAAGGCTGCCTGTGTGTGGAGGAAGCAAACCTCCTGACAGCTATGTCATTTCCTTTCCGTCTGTGTACCACCTCCACTTGTCTCAGGGAACATCTGGCTGCAAAGGAGCAGGGACATTTCTGCCAGCCTCTGATCTTTTCTTAGCTGGTACCAGATGATACTGTCAGGTCTTTACTGCAGATTAAAATTTGCCGATATGCATGCATTTGGGTATTGTTCCTTCTATGCTCTGGCCAGACTTACTGGTTTGGTGATATCTTCCCTTATTGCTGAAGAATAGATCCAAGCCAGCAGTGACCCTCGCTGCATGGGTGTGTACATTAGCTGAGTGTGAAATACTGAGCAGTGTCAGACACACAGATTGTTCCATCTCTTGAGCAGTCTCTGTGCTGAGGATTAGTCATCAAAAATAATCAGGAAAATGCATTACAGATGAAGGCTATGGCACTAGAGATAACCTTGCCATTAAAGGTTCCATAATGCAAGCACATTGCTCTCTCAGAAATGGAAACGAGGATAACATGTCTGTTAACTGAATCAATAGTGATCAATGCAGTGACAATAACTCAAGAAATGGATGCATTAAACAGAGAGTAAGAACCAATATGCTCCCATTCTGAACCATGGCACTGCAATTTAGAGATGCTGAAGGGACACAAACCATATTAGTAATAAGATTGAAATCATTAGCAAAAAACTGAAATAGAAAATAATTACAGGTTTTTGTTTTAATTACATTGTATGGAGAGGACGAGTACAGAGATAAAGTAGCTTTATGATCCAGAGTGAAATCCCATTTTCTCCCTACGGTTACCCAGGAGTCACACAACCATCACAGACGATGTGGCAGACTGGGCGGAAAAGGAGCACCATCAGCCAAGGACAGCCTCGTCACCTTCCCCAAGCTACCCTGTGATGGGGAGAGAGACAGCTTTTCTGTTGCAGCTGAGTAAGGACCGAGAAGATGCATTTCATCATTCTACCCACATGCTTTCAGAAAGGAAAGAAAAAAAGACTTAGGTTTAACAGGCCCATTGGAAAGGTTGATGCAGTCGGGAGAATGATATCACACCAAGTTAACATGCACGTGAGGGAACTAAAACCCCTGCTGGAGGAACCTGGGGGAGGGCAGGGGGGAAGGGGAAAATATGCAGCAAACTTGGCACCTGACAAATGCAGCTGTTGATGCCGTAGGTATCTTGTGCACAGTACAAATGATAAAAGCAGAGCTGCATATGTCCCTACCCTAAGCTTACTGCATACTAAGCTCCTGCAATGATCACTGGGAGATGTATAAAAACACCCCAGAGGCTATAGACTTGTGGTTAAATACACTGATTTCATGACCTTATTAGGGCTTTTCCTTCATCAGAGAAGAATAGAATGTGATCCATAGTCACTGGGAGCGTGCATTTGAATTCTTCCACCCTATTAACATACCCGTGATTGCTCTTTTAATTTAAATGTCTTTGATCACTGCAGTGCACTTTCACACCATTCTCGAGAAGCTAATCATGACTATGGCAGAAATGATGCTGCAGTGTTGGTGACCATTTCCCAGGAACACAGAATCCCAAGTATTGTTGCTTACAAGGATGCTTTCTGGAATATGGTCTTAAGAGCCCATAGTTTGGGGTACCTGTGAGCCAACATTTGGTCACTGAAAGTCCCCGCAACAAAACAGAAGAGGTAGAAGCAGAAAGATAGAAATTGGTTTCTGGAGATGCAACTGCACATTTGAAGCACTGTCGCAGAGCAAGTAGAAAAATCTTAGGAAAAGACACTTGAACCTTTTAAGCATCATCATTTGGCACTAATGACCTCTCATGCATATTTATGTACAGCACTTAGCTTGATAATAACCACTTGAAAGACATTTAATTCTTTGCTTAGGAATGAAGCTATGTGAAGTGTGACAAAAATGCTCCAAAGTCCAGATATTAAAATACAGAAACAGCCCTGGTATTTCCTGCACATCGGCCAAAACTTCCTTCTGGGAGTATACGGTTTAAGAATTTACATACTTCTTCATTAAGTCTTTATGTATTTACAAGCAAATAGACATACACACACACAAGAGTTAGTGCAATTAGGTAGATGTTGCAGGACTTCAATCAGGCTTTCCTGAAAGAATTTCAGACAGGTTTTGTGGCTTGGGTTGTTTTGTAAAACCTTTTTGTTGCACAGAACTTAATGTTATTCATTATGCACTGAAAGCAAAATCATATGACTACTATTTCCTAAGTAACATAATTATCTTATTGATTCTTATGGGGCAAAACACTAGTTTTATTGTTAATTAATACTGCCAAATCTGGTTATGCAATTCTGGATATAGGAAGTTTGGTTTGATGTGTGTTTAGGTGGAGAAAGTGTAGAAATAAATAACCTTTTTTTCCATTCCAGATTGTGAGTATAGACAATCTTTTATGTGATCTCTGTTCCTAGCTACTACAGAAAAGTATGTGCTATAACCTATTATCACTATTCATCAGCAGGAAAGAAATACGGATAATGAAACATAAAAGTGTCCCATGAAAACTACATTTAATAAAGCTTTCAGTAGTTGAACAGAAACGTACCAGGCAAAGAAACACTGTTCTACTGTTTCAGAACCAAAGTAATTTTATGAAAAATGAAAAGAATACTTGCAATAATTTCAGGCACTCACCCTTTCATTCTTGTTTTAAGAGGAAATATATCAGAAAATTCTTGCACAGAGGGCACATAAATAGTATTTTGTCTGTCCCACAGAAAAGACAGTATGAAAGATTCATTAGGCACTTGGACATAGAAGGACTTCTTGATTCTTTCAGATCTTGGCCAGTGCTCTAACGAAATCTAAACCTGCTACATCTGCCATACTACACTGTTAATTAGTTTTCTATTTATTTAGCAGGTCTAGAAGTGGAAAGCAATCTATTGCCAGTGAATTATTTGACTTCTGTGCTAAGCAGGCTGCATTCCAATCCTCTAATGTTGAAACTAGCATGAATCCAACTTTCATCTCATTGCCATGCCAAATTAGCACCCAGCAAATTCTGGATACAAAGACTTTTTTTTTTCTTTCCACTTTGGTTTGTAAAGTCCAACATTTCTTGGAAGTCAAGAAGTTGAAGCTAGGAAATTTTCTGCAGTATCCCTTTTTCCCCACTGCTACAGTGGAGTAAATATAAGATGCCTATATATACTGAGATATGTTTATACTGAAAGAGGAACACAATTTTAAGCAGATTCTCTTCACTATGTCAACTAAAAAATAGTGATGTATACTCATCAAGATTTTGAATAAAACATCGTCCATTCCAAGAAAAACTCAGAATGCCTTAACAAAGTTTATGAGATGACTTTTGCACATGCTTTGCCATTTTCTATTTCTGTCTCTCTGTATTCTGCAACATATTGCAGCATCTAAACATGGCATTCTGTATGGGACTGACTTCTGTCTTGCAGTGTCAACAGAACCACGGGGTTGTGAAAGTATTAAAGAAAGACAGACAAAAATAGAAAAGAAATTGACTAGAAACTAAACCATGAATCCTTGCATAATGCAGTGCAGGAATTACAGTGTGTTAGAGGTGATTATAAAAATACAGACCCATATCCAGACTTTTGAGTTTGCCTTGAACTTTGGGATTTTTCTAAAAATCTAGATACGAAATTCAAAGAATGTGAGTTTGGGACCAGCCTTGTCCAAAACAAGCCACTATTATGCAATAAGCAAGTGAAAAACTATACTGAACTTCAGCGAAGAAATGACTAAGCTGTTCCCCTGCAATATTATCTGTAGAGCATCCTTAATAAAATTCTTCACATAGGCAAGGTGTTGATTTACAAGATAAATCAGAGTAGCACAATATACAATGCCGGAGAGCAGTATACAAAACCTGGGTCTAAGAGCATGCTGGGGACAGGGTTCACAAAAGAGCAGCTCCCTTCAAGGGAGAGCTAATAAATCTTTTTTTCCTAGACTGATTGATGTTTTTGGAAAAATGTTTTTGGATTTCAGGTCTGAATCAGAAACAGTGGGCTTTGAGTCAAGTACTGGTTGAAAACCAACCTATGGGAGCTGAACTGTACTGTGATCCTATCAGAGTCTGAAGAAAGAAGACAACAGACTATCAGAGTCTGTTGAGACAAGACAAGGGGGAGTGATTTCAAACTAAAAAAGGAGAGATTTAGATTGAATATAAGGAAAAGTTTTTTTGTTTTTTTTTATGATAAGGGTGGTGGAACAGGTTGTCTAGAGAGGTGGTGGAAGTCCTTTCCTTGCAGACATTCAAGGTCAGGCTGGACCAGGCTCTGAGCAACCAGATCAGGCTGTAGAGGTCCCTGTTGATTGCAGGAGAGTTGGACTAGATGACCTTTAGGGGTTCCTTCCAACTCAAATGATTCTATGATTCTATGATTCTATATTTCTAATTGATTAGATGGCTTGGTTTTCATAGGAAGAACAACTTACCTAAAAAACTGGTAATTCTGAGCCTGGAAAAAATAAAATGGTCCAGCATAGTGATTGATATCTCTAACTCAGACTCTGCAGACATGCAGAGACAGTCATTCAGACATGAATTCCTGAGTGCTCCCGGAACCTCCCTTCTTACTGCTCGGTGCTTCATCATGGTAGAAAAAAAAGGAAAGAAACTGAGTGAGTCAGAAAGAGTAATTTTCCAAATTTGTTTAAGTTGTTTTCCAGGGTTTCTGGCACGTTCAAAAGAACTGAACAGTACTGCTTAACAGAGTTTGCCAGTAGGCAAATGTTGCATTTGCTATGGTTGGGTCTGAATTTTTGATAGTCAGGAACCCGAAGAGTACAAACTAGGATTTAACCCTCTCTTCCAGTGTTGCTAGAGCTGAATGGACTGAAGCAAGCAGCTGAGATTTAAGGTAGAAATCTGAAATCTAGAATTGCAATAGTGAAGTTTGGAAACATATAAGCATGTCTTCCAATGATTAAAAATAAGTCCAAGAGTTTCAGGATGTACCTGGCCTGCAGTTTTTCCAACCAAATTAATTATCTGCATACACATATGACACACTGCCAAAAAGACTTCTGCTTGTTATGAACTATTTGCAATCTTCCTGCAAGTTGCCAGAGCTGAGTGTCAGCTGCAGCTCCCGTTTGTTTGTGCCCAGTTGGGAAATTTTGGTTCTATCCTGACTGTCCCCAAGTACTGAATGAATGGTAAAGAATGTCCTCTTTCACTGATTCCTTCTGCCCAGCTGGGAGGGACAGGGAGCCTACCCTAAAAACAAGGCTGCTGTGATGCCCCTCTTGCTGACTGGGTTGTGTGCTTGTGCTTTATTTCATGCAGTAGCATATAAAAAGAGTTTGTTTAACTCCCATATGCAACCAGCAGGTGCTTGTGACCATGGGAGTTGCATATTCAGTGAATGACAACATAAAATCTTGAAACCTGCAGAAAGAATTGAGAATTTCTGCAAATTTCTCTCTTGTCTGGCTGCTCATTTTGACTGGTTATAAGAAAAAAAAAAAAAAAAAAGCCAGTTGGCATAAACCCCATCTGTTCTATGCAGCAGTATGTGTGTGGTTAGGAGGAGTATTTAAAGGGACAAGCGAGCAGTGTCATTGGGTAAACAGAGGAACTGAATATGGGATCAAAATCCCTTTTGATGCATGAAGTGGGCTGCGATAACTGGAGATCATTCAACAGTTTGAAAAATACTAGCAGAATAAATGGATCCTTTAAATCTAATGTACATCCTGGGGGGGAAATATATATATATTCCCCCCCAGAGAATATAGTATATATATATACATATATATACATACATACAAAGTTCCTTAAATTATACCTCCATTATACGAACTACACCTCTGCAGATGTTGCACTGAAATGAAAAGCTTCTCTCCATACTCAGTGGAGAAAGAACTTTATTGAACAGTGGAATGAGACACTGAGTGTTAGGTAACATTGTACAACATGATAGATATATCTTACATTTGTTCTTCTGGTCTGTGGTGCTCCCTAAAAACCTTTGCATTTCATGAGGCCCGATGCAATTTTTTTGTGTTACAGAACAACCCTGGTGAAATCATGCTTTTGCCATGAGATCTGAGCTGTTCTGAGGAATGGGAAAGAAGAGACAGAGGAGGAGAGGAATCACTGAGCTCTACTTTCCACAGAATAAGGCCTCTGGAAATAAGATGGTGTCAAAATCTCTGCATTTATCGTTAACTGCTTAAAAGGTCCTTTACAGTTCAGGCAAGAATGATGCTTGCCCTGGCAAGTTTATGTACTAATTGAAACCTCTGCGTTTGTGTGTCAGCACAACACAGCAAAATGGAGAGCTGCAGTGGCAATGGAAATACTCTAATGTTGCTCAAGTCAAAATAAAAACTTCATCTTGTTTGGCATCAGCCATGAGAAAAGGTGGATATTGCTGCAGGACAGGGAGACATTGGAAAAGAGAGGCTGGCACAGCTAAGGGGGAGCGGCCCAGTGGGAGAAGCCTAGATAATTAGAGAGGAGAGAAACTATGCAGGAAGCTTAGAAAGCCACGAGCTATGGGGTAAATTAAAGGAGACAGAGCAGACTGAGTAGATTTGATTGTCTGAATTACATGTGTGCATCTGAGTAGCAGGTGAAAGGAATGAAGATGAGGTAGCAGTCTGAAAGCCTTTAAAGGGATCACCTGGAGGCTAAGGAGCAGGTGGAGGGTTGAGCTGTGGAGGGGAGGAAGCAAAATAAATCTTGGGAAAGTGGGGGAGGGGGGTGTACATTATCTGGAGGTAAGTATGGTTGTGTGAATGTCAGGGATAAGTAGAGCATCAAGAGAGAGAAAAATGGGAGCTTGAAGCTTGACGTGTGTG
This sequence comes from Phasianus colchicus, assembly GCF_987193195.1. NCBI lineage: Eukaryota > Metazoa > Chordata > Aves > Galliformes > Phasianidae > Phasianus > Phasianus colchicus. The sequence continues at coordinate 44,068,115 of NC_143437.1, read as the reverse complement.
CTGTGGGTCAGGAGAGGGAGCAGAAGCATTAGGAAGGGGGGGAGAGGAAGAGAAGAATGTCTCTCATAGGTGAGACAGCAAAGAATGTGAGCTTTAGTAGGCTGTTTGTTCAGTGTAACATACAAAAGAGTAAAAGATAGAGGGCTACTGCCACTATTAATGCTATATCCTGAGCAGTGTGCAGTATTCAATCTCATAGGGTTAAGAACTTGCTAGTAAATGGCAATACAAGTGAAACGCTCAGTTGGGAAGCTATGGTTTAGTACAGCCAGTGTGATGGGGCAAAGCAGGAAGATCTGTGGCATGGATTGGTGTGTGGTCTAACATCAAGAAAAGCAACATTAAAATATAAAGAGGGTTAACTTTTCAGGGACAAATGGTTCCAGGAAGCTCTGGACATGCTGAGCTTTGAACTGTTCCAGTGAATGAATGCATTCTTAAGAGATCTGAAGTTACAAACTTTCTTTTCTGCAGCACAAGCTGTCAGGCCCCTGGCATTGTTTATCGCCTCTTGCTGCAGCCACTCTGTCCCATTCACACCCACTGTCCTTTGCCAACACCCTCTGCATTTTCCTTGAGTTTGCTGTGTTGATTGGTTGAGTTCTTCACATTTCTCTACTCCCATGCTACATTTTTGCTGCTGTTAGGAATGAGGTGACCTTAAAGCTGTATTCTGTTCTCCTCCCTTGAGCTTCTGCCCCAGTGTGCATGGATGAATGTTTGCCCCCTCAGAGTGATTTCTCTGTAGGTGCTCTGGTATTGCCATGGAGCAGCTTGCTGCTCTCTTTATCTGCTCCTTGAGATTTGCTCTCGTTCCTCTTTGATGCTTTGTGGTTTCTGATGAATAGACGTTTGTGCTGGCAGCAAGAAAAAAGGCCTACTTCCTATCTGTTGAGACTTTCCCTGAAAGATGGTAAAACTCAGCATCTTTTAAATTTTGGAAGAGCTGGCCAGTCTGGGGCGGGGGGTGAAAAGGAGCTTCTCTACATGCTAATCCTGGGGAATGTCCTCCCGTCATGGTATTTTTCATTTGGCTTTGAGAAATCTATTGATCAGCAATGGATTTTCTTCCCTTCAATATTTTTGAAGGAGAGACCAACTTTGAGCATCGCTGAAGTCACAGCTCTTTTCTTCACCTCCCTCCCTCACCAAAGGCCTTTGTATAAACTGATGTCCTCTGTGTCCTGATGGACTGAAGGGAAATGTGTGCATTCTAACACCAAATCTGAGTTCAGAGGTTTCAGAGTAGGACATAATGTGACATCTGTCCTCCACTGAGTGTGCAGGAATAGCATGGGAGGGCCATGGGTTGTGATGTAGCTGTGGTTTTGTGACACAGCAGTTTGTGTGGTGTAGTCAGTAAAACAACAACTTGCAGACGCCTCGATTCCTATCTTTCATATAAGTAATACGTATATGAAATGTGCATGTATCTGCATGTATGTGCACTGGGTAATGTGTTTCTGTACTTATAATTTAATGCTTTTAAACAGCTGGTCATGTCAAGAAGAAGTACAAAATGCCAAATTCAAAATTCTGTTAATTTGCAGCTCATAATATTGTTAAGTTTTGTTGTGTTTTATGTTCTGTTTCCCACTACTGTTCATTGTGGATTCTTATTTCACCATATTTAAACATGTGATGCAACAGAGAAAATACTACAGGTGAAACGCCTGTCTGCCAGAGTTTACCTGGGGCAGTTTTGAAGCCTGTCAGATACTGTTATTGGAGTTATAAAGAAGTTTAGAAAAAATAATCTTTTTAAGATATATTGTAATTTTCTTCATTATTCTGGAAAATGAGGGGTGAAATCCTCACATCTGTGAATCAAAACATCTACTGACAGCTTGAATCTTCCCTCTATAGGTTCATAAAGGCATCTTTTTAGTTTAGAAAATAACTGGTTTTACGAACTAATTGCAGTTTAGACTCATTGCTGACTTCACACTTAATTTTGCTTATGGGTTACAAAAAATTGGGCAAATATAAGTTTCCTTGACATTCTGTGTCAGCAGAATAACTGAGGCTTTTCACTTTTACACAGAGTAAATCAGTGCCCAACAATACTCAGGAAAACATTTGGAGAAGATCGAACAGTGATGGTACAGATTCAGGTGAGTGTTTGCACAGGTCGTGTGACTGTAGGACTATTCGTTCTGTTCCTGGCTGGCAAGACTGAGATCTCAGAGTGAAGAGATCTGTTCTACTGCCTGGGCCTTGTTCGCAGACTAGTTAATGTGAGCTTTAGGGATTAGGTCACTACTATATTTCATTTCATTGCTGGCTCTGCTACTCCTCCCTGCTACTCCTTCCTTTACTGAGGGACATGTTGGATCCTCCTTTTGTCTAGCAGCTTTTTGTTTGTTTTTAACTTTCATTTTCACAGCTGAAATATAACCAGGAAGACCTGGTTCAACATACAAATGCTCCGTGTCAAAATTAGAACAGAAACCCCTCAGTGAAGAGGCGCTAGAACTTCATTTTTTGGTGATTCTAAGTAAATTTAGAAGGTTTTTATGGTGTGAAGGGTCAAAAAGGGAGTGCAAGTACTTCAGAGAATGAGTGCAGAAGCCTTACTTGGGATTTCTAAGAACGCGTGCATAGTTTGCTTCAAGAGTACATAAGGTGGTAACCCAGCCAAGGTGGCTAAGCTGAGCACTGTACTGTTACCAGATAGCCATGAAATATAGGGGATCCCATTTTTGACCTCCTAGTTTCAGCTTCATGCTGAAGCAGAACAAATAAACCTTCAGATGTTGAGGCCTATCTTCAAATTTATTTTCTAATTCCCTGCTGAGCTAGAAAGCATCTAACATGTTTTGTTGCTTGTGCAACCTTCTGTGAACCAAGATACCAACATCCAGAAGCTCTGTCTTGAGCTGTGAAGCTAATTATTCTAAAAATGAAGCCTTTATCCTGTTTGGCTGAAGCTAACAAACTTGAAATTCAGCTATTTCTTTGAAAAGAATGGTCTGCTAATTGGTGTTGAGCCTTAAATATTTGAGCATGTTTATTTCTCCTACTTCCCTAAATTATGCTTCAGAAACACTCCTGTTATTACAGTCTATGAAATCAGACTTATCAAAAAGGAAACATCTATTGATATCTTGAGAGATGTGTGTCTAATTAAGGTTGTGTTACTGCACATATTTTATATTAAAGTAAATGCTTCTTGCAATTTGACTTTAATCAGGTTTGAAGGGCTTTAATAACTGCTTTCCTCTTTTTTAAAATTTATTTTCCTCGGGCTAAAGGAAGAAATGCACTTTTAGTTTGCAAAGTTGCATAATTTATCATCACCTGAAGGAATCCTAACACAAATTGTAGTTTGTATTCAATACATTTATTCCCAAAAATGTTGGCAGCTGGTACTATACAGACATTTAGAATGAAGGCTCTGGGGGGAACCCGGATGAAGTCAGAAGTATTTGTGGACTCTAGTTCTCAAGTATGATCAGATAGGCGCTTTTGACATTTGAGTCTCTCAACCAATCTTACTTAGGACTATAATTACTAGAAAGGAAAAAGATTCACAGGTTTCTGAATTGCTGATTTAAAGTTTCTAACTTACAACTGTGTCTGGTGGTGATGTTGTGCAGGCTCCCTGCTTGTGCAGTTATTGTCCTTCACCATTTTTGTTACTGACTTTCTTGCTTCATTTACGGTTACCACTGTTGGAAGGAAATTCGGTTTCAAGTATGCAGTTATTAAAGCACTTGTCCCGTATTTACATTCTGCTTTCCTTGTGCTGTCCCTCAGCTTAGCAGTTAACTTCATCCTTCATAGATTTTTCCATGCAATAATTTAAATAATATATTATGCAACCTGATCTTAAAAGATAACTTGAGAGCAACAGATACTAGCTACTACAATTTTTCATTGTAAAACAGTCAGTTTTGAGTGTCATATATACCTATATGAAAGTATGTCCAGCTTTTTTGAGAACAGTCAAGCAAGTTTATCGAATTAATTGTTTCTGTGAAATAGCTGTGTAATAGATTATCTGAGCTTTACTGGCAGAGGAACACGGTAACGTAGGGCTCTTTTGTACAGCATATTTTAGTCTTCTAGTATATACTCATATATTCACACTAGTACCATAAATCACAGAATGCCTTGGGTTGGAAGGGAACTCAAAGCCCACCCAGTTTCAATCCCCTGCTGTGGGAAGGGCTGCCACCCACCAGGTTAGGCTGCTCAGGGCCCCATCCAGTCTGACTTTGAACATCTCTAGAGATGGGACATACACAGATTCTCCGAGCAATGTGTTCCAGTGCCTCACAACCCTCTCAGTAAAGATTTTTTTTTCTAATATCTAGCCTAAATTTCCTCTCTTATAGTTCAAAGCCAATTATCACTACTTGTGTGGGAGCTAAAGTTTATTTCTTTTATCTGGATTTTTAAAATTTTAGTGTTTTGTTACTTTTCTCATTAAACTGTGTAGTAACCTCAAATTGAAGTTCTGATACTTAGTAGTATCCAAATAACAAATAGATGATACTGTTTCTGGTAAAAAAAAAAAAATATATATATATGATTCAAGTAGATGTAGCAGATAACAAGAAAGGAAAGAATAGTTATTCCCCACTAATGGGGTATCCAGGGATAGAATAATCCCAAGTTTGTTCAGACTCGCATGTCCATGCTAAGAAATTCAGCAGCACAGGGGATGTGTCCAGGTGTGTGTGTCCCCAGGTTGCTCCAGCAGTTGAAAGCTTTTCCCTCAATACCAACTAGCACTCAGCTGAAGGCTTGCCAGGCATCGCTTGGTAGTGCCCACCACTGTACTGGATGAAAGCTCCAGTAGGAAAATGGCCCTGTGCTTGGATCCTGCTTCTGTTTGCTTCATTTATTAGAATAGATGCAGCCAGAAAGTCCATGCTAAAAGCTGACATGGAATATAGATACCGTTTGTCTCACTCCATTACCTCATAAGACATTATTATTAAAATCACCCTGATAAAATGACAGTGTTTAAAAACAAATGAAAAAAAAAAAAATCCTTCAAATAAGCAGCACAATTAAGATGCTTCTTTACTTTTCACCTTTGAGGATGGTTCTAGTTTCTTGTGAAAGCCTGAGAAGACAAATTAAAGGAAGCAAAAGAACTGATTCAGAAATCCTTTCTGAAAAGATCCCAAATTAGATCATGTAATTAGTACATGAGCATTATAAGCACTGACATTTGGTGGAAATACATTTATGCAAACAAATTCAGTTCACATGGTTTAGGAACATTGAATGATCTTTAGGAAGGAATGATGCTTGAGGTTTATGTAAGTTTTTGTCGTATTTAATTCCTGATATTTAGTAGTTCTTAAAACAAGATTTCTCACAAGTTACCGTAGAGTATCCCTAATGAGAAAATTATTAATGGTAATTGTTTAAAAGTGGTAGAAATGGAATGCTGGTAAATGATTGTTTTGAAGTAAGGAATGTATAGTCCTGAAGAAATGGTACAGATCCCATAATTAGTTTGTTCTGCATTTTTCCTTGCGTAACCTTCCGTGTTTTACCAGCAATTTCTTTTGTCTTTCCAATACCATTTTCTACTCATAAAGCTTGCAGATTCTGCTGGCAAAAATAACAGGTAAGAAAACAGTTATCAAACAGAAGTCTGTTCTTCTGCCCCTGCCCCCTTCATGTGGAGAAACAGGAGAAACCAGGGTAAGAAAAACACTCCTTGGAGAGAAAACTCTTCCAAATTTACTTTAATTTTGCTAAGTGGGCACTGTTGTTATTGAAAGCTGCTTGCCTAGAAGAACAACTGCTCTCAAGAGCTCTTGAGAGCATGTGAAGAAATCTGGAGTTGATTTGTGTAAGAGGGAGGAACAATCTGTTTCACTTCACCAGCATCGTGCAGTTTCGATATTACAACATTCACTTGTTAGAGGAGCTCTGTACAAAAGCTAATGTTTCTTAATGGCTAGAGGTGGGCTGAGGTTCCTTCATAGATTAATTTCTAAATGTTTGAAGATCACTTCTGAAAACCAGATTTGCAGGAGGTCAGTACTATGCCTGTGAGTGTGAACTACAAATCTGAACATTATATACCACTTGACAATAGGGAAAGGGGAACCCACATCACCTATTTTAACTTGAGAAAACTTGTAGACCTGCTATGATGATATTATCAGATGATGAACAAACCTGCCTTTTTTTTTTTTTTTTTTTTTTAAATGAGAGAATGCCTTCAGAGAAACTTGTATTAGTACATCTTATGCTTAACCTCTAAGTGCTTGGCTAGTTGTGGATTCAGCTCTTTGGGAAGTACATCTGTTAGGAGCTCTGGGTCCATCCATCAGAAATTTACTCGTTTGAGTATAGAAAAAATTCTGACAACTTAAATTTTATACGCTACACCCTTTGTTTAGACACCATGGAGGAATACCGTAAGGATGTATCTAAAACTCAAACAAAAACCACAAACATCCCATCAACAAAAACCTTTCAGTTCAGTGCCATTCACGGATGATCTATGCGATAATTCTACTAGTTTAATACAGAAACAGCTAGACTTCTCACAGTTTAGGTCAAATTGCTGTTTGCACGTTGAGTATTATGATTCAGCTGTAAGAAATATTTGGGGGGGGGGAATAAAAAAAGGTAAATTTATGCAGGAATATATTGGAAAAAGTCCTGGTGTAAAAATCAAGCAGATCCAAGAAAACTTCCTTGGAAACATAACTGCGCCCCACTGCCTGCTGGTAATATGCATCAATACTGGAGGCAGCCTTAGGGAAATGGGACATAACTCATTTTTAGTGTTTGCCACAATTGATAAATATTTAGTGAACTTACCTGAAATTTTGTGTGTGTGTGTATAAAATTATATATATATATTATATAATAAAGTAGAAAACACATAGGAGCTTGAAGCAAGTTCTTTAGATAGCAAACAATTAAGGGAAGGTTTTTACTGATATAAATTGTAACCAGTCTCGTAATCCTGATTTGGTACCTGGGAGCAATCAACTCCACTACTTTTTTTTTTCCTAAAAATTAGGATTTTGCATTGAGACCAGAGATCTGAATCTGTTGTCGGAACCTCTGATTCAGAGAAGTGAGGAATGCAGTCCATCCTGGTTTACTCTTGAAGGAAAACTTAAGAGGAAAGAAGACCTTGCCTTTAAGAACCCATGGTTTACTTGCATAATTGCTTTTGCACGTTTTCATCTTCTGGAAGCAGAGGTTACTCTAATAGGTTATAAAACTGTGGATGCAAATGAGTTTTAGAGGAAGAAGACAGGTAGAATGTGAACTAGCTAACACGTAGGCCTGAAGTCCTGTTGTCTAGGCAAGATTTTCTGGTTCCTCACATCAGCCTCTTTCTAAATAAACTTCTGAGGGAGAGGCTTGTCTTCAGTGTCACTCTGCCAGACTGAGGTTTGACTGATGGAAATAGCTGTATAATGTCTAGCTTGGGCTGAAATTCTTTCTAAATTTTCATTTTCCAGTGAAAAATTGTTTCAGTCACCTGTTGGGTATCACAGACAAAGCTGCCAAAAATAGTAAAGTCAGTGTTTGAAGCTCACATTTAACAGCAACTTCAGAATAAATGAGACATGGATAACTTTATTGGATTTAATTACATGCAAAACTGAACAACTCCGATATGAAGTACAGCAAAAACATGAATATATTTATTAAGGCAATGTTTTATGAAATCCAGACATAGCTCCTCCGAAAGTAATGCCTCCCAGTTTATTATGCTGGTGTTACAGCAGTAGAGGTTGAACCTTCCTAGCAACGTTGTTATGTTTTGTTACTGTGTGACAGATGGCAGCAGGAAGGCAATCTGACAAAAACGGTGTTTGTAGTGGAAATGCCTATGAAGCAATAGCATAGAACTGAATTCCTCCATGTAGAAAAAATGGCACCCACTGACACTCATTAATGCTTGCTGAATGTTTACAGAGTCCAAACGGTGGGTGTGAGCACAGTGAGGTGTTTCAGCCCCAAGAGATGTTGTTTCAGCAGTGTCAATAGCGAAGTGAGAGACAAGTCACATTCTGGACAGCCATGCAGATTTTTGGAAGTGTGGCTTGAAAATCCCCAGTGAATGGTTCAGACTACTTTGAAAATTAGCATTTTGAAGGTGAGACTTTGCTCTGTCAATGTTATTGTGCTCTTTGCATCTGTTGTATTTTCCGTGGAAGTAAATAGGAGGCATTACTTTTGAAGCAACCTCTGTATGAATACAAAGAACACAACCTAGACAGTGAAATACTATTGCACTTTAAGAGCTGAGAGTTAACATTCTGCAGTTCCTTCAGTAAGTTTTTAAATGATAGCACGAAAGTAGGCTTTAAGATCTCATGTTCTAGTTCAAAATTATGAAAGAAAACTACAGAATTCCTGTCCCGCTTCTGTAAGCAGGGCCTGGTTTACCAGAGCTGAGTGTGCATCCAAAGGGGAAAAAAGGGAGCACAAAGTAGAGATGATTAAGGATTGAAAAGATGACTCATCTTGACAATGTGGTATTAAGACAATTACATTCATATTTCAGTTCTAGTGTTTTAATGCACTGTGTTTTTTTTTTCCATCTAAGAATAATTCTTCCACTCACGATTTTGAGCTCTCTATACTGAAAATAAATTCATATTCTAATATCTTGCTATAATCTCAGGATACTCTAGGTATTTAATTTAAAAAAGTCTACAGTTTCCAGAAAACTCCTCAATCTCGCAATATCTGAAGCTCATAAATAATCCTATTCGCCAAAACAAAAGCAGGAAGTTTCATTTAATCATTTGACTTGAAACCCTACTTGCTTACCTATATCATGTTTAAAAACAAACAAAAAACATGCTGATGTTGAAGAAAACTGTACAGTACTGAAACCTTGCCTTTTCATTACTGGAGACACAAATCCAGTTAAGACTTTTTCAACAAGCTTTCATTTTTCAATTAACATGTTCCATTTCAAATTTATTCTCAGTTGAAATGAGTTACATTTGCAGCTGAGGAAAGCAAAGATGCAACTTTGTTCTTTTCTTTTGTGCTCAGCTGTACGATTTATTTTTCTCCTGGCAACAGATTTTAAATCTTTGCCTTTATTATTTTTTTTTTTTTCATGGGAACTGTTTAGTAAGTGCTGACATTACAGTTGACAACGCTTTGTGTGTTTCCTCCTTTTGCCTGGTTTCTGTGTCTGTGTGTGCAGGCATGCATTCATTAACGTAATTCCTCAACATTCAACAAGAGTGTATCATAAACCAGAGGAAAAAAAGCTCATAAATATTTAGATCCTTGCCTACCTTCCAAAACTAAAGTGAAAAAGAGTATTTAGTGAGGACTGTGAGGACTTGGTTTGAGTTAATCTGCATATGAAGTGAAAGAGGGTACAAAAGGATGAAAAGATGGTGGAAACGAGCATACAAACCCTGTAGTCTCCAGGGGGCTATTCATCTTGTTCTTGTCAATACAATCTCAGTCCTAGGGCTTGGCTGTTTTTCCGCGCATGACCCAACAGACTAGCTTGGCTAAGGCAACGTTGCAAAGGATGTGTGTGCTTTCTTCTTAATTTTGTTCTGTCATGTAATTTTTCCAGAGGAGAGCAAAATACTTCATGTTTCAGAAGAACCTAGACAGATTTCTCCAAATGCATCTCTACTTGTTTGTCATTCACACTGACACGAGAACCTCCTCTTCTTGGTAAAGTAACAGGTAGGTTGTACGAAAAGCCATTCTAGGCAACGAGACGATGAGAAACAAAAAGGTCACATTCTAGCTTAAAGCATGCTGTATCTATTTGCATATACAGTCACACTCTTATAAAATTTGGACTTAATGCTGTGTATATTTAATTCCATAAAATTCCATCAGCATATAACATTGGGACAAAAAAAAAAAAAAAGAAAAGAAATTATAAACATAAATAAAATAAGAGAATGCCAATAAAACTTCCTACTTTATTTTTGTAACATTTTGTACAGAATCACCTGTTAAGGTGGAAGGCACCTCTTGAGATCATCTAGTCCAACTCTGTATAGGGAATTCTGCAATTATTTTAGGTGTTTTTTATTTTGATTTAATTTCTTCATGAACTGAGATCAAATTGATTTTGAAGGATTATATCACTACATACAATCTCTGACAATTTGCAACCGTTGTGCTTAGATGTCTTTTTCAGCCAAAACAATACAAGGACCACTAAAGACATGAATAATGATTTCACACAAAACAAAATTCTTGATCATAAAAAGCTAAATGGCAGCAGGTTTTTTTTTTTTTTTTTTTTTTTTTTTTTTTGCTATTTAAAGTATAAAATAAGTCTTTCTTCAGTTTCCACATTTATTATCTGAAGATAAAATACAAGAATTACATCAATACTATGTGCAAAATTGGTCATTTAAATCATAACTTATTGGTAATGTTCACTTATCTTACTATATTACTAATCTACTATTTTGTACTTGTGATAATTAGTTATCAAATTAATCTTTATAATTCCATCTCTTAATTAAATTAAGCTGCTTTTTTTTTTTTTTAATGGTGTTTAACAGACCTCCTGAGAGCCCTATTGCTGGAGCAACATAGAGAACGCATTAACATAACATCTCAGGCATGAGCCTGAGCGAACACTGCCACAACTGCCTTACTAATCACCTGTTGTCAGTCTGACACAGAGCTCCACCTACTCGGATAGGCATCTAATAAGGCACCGAGATCTATCTGTAGCCAGAGGGATAAAACTGAGTTCACCTCTAACCTGGAAGACAGGTGTGTACAAACTTCGAAAGGGGAAAAAAGATCAATTTTACCTCTAATGAAAATCCAATGGATGACTATAGTCTACATGGGAGGTAAACCAATGTAGAGATGTATACGTTTGAACTGACTTGCTAAAGGAAAAACATCTTCTGGTATGAACTTTGACCATGGCTTTTGAAAAGTAATTAGAAAATATCTGGAGAAATGCTTTAAGTCCAGTAGTGCAACCTCTTCACCTTTAACAGATGTGGTTTGCAAGCTTCCTAAGTAACACAGACTGTACACACTATTCTACAGTGGGTAGAAAGAAAGCTGCCTATTTTGGCATACCTGATACATGGTTTCATGCTGACTTTCTTTAATCAAAACAAAATCATACAAATTCAAGGGAATTTTTCCTGTCTTTCCTCATTTTCTTTACAGTTGCTGCCACAACTGGTTTTTTAAGTGTATTGTCACACCATACTAAATGTTTGTTAGCAATACCATTTTGTTATGTGTTATGTAAACTGGATAGTGGATTACGCTCTGTGGGATACTTATGCATTTCTCCACCCCTCAAGCTCCTGGGGAAACGGTTCTTCAGTAATATCAGGATGTCAAAGTGAGGGCTAAAAACCTGAGAGAGAGAACTATCACATGTTCAGTAAAAACAAAAACCTGTAATCATTATAACAACCTTTACATAATCAAAGTATGAAAGAAACACTCAAAAACGAAAAATCTGTGAAACTTCCAGGTACGTATTTTAATACAGTATCATAAAAGATAATGTTAACACCTAGTGATCATCTTTATTTACAAACTATAAACAAATTCCATAATATAAAACTGCCTATTTGAGAAAGGGCTTTGACATTTCTAAGTTACAAGAAAAGTTGTAATGTATGCATGTGGAAACTTCTCATGTTCAGGATTTATTCTGAGAGCAAAAATGACTAATAAAAAAAAAAATGTTTCTGCATCCTTACAGTGAGATTCAGATGCCTATAAAAGAGCTCGCAGCAGCTGTTTTGGATGTCCTCAAGATGTAAGAAGCTCCAGACAGAGCAGGCTGATGTGATGCAGGATGAAAGAAAATTGACCTTCTGGAGATCTGACTGGGCACCAAGCAGGAAAACACGAGTCAAGTGAATTCTAACCTTTATTGTGTTCATGTTCTTCTAATGAAAAAATATACTGTAACTCAGTATTAATAATGAGATACAGTATTAGCTAAACAAGATCATATGATCTTGATGAAGCAACGTACCTCAAAATCAGCTCCAGTGACAGTCAAACTGGGACTTACAATACACTAGTCTACAATTTCCAACTGTGGTGGCACAAGCCTTGGGATGCTTCCTGTATCTGTGAGGAAATCTTAAATCCATACAAGGTACAGTGGCACTGTTATACTTGGCTTTCATCCTAGTAACTTGAAGCACTTCCTTACAAAATGTTTCACAACTTCTGAAGAGTACAAAACACTGAACTGGACTATTGGGCATACTGTAACTACTACTAGCTGGTATATTCCAGGAAAGACCTCCTATGCTCAATAGTGTGTAGAAGCAACAAATGGGAGAGAGTAAACCATCTGCACACAAAAGCCAGTTTAAACTTTCTATAGTGGGAAGAAGAAAAAAAAAAAACACAAAAAATATGAGATTGAAAACCATTTCTGCTGTGGTTTTTTTTCTTTTTTCTTTTTAAAATGCAATAGTAGCTATGTATAGATAAAGCAGACTGCAAGCTTCTGGCCATACTGTAGCACTGTAGTATGGAAGGATAACTGCCTTGCATGGGAAATCAATGATGCTGTAGCACTGCACTCTATCCTTTACTTTGAAGGAATGCTGTTGAAGCATCTAAGATTCATATTGCCTGCTCTCTTTCTTCACTTCAGGTATGTCTCTTAATTTGCCACTGTTAGATAAAGAATAAAGGACTTGCATATAATAAAGATTTAATAAATAGGAAAGATTTGGGATATATGAAAGATTGAGTGGAAAAAAAATTCTGGATCTGTCCAATTAGTTTGATTATATTTTATTAGAAAGTTCAGCCAATACAAATGATTCTTGTTCATTACCAGCCAGTTTAAAGTGCAGTATATCATTGTAATTCATATAGATGTTTTCTGTCCAGTTAAATATAAGCTCCTTGGGTAAGTACTGACTGCTACTTTTTGTGTACTGAATGTTAAGAAGCATAAGCAACACCAGCAATGCTTCAGTATAAGTCAATATACATACATGTTCACATTTCAGACATTAAAAGGAAAAAATAAATTAATGTACCGGTTGCATTTTAAGCTCTACTTGCTTTTAGTAGTAATTCAGATGAATGGTTAATTTAAATCTATTTACAAAGTTAAAGCTGAAAGCATTTCATTTATATTCAACAATAACCAACACAGTATGGCGTTTTACCAAAACATGGGACACCTCAAAAGCAGAAGACTTATTCGGTTTCTTGTTGACAGAATTGACAGCTCTTTGCTACTGTTGTTGCCAAAATAAATATGCTAATTTACTTTTTAATTCTATAGAAAGTGTGAAAATACTCCACTGTGAAAAATAAAAATACTTTTTTATTATGTATCTTAAATGGAGATGTATTTGAACATTGTATTTTTAGTTATACATAGTGAATAAAAAAAAACTGCTGGTGGCACTATTTTTAAGCAGCTGACTTCACTTAATTAAATGCAGAACAGTATTCTGGGTAGGTTTAAAGTACATAGCTAACATAAATTAAAAAATAAAACTGGCATGTATGAAACAAATAATGGCTAAGACATCTTAATACTCTGAATTTCTATATATCTTACTATTGTAGTCTTAACTTGAGCATGTGTTAACTGGGCAGACATGTTCAGCAATGGTCTTCTCAGAGCCTCCACAGAGTTAGGCAGCACATAATTACCACTGCTCTCACTCGTGTAATCCATGGCACAGGCAGGCTACTCGTTGTTTTCCTATACGAGTTCTCCAGAAGAGCCAAACCAGAAGCCATTTGAAATTCTCTCCTACTGAAACCTGCAGTTGTATAGCTACTGTAGTACCTCTGTGACTTTACAGATGGAAAACAGAATACCTGCACTGTGACTAAACTTATAGTAGTGCAGATGGGACTGGAAACATTAGAAGTATGCGTGCTGTATTTCAAGAGATTCCTTTTCTTTTAATGAACAAGTAAGAATAATGATTACCCAAATAGCAAAATGCAAAAAAACAATGGATGTGTTTGCAAGTTAGAAGACAGAGGGAAGTTTAAGAGGTTGGAGGTAAAAAATACTCTTTAAATGTGTGCAATTCAAATATTTTCTGTGAAAATTGTATTTTTCTCTGTGGCTTTTAAGTCTAAGTGCTGTTAAGAACACGAAACAAAGTAGGTAAATTTTATGTTCAATACATCTCAATTTTGTCTTCTCTACATAATTGGTGGTAATATTTTTTCTGTGCTTTCTGAGATTTCTTTCTTTCCCTATTCCTGTTTTCTGCCTTTCTTAGCAACACTACACTAAAAGTAGCATATGAGAAACATCATTTTCATCTTGCACTGAAGAGCATGAAATGAAGCCACTACAAACCCTAGTTCTCTAGAAGGTTCTAGTTCACTACAGAGGTTTTTCAGGAGCCTGGCAGAACTACCACCCTCTCTAGGTAGAGATATCTCTGCTCAGTACTAGAACTTTCATCTTTTCTGAAGAAAAGTCCATCAGGATATGATGATTAAGATGTGCTTAAAACCTCTATCTTCCCCTCTACAGCAAATGCTCAGTGCTGAGAGTGAACACAAATTAGGTGCAGAGATTATGCAAAATGTGTTCTGATTCAACTTACTGAGCTTAACATCTGAAGATTGTGCTGGGATTTAAACCAAAGTCAGAGCATCTTTTCAAGTGTGCTGTGTCAGGAAAACATTCAAACTGGAATGAAGCATGCAGTTCCATAGATAGGTACACCTGGCATAGAGAGTAGATAGGTAAGTTTTTAGCATAAACATTTAAAGAACTTGAAGTGGTTCATTGGAACAAACTCACATACGTGCTACTACAGTTTCTGTTTGAAAAGTTAGCTGTCAGTTTGGCTTAATGTCAAAGGAAATAGCTTTTCAACAGTTGTCAGGCATCACAGAATCTGAATATTGTTGATGTTCTTTGTATTTTCAGTCTGGCTCTAGATGTTACTCTGTTCGTATTTTAGTCACCTTGGAGAGATGAATGAATTTCAGATGTCCATCTGGTAGCGGCCACATCTGCTGCATCATAGTTACAGCTGCTACTGCCTTGTACACCATGAATGAATCAACAACAGTCCTGGAGTAGTATTTTTCCTTGGATGACTGTAATGGGTAAGGAAAAAACGGCTTCCTTTCCTGAAGAAGGGTAATATAGCACGTTGTTACCTTCCTGTTATAGAAAGCATTTCAGAAAGCTGATGACATCCAACTGTATATGCCTAAGTCAACAGAGACGCTTTAACTAAAAGAATGTTTCCCAGTAGTCATCAACCTTCAGCACTCCTACTTCCCAAGCTGCTATCAGATATGAACATTATAGCAGTAATTGAATTTGCTTTTTATGATCAGTGCAAGGCCTTTACTGCCCTAGACAGAGACTGCTGCTGGCATTATCATATTTTTTCTTATTTCAAGATTAGATTAATGCAATAAAACTTCACCTTTAAAAATAAGCTGCCAGAGAATACTACAGTTTATATGACTATAGAAAGGCTACCTAGATAAAATGCAGGAGTTAAAGATAAGGACTTCTGCTCGTGTTCAGACAGAAACTAATGAGTTATGTAGTTACCTGAATTACCTGAAGAACCTTAACAAGCCATAGGACCTGTTTCGTGTCCAACAAACAAACCAAAACAACAGAAAACGTGCCCGCCCCCACCAAACCACAAGCCCTGTTTACCCAGCCTTGCCCCCCTCCGTATTTCTTCCCCTCCTGGGAAAACTCCGAAGTTCAATCCAAAGCAGGAGTATTTCTGATTCCTCTGTAGATCAGGTTGCAGGCAGGCCAGTCTTCTTGGGAGCTATACCTTCACATAGCTCTTGAAGCAGAACTAATTCAACCTTTATCTCCCATACATTCTTAATCCCCCCTTTCCTGGAAGCGTAGGAAGGTGGAGGAAGATAGAACACAAGGTATGAAGAAAGGCTTTTATGTAGATTTTCTGTTTTTGCAGGATACTTGATGAAGAAAGATGTCGTACTAATTTACTTATTTAAAACTAATGGTGCGTTATCTACATTTTGTCACAGCATTCAACTACACCAAGGGCAGTTTTTTTCCGATGATTTAAATTCAGTCTTGAGGCACTCATGACAAAATAAAAGATTAGAGGTTTTTCCTAAGTCATTTATCCTTAATTACACAGGCAGTCTCAGCATGTAGCACTGCCTCCATTTTTGTACTGTTCAGATTAGGAAAACAATTCAGATTAATGCATGGCAAAACAGATCTTGAATTTGCATTGAAATGAATGAATGATTCCAGTAACTGCTGGTGTGCAACACCTTATTCACCAGTAAATAAATGGAAAATGGCTTAGTATAAGAGGTATTGTTCTCAGTAGGCAAGACAACAGATAGTTATTGCATATCTCATGTTGGTATTTCTTACCTTATATTGTGTGCTTGCTTCATCTGCTCATATCCAAGCAGTGGAAGCACTTTACGTACAGGAAGCAATAATGAAGCAGCATGGGAACAGCTGTACTGAATCTTCTGAAAAAAAAAGTCTCCTTATGCTATTTTAACTGTGAGAATTGGTAGTCCAGAATAATCATTCTGACTTTATCTAAGTTCATCTAATTGTAAGATGCAGCCTGCAGTCTGACACTGATGGCCTCGATCACACCAGAGCACTCAGTGAGCAGTTTACCCACTGGTTGGTTAAAAGCTAGCAGATAAATAAACGGCTACAAAAACGCACCCACCCTTCAGGCTGATCCATAATAAGCAGAAGTGGATGACAGTTCAGTTTGGCACGTAAGGTTTGGTTTTGCTCATCAGGCTTTTAAAACTAGAGAGGAATGGAGCAAATACAATCTTGTTACTAAATAGAAGCAGCACTGTGCCATCATCCATAGCCATGCTGTAGCGTGCTCTGGGCATGCGACAGAGGGACCAGCAACCCGCGTTTAAAGAAAGCAAAACAAAACAGTAGTCTGCAAAGTCGCTGCTCTCTTTGATAATAAGGACGATATAAAAAAAAAAAAATGATAGAAGCAATAAAAGTCTTATCTTAGATAAACCATTAAATTTTACTTCACATAAACCAAACCCGGAAGTTGAAATACAAATTATTGCGTCTAGATAAAGAGCTCTACGTGTTTAAATGAGAACGATCCAACAGACGCTGGAAGGACGGCAGACACCGAGGACATTCTTACTACGAAGGGAACCGCACTGTCTGTACGTTTTTTTCCAGCGCTTTGTCTCGGGACAAGCAGGATGGCAGCTCGGCAGCACGCAGTACCGCCGCACACCAGCCAGGGAGGCATCGCGGCGGTGCTTTTGGTGCTGGAGGCGCTATTCACCCTGACTTAACCCGGCGCTTTAATCATCTTCGAACGCCGCGCAGCACGTATGGAAATACAGACGAATTTTTGGGAGTTCCGAGCGGTACCTCCGCTTTTACTCTCCTAGCAGAGCCGACTGTTTCCGGCCAGCTACATCGAAACGTGGAGCGGTTTTCACTGCGCGTTACGACCGCTTTCTGCACATCGCCTCAACGCCGGCCTCGCAGGGAAGCGGCGCGCGCAGAGCCCCGCGTCCCGCAGCGTCCCGCCCGCCAGCCGCCCCCGCTGGAGGCGGACGCGGCCGGAGTCCCTCTGCGGCCCCCGACGCCGCAGGCGGACATCAAACGGCTCACAACGGCGTGAGGACGGCGGCCCGGCTGAGGAGCCGCAGAGGAGGGTAGCTCGCTGCAGCCCCTTCTCCGCGCCCTGTCCCCGAGGCCGAGTTCCCCCGCGCCGTCCCGTACCTCAGCCCGCGCCGCTCCCCGTTCCAGCCCCGCGGCCGCTTTAAGGATTACAAACCGCTCCTCGCGCCGCGCCGCCGCGCGCACCGCCCTCCCCCCCGCCCCACCCCCCGGCGGCGCACGCGCGGCGCGGCCGAACACCTCCCGCCGCAGCTCCGTCTACTCCTCTCGCGGCGCGAGACGGCGGCGTCGCGAAGCGCGGTTGTAAACGCCGGGCGCAGGCGCGTCGCGCTGGGGCTCTCCCCGCCTCGGGGTGCACGTGACACGGCCCGGCTCCGCCCCTCGCCGCCGGCGGAGCGGGCGCAGCGTCGCGACTTTGTTTGGAAGAGTTCCGTGCGCGCGTGCTTCCGCGGGGCGAGCCGGCGGGGCCGCGCCGCGCGCGGGCTCCGAGAGGGCGTGGCCGAGGACGGCCCCGCCCCCCCCGGCCCCGCCGGGCGCGGGCAGCTGGCAGCGGGCAGCGGTTGGCTCCGCCAAGCGGCGCTGCTGCCGCCGCGTAACGGCCGCCCCGCCCGACGTCCCGCCCCCGGCATGTCCCCGCCCCCGCGGGCCCTGCCCCCTCCCCTCCTCCTGCCGCCGCTGCCGCTGCTGCCAGCGCAGCCTGAACTGAAGCGAACTCCAGAGCGAACTGAGGAGAAGTGAGGAGGCGGCGGCGGGGCTGACGCTCACAGCCACAGGCGGCGGCGGCGGCGGCGGCGGCGGCGGGAGGGCGGGCGGGCGGCAGGCGCAGAGGAGGAGGAGGACGCGCCCGGCGCAGCGCGGCGGCGACAACAGCGGCACCGGCGGAGAGAGCCCGGCGGCGGCGGCGGCGGCTCCTTGGCAGCGCCAGCGCCCGCCCGCCCGCCCCGCTCGTCCCCTCCCCGCCTCCCTCCCTCCCTTCCCCCGCCGCGGAGCCGGGGGCAGCGCCGCGGAGCGGAGCCGGGCTCGGCGCGGGAGGAGCGGCGGCGGCAGCAGGAGGGAGACGCGGCCGGGACTGCACCGGCCGAGGGCGCGCGGAGCGGGGGAGCGGCGGCCCCGAGAGGCGGCGGCGGCGGCGGCGACTCCGCGCGGCCGGGGCGGAGGGCGCGCCCGCAGCGGGGTCTCTCCGACTTTCCTCTTTTTTCCCGTTCCTCGTCGGCCCCTCGGACTCGGGAGCGCGGCGCTCGCGGCTCGGAATCCTCCTCCTCCTCCTCCTCCTTCCTCGGGGAGCTCCCTCCCCGCCCCGCCCCTCCCCCGCCGGCCCGCCCGATCCCGCCGGGCGCCCCGTGCCGCCGTCGCCTCGCTCGGCGGAGCTGCTGCGGGCGCTCGCCCTGTGCGCGCGGGCTTGGAATATGGTTGGGGAAATGGAAGCCAAGGAGAAGCCGAAGCCGAGCCCCGATTACCTGATGCAGCTGATGAACGACAAGAAGCTGATGAGCAGCCTCCCCAACTTCTGCGGGATCTTCAACCACCTCGAGCGGCTGCTGGACGAAGGTACGCGCCCCGCCCGGCCCGTCCCTCCCCGAGCCGGGCCCCTCGCGGCGGCGGGGGCAGCGCCGGGCCTGCTCCGCTCCGCTCTCCCGGTGCGCCCCAAACAAAGGGGAAGTGCGGGCTCTCCCCGCCCCGGCCGCTGCCTGCGCCGCGGGTCCCGGCTCTTGGCGCTCCCTTCGCTGCGTTTTTATTATTAGTAGTATTTTATTTTCCTTTTGCTCCCGTCCTCCGGAGATTGGGGGGGGGGGGAGGAGGGAGGGAGCGAGGCGCGGAGCTGAGGAATGCGCTCCGGGGGGAGGAGGAGGAGCGGGGCCCGCGGCGCGGCCGGGCCGGTGCCGGAGGGGGGGAGCGGGGCCTACGGGGGGCGGGGGGCCGAGCTCCGGCCGCGGCGCGCCCCACCCGAGCGGAACGGCCGCGGAGCTCTCGCGGTCCCCTCGCGTGGGGAGAGGAGCGGGCCGGCTCTCCTCCCGGCTCTCCCTTCTGTAGAAACTAACTTGAAAGACTCGTATGTGCGAGTTGAGCGGGGAGAAAAACACCCCGTGCTTACGAAATGGCCTCGTTGGCTCCGACCGGGCGCCGGCGGCCCCGGGGGCAGCTTCTGCTCCGGGAGGGAGGGGAGGGCAGTGGAGAGGAGGGGTGCCCCCCTTTGTGCGCAGCCCCGTAGGACCGCTCTCCGCTGTTGGATAACCGCGTTTGGGGGGAAAGGGAAAGTAAAGGCTGGCAACTTGGTGCGTCCCACACGGCTCTCTCCATGTGATAATAGCCCCACTGTGCTGAAAGTCAGGCTGGGCGTTCGTTCGTGGCACTTAAATTTGCTTTCTGCCTGGGTTCACACGTTTAGTTTTCTCGTTAGAAGCATTTATTTTTCACTCCACCTCAGACTCAGGCTTTACGCAGAGTTAGACCCGTTTGTCATATTTAGTAGCTTTGTAATGCGTTCTAAAACCAGGAATTATTTATGCAGCCTCAACTTCTTGAGATCCTTTGCGTGAAATTACCCAGTTTCATGATCTCGAGTTAGGATTCCTGTTTGTGGACATAGTCCTCCTTGATAACAGAACTTTGTTGACCTCGGAAGATGAAGGCGCTGGTTATATTTGGTAGAACAACTCCCCGCCCTCTCCAAGACTGTGAAAAACAGATAGTGGTTGTAGTGCTGCAAACCCGGCGTATCAGGAATGGTGTCTTCAGAATGAGCAATAAAGCAAACGAGCAAAAGTGGACGACTAAAGAATAAAGACTGTGGAAGTGGTATAATGGGAGGTTCTGGTTTTACTTCCAAGAATTTTGGGAGGTGAAGTTACAGCAGAGAAAATCTGGATGTGGAAAGCAAAACTACGTAGAACTTGGCATGTTCTTGTTCACCCCAGAAAACATTCTCTTCAGATCATTTAGAAGTATAGAAAATGGTGAGAAGAAACATAACTGAGAAGAATTCTTCATTTTTTGTTTTCCGAAGCCAGAAGAGCCTCACAGGGACTTGGTGTTGGAATTCTGAATTCCAGAATCTCTTCAGCTTTATATTCTTGACCAGAGAAGGCCCAAATTGTTGTTGTTTTTTTTTTCCTCAGAATACAAAAGAGAGAAAAACATTTTCTGTACAAAAAGGACACACAAAGGAATATCTGAAATCCAGGCATTTTCTGAGATTTTAATTTTTTCAAATACTAAATGCACTGGGAAACTGTTTTCTGAAGTATCTCAATTCCCAAATGAGTGCTGTGGGGACTCTTAGAGAAAAAGTTGTCTAAGGGTTGTGTCGAAGCTCTTCTTTGTGCACTTCATTAAAATAAACCAAAAACTGGGTTTCTAAACAGTCTCAAGAATATTTCTGCGATCCCTTTAAGCGTTTTCGCTTTTCCTGTTTACGTTGGCAGTTGGATGGAAGTATTGTGGAGGCAGAAAACTTTTTGGAATGTTGAAAAAAAATGTTTCATGCAAATTAGTAAATTGCTTGAAGACTTCAAAATCTGAACACTAAGGGGCGCCAGTTATTTTTTTTCTGCAGCGTGAGGCTGGCCTCTCAACGCCATTAGGAACTTGAATAGCAAAATTAACTCATCCAGGAGCACATACCAAAGAACGACAGAAATAGTTGTGGGTTTGTGTGGGTTTCGATGTTGGTATGGGCTTGTATATGTCCTGTGAATATAGGCAATATTGCATAGGTGGGATAGTCATAGTGATGCACAGCTGAGAGGCCAGAGCAGCTTGTTCTCTGCAACAGCTGTCCTGGCTGCCTAAAGGCACCCTTTTAGCTGCTTTCAGCTGTTTGCTGCGTTGACATTCTCCAGCAAAGTTTTGTAGTTCGCTGGAAGAGTCTGTAAGGTTCAGAACATTGCCTTAAAAGTATAATGTTTAACACTTCCATCAGTTGTTTCCTTGCACCTATGAGAGTAAAAAAAATATGAGGGACAGGTGTCTGAATGTGTTGGTTGTATGTTTGTAAAAGCATGTAGTGTTAGTGTTTCTCCTTGACACTCTGGGTTTCACGTGCAGCTTCTTGCTTGGAATTCTGTATTCAGGTGGTGGTGTTTCCATACTTATTATAGGCCACCTTCCTGAAGGTTCTGTTTATGTTTGAGAAGTACAGTAGTTGACAACCATCGGACTGTCAGCCTTTGTATTTTATTTTCTATCAGCCTAAAGAAAGAAAGAACGCCACAGACCTAGGAACTCAGAAGGAGCATGGGATTGCTTTCTCTCCCAGAATGCCCATCTTTTTAATTTTTTTTTATTTTACATGTTGATATTTAAAAACTAAAATCAGACAGGCTTGTGTGTTGATTACTCCTTATAATTGTACACAGCAGGAAACAGAAATGAACTCAGAGATTTAGACAAACTATGTCTCTAGTAGGTCTCAGAACATGCATCTCACTTTTGGCCTGTTCCTGTTGTCCAAAACACATCTTCCTTTCTGAACTCTGTCCTCATGTCTGATCTATGAAAATCATAGTGCTTAATTTAGTAAATGGTCTCAGCTTGACAGCATTTGTTTTTAAGATGGGCATAAATGTGAGCAGTATATGGAGGAAACTTCTGCTAATGAACTATTTCATAATGAAAGAGGAAAGTCACAGTTTTGTTTAGATTACAGATATTTTTGCATATGTGTGCTTTCAACTTCTTATGTGTAAATAAGGCTTTTGTGGATTAGTGAGGATGTTTAAAGTGCACATCATAATAACTAGGAAACTGGATTGTTTTTATCAGCCTAGTGCAAACCTGTAGGAAGAGAGGGCTTTTCCTGAACGTGGAATAGGCTGTATTTCCTGTAATTGTTTGCACCATCAAATGTGACCTGATTTTTTTTTTTTTTGTGCTTCAACTTCTTAATATTAACTTCTGATTCTAACCTAGAATATACATACGTGCACACACATTTTGGGGGAATAACTTTTCCCTGTTGTGTAAAATGAATTGTTGTACCATCTTTCTTGCTCTAAATTTTTTAATAAATTGGACATTTCAAACTCTAACTGCATTCTGAACTTCTGAAATACGTGAGTTACTTTGGTTCTTTGAACTTTGAACAAATACACCTAAATTACAAAATAAGACCCGTGTAATGTAATTGTATTTAAGTGCTTTCTTTTCTTGAACCTGTTGCTGCTCAGAGGGTGGTACTTGATTGGAAAGGATGCAGATCTAATCTGTGGCCTAGACTTTTTTTTCCAGAGGGTTTGAACAAAAAATTCATCAGGAATTCCTTCTTCTTTAAGCTGAAGGTGACTGAAGTGTGCCTTTCCTGAAATATGAGTTAAGCCATGCGTCTAGCTTTTGGAGAGAAACCTAATTTAATGTCAAGTAGGCTGACTGTGCTTGAATAGCTGTAATAATAAAACATCTAGATGGGGGTTAAGGAGGATAACTTTTTCTGGTTTGTTGCTATCAGCTTACTGTGCTCACTGAAGAAAATGTGTGAGCTTGCATAGTTAAGTGCTTAAAACTGCAGTTTCATGTCAGTGTTGCCTTACCTAAAATGTCTGCTTAAGTTAGGACTGGAGAACTGGCTTTGAGTGTTGTAGATAAGTTCTCCCTTGGAAGTTACCTAGTTACTTTTGTGCATGACTGTGTTGTTTGTGGTTATGTAAATGTAGCCCGTGTTTAACTATGGGTTTGCTGACCTGTCAGATTTGATGCAGGGACGTTGGGCACATTAGCATGACTTTTTTTTCACTTGTATCAGATCGTGCAATAAAGAGCCAAACTCTGTTACTGTATAGACCACGCCTGGTACAGCAAAGCTAAGAGATGAGAATTTGTTAGGATAAAAACCTTGAATCATTTTTAAATCTTACTTTCAAATCTATGATTACCTCATAATAATGAGGTTATAAAACTTCTAAAACTTAGTTTTGAAAAACTTCATGAGAGTTGTTCTAAGTTGTGGTGTTGTTGATAACGTGAAAACCAAAAGGTGCATTTAAACTTTGCTTGTTTTTTGTTTAGCTTGGGAAGAATATTTAAAGCTTTCTTTCTTTTTTTTCTTTTGTTCCTGCAGCAGCAGTTAAATTGCTTTTGGAGCACTGACAGGATTGCAGTCACTTGGCATGTAATTTAAAAAGATGATGGGTGTTATTGTATCTGATAAAAGTTTGAAGTTAATTAAGCAACTATTTAAAGCTCATGTTTTGTAAGCAGTTTGTTCAGTGTTGCTTACCAATAACTGATTATTGAAGTGTCATCGTTGTTACTTCTTTTAAAGTAAGAGTAGCCTCACCAGCTCTTTTGCTGAAGAGCTGCTGGGTAAACAGGAGAAACCTGTTTGAATTCTATCATTCTGTTTAGTGTTACTTGTCCCTTAAGGCTGGAACTGAATTGGCATTTTTTCTCATCTGAAATAGTATTCAACATTTTCCAGAGCGGGTAGTGTAATTAAAACATCTCCTCTTGCCCCCATTAGAAACAAGTGACTGGTACAGATTAGGTTACAGGTTGGTATGCTGTGTTTTTGTAGCTTGTAAAGGAAAAAGCGAGGATGTGTTGGTTAGTGTTATGATAAGGGGGAAAAAAAAAGCACTTATTAGATTTTGAAAGAGTTCTTACAGTGTCTCAATTGTGAAAATTAAGTTCGCATACATCAACAGAGGAGAAAAAACAAATCAGAAAAATGCTGCTGGTATTCTGTGAATGCTGTGTCTGGAGAGAAGGCCAGACCTGAAATTAAAAGTTCCTTTTGTAGTCGAGTAACTTTTTTTGACCAGCTTCTTAAATTGAAGCTTTCTTCTTCCAAGTACAGTAATTAAGTCAGCAACAGGATGCTGCTTAAAATATTTTGAGTTATGCAGAGTTTACTACAAAAGCAAATGATTTGTGTTGTCTTTAGCTACTGACTGTAACTTTAAAATATTGTCCATTGAGAACGTGTATTGTTTCATGTAGCCTATTCATGCATTAGGTATATAGCCTGTTGCTGGCAGAACAGGCCTGTGTTCAGCATAATTCACCAGGCCTTCCCGACAGCTCAGGTTGATTGAAGTACTGCAGGACTGTCAGGAGGGCTCTAGGCTTGGATTCGAACACTTGCATGGAGAGAGATAGGGTGGGAGGAATGCCTTGCCAAGAAAACTGTGAAGTAATGAAATGCCCTCACTCACTGACCCTCACCTTTATTGAAACATAATTCACGACTTCTCATTCAGATTGCATGTGTTGTATTGATTTTAATCAAAATACATATTATGATGCTTCTTTTTATTTTTATATTTTATTACAATTTTAACAATCCAATGTTAAGAAAACAAGTAGAAACAGTGAAAATGCCAGTGTTTTAATCTCAGTATACTTAATATAATTAGCAGGGTCACTAGGAACGCCATATCAGATATCTTCAGTTTTCTAGCAGGAGTAACCAGGTCTGTGAAGCACGTTGGAGCTGCTCCTTGAGTTTTGAGGCAGCTGAGTGTAATGTTCGTAAAATCTAAATTAGATCGCATTGCTGTGGTGAGGCAAAGAGTGTCTGAAAGTTGAGCAATATTATGTTCTGTTCTTTTGATTTGGAGAAAATATCCAGAGTTACCTTTTGCAGGGCAGGTAAAGTGTTTTTATCGTTTGTGTGACTGTTTTTTTTTTTTTTGTTTGTTTGTTTTTTTAGGTTATTTTTTCTTGGAAACATTTAATAGGATGGGTGAAGCAACCATGCTCACTTTAAAGGGAAATAGCATCCAGCTTCATTAGCTGAGCTTGTCCCAAGACTGTATTATTCTTGTTTTCATTCCCTTCTTTTTCATTGCTCGCTACTTTGGTATCTGAGAAGGGCAAGAAAGTGGTACAAGTTAAAGCCCTTGTATTCAGTGTGTTACTAAGCTTTAATATGCTGCAGGGTTTTTTTTTGTTTGTTTTTTGTTTGTTTTGTTTAGCAGATGTTAGTGTTCAGAATCAACATGGTTATGCAAACAGGAATTCTAAGATTTTTCTTGGTGAGCTTTAAAATACTAATTAAAATTTTGAATCACTATTCTTAATTTTCATTTGAGATCTTATTTTTATATTTGGTGTCAAAATACTACATTTTGTTTCTCGATTCATTGCAAAAAAAACAACAACAAAACATCTAGTTGAGGGGAAATGGCAATAGGTATTAATGGATTTTGCTTTCAGTGATTTTTGTGTGTATGATTGGTTCAGTAGCACATTGAAAGTCAAATTTCTGAATAATTTTTTTAGGATACTTTTGCTTATTGTTAGCACCAAAATATTTCTAATTTTCTCCGTGTTGAAGTAGATCAGGTAAGGTTCTCTATGTTTCCAGCATGAGTGTGTACCTATCCCCCACCCCCAAATAATTTGATACTTTGTAACTTGTTTGCAGTCTTGAAAGGCTGGACTTGGCCTCACGATCGCAGTTTTTAAAGGGAATTAGATGTGGAGCAGTTTGTGTAATGAGTGACTGGCATTTCGGGTTCTTTGTAGTGGGGTGTGTAACAGTTCTAGTGGTATATAGCCTAATAAACGTTAACACCTCAAGACTTGATTTGTATTGAAACGTGACAGGCACTTAAAATCCTACTGCTTCTCTGGGGAGTTGCACGGTGATAGTTCTGGGGGGTAATGCATTGGGATGGCGGCAGAGGTGTGAGAGGAGGCAGAGGATGATAGTGCAGTATCTTATACCTTTATCTGCTGGATCGGTTCCTGGCTTAAAAAGTCAGTTGATACTCTGGACTAGTCAGGGTTTTGTGAGTTTGTTTTTGTATGCTGCTGGCTTCTCAGACAGACCGGAGCTGTGATTGAGCTCACCATGTGTGATCTCAGAATAGTTGTGTTGGCTAATGGCTGGGCTGGTTCAGAGCTGAAGATGCGGAGCAGAGGTTAAGGGGGAAAAGTGCATTTGTTTAAAGACTTATTTTAACATTTGCAACTCCTAATTGGATATCAACTGATTATGTAACTGATCCATTCAAAATTTTAAGATGGCTGTTTTTGGACTAGCCGACACTAGATGGAAACCAGACTTTGCTGAACTGTTTAAATACTTCAGCAATTTAAATAACAAACCTTACTGTTTTGATTGTGCAATTCAGAGTAAAGAGCTACTTTAGAAATCTCTAATTTCTAGCTTGTGGGAATCCCGAGGTCCTAGAATATACTGAGTTGGAAGGGACCCACAAAATGCCCTCTCCCAGTTAGGGTATCTTTTCTTCATTCGTGTCTAGAAGAGGAAATATACCTAAGTAATTAAAAAGTAGACAGCAGTGTCATCTGATGTTAGTGAAGCAATAATAAAAAACGTAATGCTCGATTGTATGTATTTAAATGGCAGTTCAACTAAAATATTCAGCTGATGTTGCTTAATTCTTCCTTTTATTTTTCAGACTTTGAAGGGATGCAGATCAATTAATATTCTTAATGCGATTTAATAACCTATAAATAATTATGTCAACAATTAATGTGTAATATTCATTTTTTTAGGTGTAGAAAAAGCCAAATCCACTTCTGTTTGCCATGGGATACCTCTGGTTTTGTTGCAGGAAAGGACAGGAAGAAGAAAACAATTCTATGGCCCCATGACTCCTGCTTTTAAGCAGTACTGCTCATCTACTTGTACTGCTTTTAGTTAATTTCAGCTTGTACATGAGAAAAAGACATGAATATTTTTTCAACAAGCTGTCACCTTCATTCCCCCCTCCCTGTGATTAATTTCCATACTAACTTTGCGTAAAGGCTACTTGATGAGAGTGTTTGATAAAGTTGGTGTCTATGTTTAAGGCTAAATGCTGCATCAGGCCCAGCTGTCTCATTTAGAGTATGTTTCTGCTGTGAGAGCTGTCTGTGTTGTGTGAGAGCTGTGCGTGTTAGATGGTAGAGACAAGTTGTTGGTTCTTTAATTACTTAAGTATCGTGCCATAAAGATAAATGCAGTCAGAGAGGCTCATATCCAGTCAGTTTACAAGGGGAGGGAATTGCTATTTCAAGTTGCTTGAAGCTTTTATGGAAATCTGATACTGCCTCTCAATTAACCTGGAACAAATAAGACTCCTGGTACGGGTTCTTTTGTACCTCCTTTTCACATAGTTCTGACAACTTCAAGCCTGGTTGCTAGTCAAACTAAATTTGGCACAGGTGATGTTGTAGGAACTAGAAATGAATTCTAACCAAAGTTGTATCAGACTGGTTCTATGTATATATCTGGAGAACAGAAATGATGTTTCAGTGTGTCCTAGCTGTAAAATTTGGGACCGCTGTTGTTTTTAGGGAGAAGCATACTTAGCTATTATAAAGTCTTTGCAGAGATTTGAATCTCATGTTTTGAATTTTCCTCTGTTCTTTGTATTCATTCTCTGTGGATAAGTTTTGTGACAAGACCGACGTAATCCTTTGGGTAAAAATCTGAAAACAACATTACCTAAAAATGAAATCTGCCTTGGAAGGAACTAAGAAATGTGCAACTGACTTTCTGGAGATATTCCTACTACACTTACAGAATGAAAAAAGACAACTTTATTTTTTAGAGACCCTGTGACATTTAAATACTCAATGATAATTTGAGAAGCAGGAAAATATCCTCTGCATATCAATTTAGTATAGGGCTTATTGAGGTTAAATTCTACACAGATTGAAGCACTTCAGATTTTTAATAATTTGTATGTAGCTTCCAAGGAATCAGGCCTAAGCTGTGTCTGCTGGTAGTGGGGTACATAAAATTGGTGCCTATTGATTTAGTAGCTGTATTTTATTCATACCTATTCATGAGGAACCTTGTTGGTTCCAAATGGGAGGTTTAACGCACACCGAGGGCGCTTGGTAGTGCCAAGTTTTAATACTGTTAAGTGTCTTCAAAAAGATACTCTTGCATCAGCCTCAGATTAACATAGGATGAATAACAGAGCAATTCATCAACTAGGCAGCTCAGAGGATTGTCAGCAAGAAAGCTGACGATGATGAATTGGCGAGAGATGGATGTTGCGGTAGATAGCCACTGCAGCTAACACTGGAGTTTGGAGGGATGGCAGTTGGTATTTAGGTGTGTGCTGGATAATTAAGCGAGGAGAAGCCACACTTCTTTGCTTGTCTGTGTAGAAAAGAAACATGTCCCTTCTGCAGTTCAAGATGGTTACTAAATTCAACATCTTAAAATGGCAGGTGGACAACTGGATTATACTTTACTGAAAGACATTTACATCGATCTTTAGGTCTGATAAATGTGGCTTGTTTGAGACAGACTTCTGAACTTCTACTGGTGTTTGCGGTCTCAGCAGTCTTGGTAATAAAAAAAAATATAATTATAACATAACTTTGAGGCAAACTCTAAACTTAATTTTCCTTCAGGTTTTGCACTCAGCCTTCATGGATCTTACAGCTCAAGTTACTTCCATTTTTGAATTTCATTAATTTTTTTTTAGGATAATAGTTATGAATCTGAGGAGCTTAAACAAGAAATTGTTTTCTTGTTACTATTAAAGCAGTAGTGTAACAAAGTGGTTTTTGTCACATGCATGGGTCTCTCTAATCCCATTCAATATGGTTTGTGCTTGAATTGTTGAATTTACCACTCACTGTTATATCAAGTTGCTGAGCACTTGACGTGTAGAATACTGCTTAAAGTAATAACACTTGAGTTCGTTGTGGAGATACAGATTGCTTGTAGATTTGTAGTACATTTTTCTCTTCTGCATGAAGTAGTTTGGCTGCTGAAGATTTTAAGTGATTCATAGTACCTAGAGTGTACCAGAATAATCAGAAAGATACTTGCTGAATTCTGTATTTCTTGAAACTTTTGTTGCATATTCTTAGTGTTGAATTTCAGATACAAAGGCAAGGTACTAACACATTGCTAACATTCAAAGAGGTTTTATTCTGGTTTGGTTAGGGATTAGTAGTTGAAGGGCAGCATAAGCTTTTATAAACATGTTTATTTTTATTTTTGCTAGGAATGTGATGGAGTGAATGTAGCTAGTAATGAAACAAGAATATTCCCAGGCTGTTAAGAAAACTGGTGAAAGGTAATGCCACAAGTATGGATGTAAATACTCTGCACCTATCAATACTAGTATCATGAAAGAAATAGCTTTAGTGGTGTAAAAAAAATTTTTTTTTTTACTGTGTAAGTAGTTAATTTTTTTTTTTTTCAAAGCAGAAAGGTGAAAATGCTTTCCTGTAAAGTACTGGCATTTTAAACTGCCATGTTTTTCTGCTAAAAAAAAAAAATTTCTAATTTACAGAAACTAAGTTGTTACTCTATTAGCTTTCAAATGTTATGAGATTCTATACTGTTTGCTGTCAAGATTTGGAAAAGTGAAATGGTGCTGACGTATAAAGGTGTCATAGCTGTCATAGTGTGAGATTCTGGAGTGGCTTGTTATTTAAATAATTGAAGATTTCATGTAGGGGTGTGAGCACTGATCTTCTAAAATGTTCTGTTTCAGCTGCTCTTTTAAAAAGAAGAAAAACACCCCAAAACATAAGAAATTTTCTTTATGCATAAGCCATTGAAGTGCTGTGTTTTAACATTAAGTAGTTTAAAATACTGCAGGTTGAATATTAATGAATCATTGACTTCATTAAGTCAATTTAGTTTATATCAAGTTTGTTTACTTTAAGGAGGGGGATACACAGATCAGTTTCCAGTTAGTTTTCCTGAGATACTCTAGCAGGAGTGTAAGGGAGCAACTTGTTGCAGGTTAACTAGCAAAACCTTTTCTTGGGATGGAAAAGGCCGAGATGCTTTTTATTGGCATTAATCTTTTTACAGTGTAATCAAAGTTTCCTTCATGTGTGCTGACTTTTTCCAGTATAATCTATACTAGTTTTCCTCCCTTTTTTTTTTTTTTTTTTTTTTTTTACACTGAGTTACTCTTCTTGCTCCTTTACCTAACGTTTTCTGACATAGCAAAGAATTTCAGGCAGATACATTTCATATTGTAGTATTATCAGTGGAAACTGCAGGCACTTGTACAAAAGATAACTTCAGAAAGCTTTGTCTAGAGCTTACTCTTACAGGCTTATAATGCTCTGGACTGCATGAAAATGTTTTCTGATGTGAGACCTCCAAGATCACCATCTCTTTGAAGTGTAGAGGTCATCTTTATTTTGCAAAATTAGTGGAGCTATGTGAAAAGAAACATGAGTTACAAGGATAGTGTTTCTCAATCTACGATTTGCAGACCCGCTGCCTTTGAAGAGTTGTGGAGGATAACAAAGGAAAAGGAAGTCTGTTGTTGGGAGATTTAAATTTGCAACACTGAGCCTTTACCTCTTTTGGGAACTTTTTGTTACTCTGAAAATGGGCAAGGTTGAAGACCACTGATAAAAAGGCATTTTCATTGGCCTGTTTCATGGGCAGAAGTAAAATTTTGAAACAAAAAACTCCAAAGAGATTATGGAAACAATTTGCATTCACTATTACATACAGTGAAACATGCTTTACTTATCTGAGTTTTCTCTTTCTTAGGACTTATTGCTATTATATATTTATTGACATTGTGAGTGTGATGATGCTTTCCCTGGATGGGATTTAGAGAATCTAATTATATTTATAAAAAATGTAATGAAGTGCAGTCCAGTTTGCAGCACTGGAACTTGAAAATACTTGTTTTTTGCAGGTGTTAATTGCTGAAAGATGTAGCCTGCTGAGTTCTGTATGGTATGCTATTACAGCATAATTCAAGTAGTAGACTGTATTTAAAAGCATCTGCAGTTTTCAAGTGGAATTCTATTAAAATAGTCACACTGCTGTCATTCATAAGTAAAGATATTAAAGGAAATTCTAAATGTTCAAGTACTTGTAGCTGTAAATGTTTCAGGAAACTTTTTTTGTTGTTGTTCTTCCCAACCTTCTTCCCCTGACTGCAGAATTTTTTGCATTGACAGGACCTACTGTTTGGAATCAGTGATACACCAACTGGGAAAAGAATCAGAATGTAGTTTACAAATACCTCTAATGTTAGGTTTAATGAATACTGTTGCATGTATGGATCCTGCCAACATAATCAATCCATTCTTTAAATGGACCCTAAATATGAAACCTGAATTATTAGATCCTTTGTGGTAGATCTAGGCTGGAACTACCGTAATTCAAGCCTACATTATATTTGGATCTTACAAAATGTTGTTTGAAAAATTATATGTGATTTACAGTGAGCATTCGGTTTACTTTTTGGATATTAACTTCTGTGGTGGCTTATGCTTTCTCTGTTTGGAAGTTTGTTCCCAAAAGAAGCCCTTGTTAAAGTAACTGGAATCTGTCAGTGAAAATTAACTGTACAGCTACAGTGTAAAAACTTACACTGTACCTTGCACACTAGTCCCTAAGCATTTTCATTCTGTAGGTAGCAAAGATCTTGGCTACCAGGCATGTTAAAGAGAATATTAACACAGAACTAATGTTTACGCTTGTTACTAGGATGTGTGTGGATATGCACATGCTCACCCTCCCATCCAGCTGTCTTTCCCTCTCTCCCTTCCGTCCTCCCCCTTCTCTTGTCATTGTAGTGTTGCACTAGGCAGAATCTCTAATTGTCCTCGAGGGAGAGCTTGCTTTGGTATCTGTATGGACAAGACTTAATACGATTTGATTTTTTTCTGGTATAATTATAAGCTGTACAGGAGATAGGTGCAGCTGGAAAGCTAAATTTGTGTGGGGAAACCTGCTTCAAATCTGATATATATAGCAGTTTTTAATACAGTTTCATTCTCTATTGTTACTGTGATTGTGGGCTACATTCTAACTGTAATGTTCTACTGTTGAATCAAGAATATTTTCATGCAGCTTAGAAATAGCAGGGTTATAATTTAGGTCTGTGTTCTTAACACAATTTAAGATTAAAAATAATATATATTTTTTATGACATTTGATGGCAAAAATCATTTCTAAAAAAAGTCTCAAAATAGTCTTGAAATTTACTGAAGGAATATGGTGGTTATTATCATCCAGGCTTGGATACAGAAATGTATTTTATGCTCCCAGCTGATTAATTGGTTAATCCTATAGATTCTGACAATAAAATTAACATCATGGTTTCAGTTAGAAAAGGCTCCAATCTCAGCTTTTTCTTTAATGGCAAGAGGTAAACACTGATGCTGCATTATCTTATCTACTTGATAATTTCATCCCAAAGTCCCGGAAGTTGATGTGCCAGTTGTTAAATGCATTGGGCTGTGAAGTAATTGGGACTTCAGCTTGCAAATACCAAGCTATTGTTTTCAGTAAAGTTGAAATCAGCTTTTTGTGCTGCACTGCAGTAGAAAGCCATTAATTAGCGTAACAATGTGCCAGGTTTTTTTTCCTACCAGAAGAAAATTTCTTAAATTATTCAGCAATATTAACAAACGTAGCAGATTTCCTTGAAATTTAGTTCTATAGTCATACAGGCTAAGGGGCCCTTGGTTATCTTTGATTTTTAGAACTCGTGTTTATGAAATGTCTTTTTAGATTCTTTTTCAAATTTACACTGCTGCTAATGCCATGCAATATGTCAGTGTTATGAGTCATTGAAGTCTAGATGTGTCACATGAAATAAAATGGAAGTGCAATCCGGTATGATGTAAAAGACATCTGTTGAGCAAGTTTTAATAAATTCTAATATGTGACTGTGATTTACTGAATTCTTGAACTTCTACCAGTTAAAGATCAGACTTCAGTGGTGTAACAATTTTTGTCTCTCAAAAAGGCATGTAACAATTGACCAGCACTACCACTGTTTCCAACGTTATCTTAATTTATGTGGCCACATAAAGTGAAATGAGTTAAGATAACATCATAGGGTAGGCTGGCTGTTGAAATGCATTAGCTTTTATTAGATATGAGTTGCTTGTCTGATAACAAAGTATTTTTGAAAAGCTGTGAGAGAATCACATTTTTGGAGATGCCAGCATTAGTTGTACAACTGAGGGAAATAATTTATCTAACGAAATTAAGCCATACTGCATATAGTGCTTGTAGTTTGGTCACTTCTAATATAATTTGATTACCTCTCAGTTTGACCAGCAACTCAGTTATCGGATGTGCTATAATTATGTTCTTGTGCTTTTTTATGAGGATACTAAGGGATTAAATTTTTGTTTTGCTGACTTCGTGTTGTCTTCATTGTTTTATTGTGATTTAAAGTCTTGCATCCTGTGAAGCACACAACTAGTAAGAATGTAATGGTAAGGTTTCATAAAGATTTAGCGTGTAGTTTCTAGCTCATATTCACGTTGCTGACTGTCACTTTGCTGCTTCAAAATAAGAGTTGTCAGCCTGTATTTCTGTTAGTCCATTAGGAGTTCTTTATTGTTTTTTTTTTTTGGGGGGGGGGTACAAGTTTTATGTTAGGTGCTACTCACTAAAATTAGTGTTGTCTTCATTTTGCTTCTTTTTATACATCTGTTTTAATTATTTGGGGAATAAAATTATTGAAACGCATCATGCAGTTTGGTTGAATTGTTCTAAATCCTATGGCTTTGATATGGAGAGATAGCAAATATTTTTTTTCTAACTACTTTGCAGAAGAAAATGTAGGTGACTTGGAGAGGGTAAATATCAGTAGAACTGTGAAAGCAAAACAAACAAATCTGACTGAAAGAGTCCCTTTAATATGGGCAAACATATGTAGAAAATATATGTAGAAAAAAAAAATTGTGGTGTGTTTAGACAACTTTATACAGTTTATTAAAGGAAGAATTGCAAAATGTCTGTGTAGTCAATATGAGCTGTTTTTATTCTCAGAAATATTTTGATTAATACAAGACGAGCTTGATGTAAATATGTTTGTTTTTAAATGGTTCGACTTCTAAGCACAATTCACAGGGGATGGTATGGTGGCTTTTACTGAAGAAGGTGAACAAAAGATACTATCTGTGAAGAGCTCCCTCTGAGGTATACCTGCTGTTAGGGCTTTTTCATGTGAGTGATAGGTCCTTGCATTACGTTGGAGACACTAATGTCTGAATGGATGTGATGGCTGCCTCGGAATGATGCTGCTGTTAGCAGTGAAAAATGTCTTCCTTACGATTCTTGTGCAGCAGGCTGTGGAGTGCAGCACATTTTTATAATAAAGGTGATGAATTTAATCGCAAACTGGCAGCCAAATGGAAATTGCAGACCTTGATACTGGGAGAAAATTGCCTATAAAGCAACTCCTGAGAGAGCAGGCTTTAAATTTATCCACCCATTTCGACATTGAGGAGAACATAGGAATTGCAGGGTATTTTGCTTGGCCTGTTTAGTGCAGATGGATGACACTTCAGTCTTCTTTTATTTAAGAACTAGATACAGTTTGTGAAAAGAATGACCTTGTTGCTTAAACTTTACATGTTAAGGCTTTCAGAAAAATCCATTCCCTTATTTTCTTGAAACTTGCTCCTGTTATAAAGTGGGACCTAATATGAATAATGAATAGAAACTTTCCTACTGCCTCAGATTTCCCCGTATATATATCGGGTTTAATCCTTCTGTTATTAGAGATATA
The DNA here is from genome assembly GCF_987193195.1 of Phasianus colchicus. Classification (NCBI taxonomy): domain Eukaryota; kingdom Metazoa; phylum Chordata; class Aves; order Galliformes; family Phasianidae; genus Phasianus; species Phasianus colchicus. The sequence goes on along the minus strand of NC_143437.1, from coordinate 44,033,075 downwards.
CACATTAAACTCTCTTTTTTTTTTTTTTTAAGTATATATAATTAAAGGCTCTTTGCAGCATTGCACTGATGTGAGGAGCAAAATTCTAAGTGATTTAACTTGTCTTCAAGTCCCACTTGTTGTTCTGGAAGTATAGTACTTTGCCTAATGATACAGTGTGTCATAGAAGCCCAATGTGTGAAAGTTATTAATGCAGATACAATTCAGTATCTCTTGCTTTTTTGATTTTTAGTAGTACTAATTAAGTCACTCTGAAATTAATGCCTGAAAAGTACTACAGAGCAGAAAAGCACTGACAGATGACATTTTCAGCTTCAAAATGCTGTTTTTCAGAATAGTCACCAGTGTTAGCTGTGCATTTTTTGCCAGCGGTAAACAAGGGCCTGCATGCTATGCTCATAAAAATGTGTGGCCACGTGACTTGTCTTTCGTGTCATCATCACCACTGCCAAAATGCAATGTCCTTCACTTCTCTGTGCTCACATGCACTGTGGTCTCTACAAACATTTAGCAAGTGTCGATGAATGTCAGTAGGTGCAGTTTTTAATGCGTGAAGGAGTTTGATTCCACACCTTTGCTTTATACTCACTTCCATGTCAGTTGCCATTGTGTCAGACTGCCTCTCTGCTGCCCTCTGTCACACAGCAGCAACATGTAATGGAATATGGGTGGGAAGGTTCAACCTCTACTGCCGTACCACCAACATCCACTGCTGACACCATGGGCCAACACAATAAAACAGGAGGCATTACTTTTGGAACAACCCTCATGTATGCTGATTTTCTTCATGTATAGTAAACATGAACTGTATTTGCAAATAAAATTCCCATTTATGGAAAGCATTATTTTAAAGAATGTTTTGCCCCCTTACTTTCTTTTTGGGGGATCTTACTTAAGGATGATACAGATGGAATCTCTTTGAATTATTTCTGTCTACAGATGCTTAGAGTAGTAGATATTTTGAACACCTAATTGATGTATTTTGCTGCAACTCTTTGAAACAACAGTTTTTTGGTTGCATTGAGTAGTGATCATCTTTTGAGCAGAATTAAGAATGAATAGCTTTTGATTTTTTCACATTCTTTATCGTGAAGGTATTGGAACATTTAATAGTGAAACATCAGGTGTGGAGTTTGGAAGTATATTCTATTAAACATGTTATTGATTCAATTTCTCTTCTGTGTTGTCTGTGTCAGGATGATACTCTTGGTTAATTATTCCATAAATATGTTGACAATGTGGTAATCTCCAGTTTTGAGTAAATAATACAAAAAACCATCATTTTTAAAAAAGAGAGATTCTCTAAGGTAGGACACTGCCCGATTTCTGGGCCACTGTGAAACTTTTTTTAACAAGTATATGATACTGCTCATTTCTAATTCCCAGTGTAACTTTGTTCCGTCTTGTAGAAAATGAACTTTTTGCAATCCTAATGAACGTTGTTTTTTTTTTTTTTAAAGAAGCTTTTCCTTTCTTTTTCCTTTTTTTTTTCTTTTCTTTTTTTTTTTTTAAGAGGGCGTTAGGGTTATTAAACAGTTGCGTGGTAAAAGAAGTTGAGTCTCATTACTGATGGCTCTCAGAAGTTTACCCCTTGACATTTCTGTATAGTTGATGAGCATCATTTTGCTTTGCCTCAAGTATAGATCAGTAGCAAAATAAAATAATGGTTGATCAGTTTTTAATTGTGTTTCAGTATTTGATGTCAGAAGAAAATCATGGCCTAACGAGAAATAGGTAGTTATAATCTCATCTTAAGTTTTGCTAATTTTGAAACAAGGAGTAATAGATGCTTATGAACACCACTTCCATTTGAAGTGGGACCAATATTTCCTTAGAATTCTTCTTTTGCACTTAGTAAATAATTTCAGATGTTTACTGATGTCCAGAGCTAGCTGATGGATGTTCCACTCAGGGCCCTATGCTTTTTACTATTTTCTCACTTGTAAGCATTCCAAGGTGCCCATTCACTTAGGAAAGGCTAAGTACAGATTTTAGAGTTGAAACCAAAACATTTATGTTGATAGTAAAAGAGTTTATGTCCAATCTGTTTACCAAAAATAACTTTTGTGTCTGGATGAAAGGTCTTGGAGAGAGGTTACAGGAGGTGGTTTTAAACTAATTTAGTGTCGAAGCTTGGTTGTGCCAAAAGGAGATTCTGGTTTGAAAGGTCCCTCTTTCCACTAATTCTGATATTCAGAAGGTCTCTTTTTCCACTAATTCTAGCATAATACTGTTTCAGCACAGTAACATGGAAGAAAGCTAATCAAGTGAAACAGGAAAACATAGCAATAGTCTTCTGCTCAATTAGTGAGTTGAACTGGCTCACTAAAGCAGAGCTGATGTGAGAGATGGATAAGGAACTATGCTCTTGTTAGTGGGGAAAAAAAGCAAAGACAATGTTGCCTGTGTTTTTCTGGTGCAGTGTGCTCTCCGTACCCTTCAAAGAAAAAGGAAGTGGTATGGCAACAAGTGGTATGAAGTAATGCTAATCTGGTGATCCAAATTTCTGATTTGTTCTGTACTTTCATATATAATTTGGGATAAACAGAGAACTTTATTTTTTTTAATAGCATCTTCACGATCATAGCATCGTAGAATGGCTTGGGTTGGAAGGGACCTTAAGAATCATCAAGTTCCAAGCCCCCTGCCGCAGGCAGGGCCACTGAGATCTGGTATTCTTTCCTAGGATGAACTCTACTTTAACTGTATAATTTTTTCCTTTTGTAAAACAGAGCATGAATAATCATGTGGCTCACTTTAATGGTTGGTAGTTCTTTGGATCTACCATTAGGTTAGGGTCAGCAGTTTTACTGTTTTTTCTTCCTACCAATTAAATGTGTGTAGGTCCGAAGCATGTATGTTGCCATTTATCTCTCATTAGTTTCAAAATAGTAATAATAATTGTAAAATAAATAAATAAAACAAAAAGTAATTAAACTAACAACAACAACAACAACAAAAATAACAACCCAAAAAGCAAACAAAACCAACCAAAAGAAAAAAGGCCAACAACGCAAAAATCCCACAGCAACAATCTCCTTCCTGATCCAAAAGAGTGTAATAGCCTCTTAAGAATGAGTTGCAACTCATAACTTGGTAAGATGGGACAAATCTGCCAAGGGTAGCATTCTATTTTCAGTAGAGTGTGTGCATAATGCCCTATTTTCTTTGAACACAGTGGTGGTAGATATATTTCTAAGTTGTTTTTTCTTTACATGTTTTTGTTAGGATTGCGTGCATCAGCGCTCATCAAGGAAATATGGGAGAGTGTTTCAATGTTACTATGTCCTTATCATTCATAGTTTAACTTCAGTTTTCCATGTTGATAGAATTTGTAAAACTCTGTATTTAATTTTTCTGCAGTAAACACACATACTTTCACATAGAACCTCTAATCATCCCCAAGTTTTGGAATTGGTCTGAGTAGCTGTGATTGTGGGCCAAAAATATGTTAAATTTTGTGAATTTTTGATGAAAAACCCAAAGTAAATTTTCTTTCTTTTCTTTCTTTTTGGAACAAACTTTCTTTTATGTTCTTAATAAAATGTGAAAGTTTTGTTAAGAGACTATTACTTCAGAAAGAGAAGATTATTCTTTTAATGCTATTTACTTAAGTATGAGAAAGAACTGAAATATTCATCTGGGAGTTTAAATCTGTGAAATTAAATTAAATTTGCCTTTTGGTTATTTTTCTTGCACAAATGGAAGTGAGAGGAAAGAGATAAACTGTTTGCTTCTGAGTTTTACAAGTTGCTGATGCTTCTGTAAATAGGCAAAACTTAGTTTACTGACAGGCTGGAAAAAAAAAAAAGGAAGTTTTATTGAGTTTCTTAAATGCAAGCTGTGTGATTCACGATCTTGAAATAATGTCATAAAATTTTGTAAGTACTAGGAGTTGGTTGCTTAATTACACTGGTCTCTGTTGATCTTGCTGCAGAATGTGCTTCTATAATGACAGCAAGTGAACAGTATTATTTGTGATCTCTTCATGATAATGAAAATTCTCCAGAGGCATCCAAATATCCCAGAATATTTTTCTCCTTTGTCACGTAATGAACAATATTTCCATGCTTCGCTTTAATTTCTTGACCTAAAACAAGGAAACCTTGCAGAGGAGAGACATTCCCAAATGTGTTTTTTTTTTAAACTTGCTCCTTGAGGAGTTGGGGGTTAATTCCAGCTGCTTTTATAAATGGGATGCAAAGTGCCCAGTAATTATGTTTGAAGTGCACAGCTACAGTTGAAGTCCTTTTGCTGTTCATGTGATTTTTCTTTTTTTCCTTTGAGAAAGCCTGAGAAAAGTTCCCTTTCGAAGTTTAAAAAAAAAAAAAAAAAGAATAAAAGAAATAAAAAAAAAAAAATATGCCAATGTAGATCTTTTGATTCAGTACTCATGATACTAGACAGGAAGACTAAGGGAATTTATGTAAGCATTTCCTGGCAGGCTGAAGTGGAGTCAGCATGCTTCGAGGCTTTTTGAATAGCAATTATAACTTGTGTTACTGGTTGTGTTTCTAGTTCCTTGCTACACCTATGAAACTTTGTAAACTTTACCTAGAGTACTTGATTGTACTTCTACAAGTGTTACTGTGTCGCAGTCTGGTTCCATGGTAACAAAATGATGTTGAAGTGATTTTTTAAAATATCAGTGATGGATAGAGGACCCCCAAACCCTCTTCTACCTGTGTGTTCTGTTGAGTTTTTCTGTGTTTTTTTTTCTTTTTTTTCCCCCCCCCCCACTTCTTCTACAGAGTAATTCTTACTGAGTGCCCTGAAGGTCTTGTGGCCTGAGCAGATTAACTATTTGCTTGTTTTCTTTCTTTATCCATCCAGAATTATTTCAAAAGAGAATTATTTCCCCCTGCAGCCAGTGTATGGGAACAGGTGGGTGAAAAAGAAAAGTTGGAGGGAAGAGAGGGAAACTAGAAGAGAATATGAGCCTGGAAGGCTGTTTCTAGATTTGACTGCTTTTGTACTCAAAGCTTAAAAGAACAAGTCTTGAATGTTAAATGGTGAAAGAAAATTAAGATTGCCTGTTCCAGTTCAACATAGTTGGTGTTATGATTTCATAGCTGTAGTCTCAGCTGTGTGCTATTAGTAGTTGTACGTGGCTGTGATCTAATAAGAAATAGTTCATCTGTAAAAGCAGAATGTTCTTTTGGACAGTTAAAGTTGGAATTGGTGGTGTAAGCTTGTTCATAGCTGATGCCTCATCTTAGTTTCATTTTGATGCTCTGTATTAGAAATTGAACTACATCTTGGTGTAGTGGTGTCGCTTTTATTTGTAGTTTATTTCTTTGAGCTGCGTAAAGCAAACCATGAAATAAAGTTCAGGTACTGACTTTATGAGTGGGATAACAAATGTGATATTGTCTTTCACTTGTACTGGATGCTGTCATACTGTGAAGAAAAACATGACACCAGTAATCATACTGTTTTTGATGTACAAATTGAAATCTTATTTCAATAATTCAGAACTTGGGAATGGTTTTTGGAAGCGTTAATTCTGTAACTTCAATAAAAGCTGCAGATATAACCTGTGAAATGTGCCAAACTATCCTGTTTTTTTTCCTCATCTGCCCACTTACATTGTTTTTTCTCAACTAAATGTTATGGCAGCTAGGAATGTACTGTACAGTAAACTATGCTATATGGCAGAAATCTTACCATACAAGTTTTAACTAGTTCCTGATACAACTTGTAATTAAAGTTGTATTATGTATCTTGCATACAACATGAGAGATCATTTAACAACTTGTTAGAGTTTCCTAAAACTTCATGCCAAGTTTGTGGCTTAGGCTACAGTGGAAACAGTAATAAATGAAAAAAAAAAAAAAAAAAAAAAAAGAACAGAAGGAAAAGTCTTAATATAAGTGCGTCTGAGCACTGAAATGTCCAAGTCTATCCTGCTGGAAATATGCTGTGCCTCCATGTAGTTTCTAGCGTTGGTGCTGTCCCATTGTGTTTGGGCATGACTTAATCAAACCCGAGAAATGCATATGCAGTTTCTGTGGATTTGGTGAATGGACTTGAGAGAGCGGGCTCTTTCCTGTGTTATGTGTATTTCCTTTGTTTTCTTCTGAAACTCCTGCTTTAAGAACGGATGATATTTTTTAGGTTTAGTTCTGTGGAAAGAGCCAGAAAGATGCTCTTCTTTAGATATCTGGTGATCCAGGCATATTTGGAGGTATAAGGGAGCGTTGGGTGGGAACTAGAATTGGAAGAATAGAAATAGAAGAATAGAAATGGAAGAAACTCCTCAAAAGCTATAGGAATGAAGCAAGAAGGGACTTGATTGTGGAGAAAATGTACTTTGGGGGTAGGAGAGGGTTTTGAGAGGAGAAAAAAGAGCAAAAGCATATGTTTGTTAAAGGAAAGTGCATTGCAGAGTTGAAAGTAAACCCAAAGAATTGGAATCTTGCCATGTCTTTACTGTCAGGAAATACTTATGAATGCCAGAGGCAAATTATCTCATTTCTTCTCTGCTACTGGATGGTATCTTCTACTGCTGTCAGTTAATGCCTTACTTCTTGTGGCAGAGGTCTTTGAATCTAAAGACGCCAGCTAGCTGGCTGGTCGAATTTAGCATGTTGCCAGATATGAACACAGTTGTTTTGTGGTGGTAAAACTGATCCATAAAATGCATGCAAAAGACCTGTTCTTTTTTTTTTTTTTTTTTTTTTTTTCCCCCGATACTGGGATCTCAGTCAGCAGTTCTCTGAACTATTTTTTCCCCTTCAAAGGCATGAAGACCTGACTCTTTTTTGTGAAAGATCCTGCTGCTTGATTTTGGTGACTGTGATAAGTGACTTGTAGAATGAAGCTGATGTTAGTAAGGAAATCAGTTCATTAGGAAAAAGAAAAATAAGCATATTTTTGCTTCATGAGTACTTGTCACAGTTACTTGAAAACTTTCAGTTATCAAAAATGTATCATTAACACAAGTGTTTTTGTTATGCTGTGTAGCATATTGTGTTGGAGTTAGTCTCTGAGTAAATTTTTGGTAAAAAACAAAGGAAAATCCACCAAAACAAAGAAATCTTCAATGAAGAATATTTCATAAAGTGTCTGAATGCATATCGAATATGTGCTAAGTTGCCCCATCAAGTCATACATGTATTTCTGTATTTTTGTAAAAATACAGCAAAGTGTGCTGTGAGTATATTCAGTTTTCAACTTCAATAGTAAACTTATGCATTGGATTTTCTAACAAATTTTCAACTTTCAGGTATGAATTCTAGAATTAATTGTCTTGAGTATCTTACAGAAATAAGGAAACACTTCTAGGTATTCTTTGATTTGTTTATAGTAAGCTTCTCAGAAATGTGCAATTTCTTCCGATTTTTCATAATCTTGGTGTTGAATACCTTGGTTTTGAACAAGGGAATATTAATTTGAAACAGAATAATATATATACCAAAGTAGTGTATGTTTGTTTAGATGCAAGGAAGAATTGAGCTTATTTGTAAAGCCAATATCTTATTGATGCAGTGTTTCAAGACATGACATAAATATCTGGTAATGATATGATAATTAATTACTGTTACTAATTAGCATTAGTAATTGTTAATTTGAATTCTGAAGAATGATTTGTCTTGAATAAATGATGGCTTTTTTTGTGTGTGTGTAATCAAAGCTACATGAGAATATTGTCAGAGTTCTCAGGGTGGATAAAAGAACTCTTAAAAAGTCAGCAGTAATTTATCGAGAAATAATAACTTCTTCACTTCTGAAGAGGATGCAAATGATATCCTTAAGGAAATACTGTGGGCTTTTTTGTTTTATTACATTTTAGCTGATTGCTGTTGTGACGTCCTTCTTAACTATGCTACATATGCTACATGTTGGCAAAGTGAATAAGTTACCTTTGTCCCTGTAAACTAATGTACCTCTGCGAAGATATCTTCAGGATAGTTCTGACTTGTGCTGACCAAATTATGAACATAGGTATTTTTTGAGTAGGACTACTGAACCTACCAAACAAGTTTTCAACTTAAAAATCTGCCTAACGTGGGCCTGGTGTTACATGCTGATTCACTACTGTATTGTAAGAAAGAAAAGGGATGATTAGTAGACCCATCCTGGTCTATTTTATTCTGAATAATTACGAAATTAAAAATAATGTAAATAACCTAGTATTTATTATTGTTTACAAGAATAAGCAAGGTGTGTACAGTCTCATTATTAATGAAAGCTCTGTTATATTTCAGAGTAGTGAGCATGGTTCTGCTTATCAAAATGAGAATCCACGTAGTAGATGAGGTTGTATAGTTTTTGAACTTCAATGAAGAGTAGCTTTTGACCATTTAAAAAAAATGGGGGGAGGGGCAAAAAGATTCTGAATCTGCTTATGCCTATGGCAGTCAATGTGCTTTTGTTGGTGGTATGAGAAATACTCCTGATGGAGGGTATTTTGCAATAAGTTCTTTTTCTTGAAGGAAATCAAGCTTGGAAAGATGAACTAAGTATGTTTAAACATACCCAACTGCAAATTAAGTTGAACGTTCCATTTATTATGTGAAATGAAAGTAAATGAAACAGAGAGCAAATAACAGTAAGTTTCAATGCATAGCATACTAATATAGCAATATTTCTGTTTCTTAACTTATTGTACTTTAGTGGTGGTTGATTCTCTTCATTAAAGTTTTGCTGGCTGTGCATGCTTAGAAAGAGTTCGTTGCCTTGCTGATTTCCTGCCTGCTAGTATTGTGTTGAGTCAGATGTCTGAGCTAATGCATGGGACAAAAGGATGGATAACAGCAAGATTAGTATGCTATAAATCTCTTTGTTTCAACTCATGTTTGACTCTGGAAAAATATTCAGCATTAGTAAAAATGATAATTAAAAACACTGGCCAATTTTAAAAATTATTTTAACCATGAAGTAAGGCCTCAGCTCAAGTAAGGGTTTAGTTCTGTTGTTGCCAGAGTTCAGAATCTTGTTTACATAGATTTGTCTTCTAAGATGTTCAGTATCTTAAGTTTACTGTTCCTATTATAAGAGTGGGGTCACAGCAGTCTGAGAAATCATTTGCATTCAGGATTATTTTCTTGGTATGTTACTTGTTTAATTTGGTGTAATTTGAAGACTGTCTTTTAAGGAGTCTCTATCTCAGGCTAGGTATCATATCTATGATCTGAAAATGGTTAAATGCTGTTTTAATATTTTTTTTCTTTCATCATTACACTTGTGGGTTCTTCAGAATCATGTCTTTCAAGTTCAGAATTTCTTTAATTGGTAAATTTAATCTGAGGTCAATTTCAATCTGTTTAATTTTAAGCAGATATTGCCCTTTGAACCCTCATAGTGGTGGCAGTTGTCTATCTATGGGAATGGGCAATCTTGTTCATTTTTTTTTCTTTCAAGCCTCTATTTTTTCTTGAATTTCTATATGATCCATATCTTTAATATTCCTTGTAATTCAGGAGAGATGTTTATGTATGTTTACTGCCTAGCTCAAGGAGTCTTAGAATACTTAAGTTTTTTTTGAAATCACATCATGATCTTGATAATGTCTTTAAAATCAAAGCAGTGCAATGGTTAATCTATTTGATGTGGTTGATGACTGGCTTGTTGATGTCAGCGTTAGCACTTTTAACCAAAAATTTTTACTTCCTTTTTGTCTTGTGATTAAAAGTCATGTTTTCATACCAATATAGGGCAGAACAAGACAAAGCCATGTGATAGGGAGCACTATGTTTAAAAACTAGGATTGTGTTACTGCTGTGCAAGACCAATTAAAAAAAATGTAAATAAAAAGAAGGGCAAGGGAGGAGAGGGAAGAAAACTTGGGATGAGAAGAGCTAGTCTGTCCTTTTCAAATGGATTAGATTCCAGTTGAAGTGAGCTGGCTCACTTGGAGGCACTCAAGGCCAGGCTGGATGTGGCTCTGGGCATGCTGGTCTAGTGCTTGGTGACCCTGCCCGTGGCAGGGGGGTTGAAACTAGATGATCTTTTAGGTACTTTTCAGTCCAGACCTCTTTGTATGATTATACAAAGAGAAAGGATAAGCATGCTCTATTTGTTTTTGGAATCAGTTTGTTGCAAACCTTACAGCTGGCCACGGGAAGGCATTTTGCAGGTTCTTGCAGAAGAAACGACTGAATTTTGATACTGAGAGTGCTGACAAATTGTTGAAAGTGCAGCCCACTTATCATTGGTGTGACAGTTTAATCATCAAAAAAGTACTGCTAGATTGAGCTCAGAGGAAGAAAGAGAAAGGAACTAGAGTACTGACAAGGCATTACAGGATGAATTGAAATCTGACATGTGAACCTTTTTTTTGTGTGTGTTTATGGCTGCTGCATCTCTGACTGATACCACATTCTCAGTGATGATGCCCAGAATTTAAAAGTTCTTTTTCATTTCTTCCAAGTTAAGGTGCTGTGTAAGTGAGACAGTGTTGCATATTTTTGGACCTTTTCTTATTTTGCATTTTAAGATGCATTTAAATGTGATATGCACTGTGTCTACAGAGGGTTTGTGGGTGTTACCATGCTGGTCATCTTGTAGTTGGAGCACACAGTCTGTGTTAGCCTTCAGAGCATTTTGAAGTGAGGTTATAGTTTGTCTGTCTTTAGAAGTTCTTCAGTAAGAGCCAATTGTGATAGTTACATTCTTCCTGCTTTTTTCTCTCAATTCTTAGCTAAACTATTTCAGGTGCTTTGCTTACAGTATTGGATATTGTTTGAAGTAAGCAGCATGTTGTATAAATGCACTTGGAAGTAATGGCAAAAATAAAGGCATCTAGTTGCATCTAATTTATAATTGAGGTTTTAATGGAACTTTATGGAATGTCTTATCTGCTGTTGTAATCCATGAATTTGAATCCTTTAGAAAGGTAATCTGCAAATCTGAAGCTTTGTAACTTTTGTTTGCTCTACTGGGGACCTATCTGACGGCAAAAAGATAGGAAAAATGTGTTGTTCAATTACCTTTAAAATTTCTGAATTGATGATCTAGCAGGAGTTATGCGCAGTAATAATGCTTCATTAAAATATTTGCACACATTTGCATTTCGTGTTAAGAATATGATGCTTTAGTAGGAAAGAATGAGAAGGAATGTTGCTTTCCCAGCTTGCCCCCCTCATCTTAATTAATGCAGATCACATGAATTTTGGAACTGTTGAAGTATTCTGATAGCTTTCAGAATTGTCAATTTCTCACAAAAAAATTGAGAAAACATTGAAAACATTGTTTTTGTGTGTTCTTAGTGTCATGGTCTGTAAGAACCAAATTAGCTATTAGAGCAATATTTTTGTGTCTAATTACATAAAATTATGCTGTGTTTAAAAGTTTGTTGTTGCTATTTCAGGCATAACTTGCTTTCTTTGAGAAAGTACAAACCTTGCCTGGAATGGTGATTGGTCTATGCATCACTAAAGCCCAATTGTCATTAGCCTTATGAATCCAATTCCCCCCCCCATTTGACTTAAAGATTTAGTTTTTTAAAGTCTGCTTTTTTTCCCCTTTCCATATGAAACTAGATTATGACTAGAAATCTTCAACTATGTCAAGCTTTGCTTCCACAAGAAAGTATGTTGACTTGAGTCATGAAATAGTTAATATTTTAATTCATTCTGAATCTCATACTGATTTTGGCTATTGGTTTGTTCCACCCACACTTGGTGTGCATTGTAAAAATCAAGAATGGTAAATGTGGTTCTTCTGTGGCCATTTGCAACTCTGAAAGGAACGAGAGAGGAAAAATTTGAACCTTTTCAGTGGTTTTCTATTCTGCGTCTTCTTGCTAAGAGGTTTGTTAGCCCTCTTCACTTTATAGTGCTACAGTCTTGAATACCTTTGCCAAGTCTTCCTTCCTCAAAGGGAATGCAGTAACTTTTTGATGGCTTTTAATGTGGTGACAAATATTTAGCTGAACACAGTCCTTCATGTTCTCAAGACGGAAGAATAGTTTGGTATTACGTAGCATGAAGAAATCCAAAAAGTATGCATCTGTAGATAAATGTAGTTGTAATAAAGAATGTGTCCTGATTTGGATTGTATCTTGGGTATTGGAGTGAAAAATGCTGTCAGTAGATGAAAGAAAGGAAAGATTACTTGCATAGTTCTGAGGGGCACAGGAAGAATAATGTTCTTCTGAACAAGAATGTGTCACTGCTAGGATAGGTGACTATGTCATGCCATATTAAGGTAGAACAAGATAACTATATTGAAGCCAGTTTGTCTTTTTCTAAGCCCGTTCCTCCAGTGTTCTGCTGTGAACAAGACAAATCCATCATTTTCTGCTGAACTTAAACTTTTAAAGTAAGAACAGACTGTTGTTAAATGTTAATAATATGAATTTTGGAATTCTTCATGAGAGTTTCTACTTCTGTTCACAGTAGAGGGTAGGGGCTTAGATCTTTTCAATTTTAGAGGAATAGTAAAGCTGCTGCATGCTTTCTTTTTCTTTTAGTCCTACTGCTGCTGTAATTAAGTATCTCTCCTTAATAACTGACTTAAATCCCTAGAGTGCTATAGAACATAATTACTGCTATGATGTTAGGATAAAGTAGTTAGAACTGTACTTAGATGTTGACACTGAAAATAAAGCTTGCCTTATTTTCTAATCAGTTTGTTTCCTGTGAGATACTACAGTGCAAGAATTTGTGGAGAAGCCAAAGTCTTGCATATGAGCTTGGGAAGTGTGATTTCATGAGATGCATGCCAAAGAAGCTTCTGAGAAGGGAAGACAGAAATATCTGTTTGGTAGTCTGTGAGAAGTTATATGAAGTAAACCTAAATAAAAGTCTGTTTACTTGAGTTCCTCTTTCTTTGATTTGTGGTTGCGTTGATAAAATACAAAAATGTGCACTGGGAGGATGTGATTTTTCTACTTGTGTACTGTTCCTCCTATTTTTAAGCATTTCAGAATAGAGTGAAACTATGATACTAGGCTAGAGTTAGAAGAGAGTGGAGCTTCTACCTTTTCTGATGTGCTTCTGTAGAGGTGTTCTGGAGTAATTCCTGCACTTCCAGTTAAACTTTTATTGGAGGTGCTGCGGAAAAAGAAGGAAAAAAAAAAAAATAGGGTAGTAGAACTGCTTAAAGTGGTTGACACAGCTGCAAAATACCAAATGATTTAAAAGCTTGTTTTTAGTATAGTGGAGTGAATTAGAATCATATGATCAAAATTTTGTACTTTGTGTATGGGCTTTTGAAAGCTCTTGAGACAAGAAGTGTGATTAAACAGGAAGCAGGAGTCAGATTCCCCCATTGGTCTTAAAAGGGGAAAAAAAAAAATAAGAAAGAAAATGTCTAGAGTATTTGGGAGAATGCTTGTGGGTAGGCTGGGCTAACAAGTTAGAATGGAAAATGGGTTCACTGATAGCTAAAATCAGTCACGTGAAGGAAATATGTGAAAGAAATCAGCAGAACAATAAAGAATGGATAAATGTGAGGTTATAATTTAGGCAGCAGTTCTCTGATTCTTGTCAATACTAGACAAGTGAAAAGATGCTCCTAGACAGTGGTTTGACAAATGAGTAATTTGTGGGCCTGCTCAGTAATTGAAGAAAAAAATGGAAAACCATTGTTATTTTACCCATCACTTCTGAATATTTCTTCTGAGATCTTGGGAAAAGTGTCTGAGACAAGAAAGAAGATAAAAGCTCAAGGAGAAGAAAGAATAACGTGAGGAGCCAATGATGAAGCTGAATGAATGCAGTTGACTATCTCTGACCTGATGTTTGTTACTGTTTGCGATGGCTTGAACATGGTGAGAGAAAACAAAAGCCAAGCCCTAGTTATACAGTGTCTGGTCTTGTCGTGGAATAGAAGATCTTCAATTGATGGACGTATTAGCAGTTTGTAACATTTGAGGCATGATAAATGACTTTGGTTTAACAAAAGCCAGCGTTCAGTGGCAGTTCTCAAGTTGGCATACCATAATGTGTGTGTTCTAAATGTTTGGTTCTTTTGTGCCACAGCTGTGACATACAAATATTTGCAAAAAAAAAGATTAAAATACGTGGGTTTGCTTTTTTTGGTCTGTGTGTTTTTGTGCGTGTGAAAACCAGGGTATCTAATGTTAGTGTTTGTATTACATATGAATGATACAGTTTAAAATGAATTTTTCAGGGCAACTACTCCATAGCTGCCAAGTGCAAATAAAAATGACCATGTTGCTTCTTATATTAGAAACCTAGGCAAACTGCATAGCCTGTTTGAGTGTTGTGGAAGTTAATGGAAAATCTGAAGAGAATGAAAAGGAAATAGTCTGCCGAAAGATAGTAATATTTGTTCAAAGAGATGTGTTAAAGAATTTCTTTGTATGCTGAAGCATACTGCTTGTAGTCCTGAGGATTTTTGTCCCTGTTGCCAAAACTGAGTGTAGATCAAGCTGTGGATTTTCTTTGTGAGCTATGATTATATGATGATGAAATTTGTATTCTCAATACTAAGCAGGTGTTAAGCACCAAATTGCTATATGGTATATGTGATTGAGTATGTCAGTTTCTAGTGGAGAAGCAACTTGTTCTTGAATATTCAGAGTATGTTTGTTAGAAATAATTCAGAATAATTTGCTTGAAAGTCTGCTGTGTTTCAGAAACTTACTTGTCATTACGCAGGTTCCCTTCCCCCCAGCTTTTCAAATGGTGGAATCTCAGCTACAAATCATTTGGCACAAAACCTTGGTTATGAAACAAGTTCTTAAAATCTTTTTGTTTGCTACTGTGGTTTAAAGTGACTTTTTTTTTCCTGTAGCTTCTTCTGTTCATATTAAAATAAAATTTCTTTTTTTCAGTTTTAATTCTGAACGTTTTGAAATGTTCAGCAGATGAAATAATTCTGAGTAAAATAATGAAATTATTAAATGTCTATTTTTACTTTACAACCCGTACTTTAAGTCTTAATCTCACTGATTTGGCAAGAATACTTGCTTAAATGTTAACTTGCAGTTTGGAACGCAGGTGATATGTGAGATCTGAACAGTTCTTCATTGATACTGGAATAAACTCATTGATAATTTTTTATACTAGTTGTGGTTTAGTAAGTTATGAACTGTTTCTTGCTTTATTCCTGTAGCAGCAATTTAAATGCTATTTTAACAGTACTAGAAATTAAGTATAAGGTTTTCTTAAAACTCTGTCTGTTCTCAAATGAAGCTGTGGTTCAGCAAAATTAACCTGAATTTGAACAAAGTCATCTGTTTTAACAACCTTATTTATATCTAATCAACTTCATTTTGTAAGTAAATTAAACATCTGTAGATATACGTAATACAGATGTAATTGGCAGAAACAGTACTTAAAAGACTACTGATGGCGTTCCCTAGCACAAGTTGTGCTCAGTAACTGCTTACTTGAACTGTCAGGTTTCTCATTGCTCAGATGCACCATTCCATTTCCAAATGGTGTAGTTGAACTAGCAAATATTATTAAATGGCTGCTTTTTTTATGTTTTTTCACTGCCAGATAGGTCTCTCTGCCACTATCTTCTCTGCTGCCCCGTTTTCCTTTTTTTTTTCTCATCAATTTTTTCTTTCTAGAAGCCTGACTATAATAAATATGTAAACAGCTATTGTATGCTTTTAAAATTGTGAACAGTTTTGTAAGTTTTCAGGAGCTTGCAGATAATTTTTACATGAGTAGTTGAATTTCATAAATAGGACTGAGTAGGCAGCAAATTTAGAGTTGTTGAGAAAGATATCTGCTACAATAAAGAAGTAGATTTGTGTTTTGTCTTAGAGTAATGCTCTTTTAGAAAGGAAGAAATTGACAATGAGATTTGGGAAAAATTAAAAAAGGAGATTGTCATGATAGATTATAAACTGTTACTGTATTTAATACATAATATACGTTTTTCCCCCCACAGAAATTAGCAGAGTACGGAAAGACATGTATAACGACACATTAAATGGTAGTACGGAGAAGAGAAGTGCAGAATTACCAGATGCTGTGGGACCTATTGTACAGTTACAAGAGAAACTATATGTGCCTGTAAAAGAATATCCAGATGTAAGTATATATCTTTTTAGTCCCTAAATTATTTCTTGATCCTCGTGGTCGTCTCTACATGTAGATTTCTTGTGCTGCCACTCTTGGATCACTTTTGAATTGCTTTTGATAAGATACTTCTTAGGAAAGCTGTGTATGTGCTGCTTGGTGGCTTGATACATAGTAAAGCAAAAGGTGAGTGGCTGGAGGTTGTGTGGATTATAATTTACCATATCTAAGATCTGAAATATCTTGTTCATTCGGTGCTGTCGGTCCTGAGAAACTGTGTAATAAGTTTTGTGGGGGAAGTAGTTTTGGACAATGTACCTTCCTCTTAGTATTACTTTAAAAGTCAGTACTTTGCCTAGACACTCCTAGATGCCTCTTAGAGATGGCACCATTTGTCCCATACCTCTGTAACCAGCTCTTTTGCATATAGAATTTTTCCTTAGGCAAAGTTGCTTGCATGCATTAAACTGTTAGTTTCCATTGGGCCAGCTTTTCTTTTGAATGTTTAGCGTTTTGAAGGAGAATGGTTTCATTTGACTAGAAATATTTAGAACTCTCTGGTCTGAACAATTTCTTAAAACAGCTTGGAAAGTAGTCCTGTCAGAATCTACCTTATTCATTTTCTTTAATCATTGTCAGGAAATTGTTAGTTCCCCCTAGTACAGGAGTCGAAGTAGGGGAGTGTAGGGTTTAAATGAAGCATTTGCACAGTGAAGTTACACAAAAGTGGAAAAAAACACAGAACAGCAAATAGTGGATGTAACACCTGTGGTATTTCTGCAGCTTTCCTTTGCATTGTTACTAGATTAAACTCTATAAAATTATTATTTTAATGCTGCATAGAATATTCAGATCATTAAGTAAAACTTCATTAGAAAGTTAAGTGCAAGTCACTATTCAAAACAACGTTTAGACAAGTGTCTCCCTTTTCAGTCTTCACAAAGGTGGTTTATTGCTTCTGAATTAAAATACCTGTTTCAGGAATTTGAGCTGACAGTAAGAATATCTTTTCCTTCTCCTTTCTTTATTTCTCCAAATTAAGTATATGCATATAAAAATCTAGCTGCCTATGTGCATACATATACATATGCTTATCCACATCCATGCCAAAAAACATTACTTGAAACTACTTGGAATTCTAGATCTTTGAGAGGAACAGTGTAATACAGTTTTTCTGTAAAATAAACGAACATTTTATTTAGATACGTGTATGTGTTTTAGAGTTATATTAGTTAATAGCTTTTTAAAATATAGCTTACTGTTGAAATCTTTTTATTTTATAATTGTACAGTGCATCATTTGTGAATAGCTGCCTTAACTATTATTTGCAGTTTTTATGGAAGTTGATGCTTGATCTTCTGGAATCATGAGGTAGAAGGAATAAAAACGAGTTATGTTGATGATTAAGCTTTTCTTCCAGTAATTGATGGTGCAGTAGCTCAGCACTTGTCTGGCAGTTAATTATCAAATATATTGTAAATAAGCAGGGAAAAGGTTGTCTGTGGTACTGGTAAAACACTTGTGTAACACTTTGGCTGTAGGATTTCTCGAGCTACTCTTTGTTTGCCTTCAGAAGAATGCCCTTGAAGTGATTGCTATTTTATTAAGCTCTTGGAAATTCAGAAGTTGGAGAAGCTTGTGCTTTGTAAATGTATGACCTGCAATAAAAAGGTAGTTGGTTCTTGTGAAATAGTCTGAAAAGTTTGATAAAAAACCTGGAACTTCTGTCACTACTCTTTTGCTTGTCACTAACAAATCCTTATGCTAGCTCAAACATACTTTTCTGATATTTCTGAGCTTGCTTGTGACTATCTTCTTTAAACCAGATAAAGAACAGTAAGTTTGAGCTTAACTCAATCCCATGCTTGAAGAAAGAGCAATACATTTTGTTCAGTCAAGTGCTACTTATTTCAGTCGTGGTGGCATCAGTTAGTAAAATTTGCCACCACCCATGCCAGGTATTATTATATGGTATTAGACTATCATATCAACTTGGGAGGAGACAAATGTGTTTTTCTGGATAGGTTCTGAGTGTTGTACTCTGCAATTCATACTTAAATGGAAAGCCAATTCCAGCATTTTCTCTGTGTACCTGTTGTCTGTCTGCATTTGTTCCTGACCTCAGAATGAGGATCTGCCCAGCCTTGATAATTAGTTAAGAACCAAATATTCAGTGCATACAAGAACAGCTCTTACACCTTTTCTAGAAGTTAGTGATGAAATATGTTGCTCAGTGTTTAGGCTAGTACAGTGTTCAGAAAGTCTGGAGTGTAATTCCAACTTGTCTCAAAAACGTGAAATTTACTTGTAAAGGTAATTTCACTGATAGCAATTGTTAATAGCACAGCATTACATTCAGTCTTTTATTCATATTTAGCAATTGCTTAAATTGAGATTGGATACAGGGAAGACATGCTATGCAGGCTATCAGGGTGACTTTGATAAATCCAGTTAATTCCTTCCATTGTTGTCATTCTCTTGCTATTGACAATCTTGTTTACCTTACAAAGACATAAGGCTGAGTAATCATAAAGGAAAAGTAGGTGAAAAGTGATGAGAAACAGTTTCCTGATGTAGATTTAATTTTTCTTTAAACGAGCAAAAAATAAACATCAGTAAACTAATGTAATGCTTTAGCAAACATACATTCTGGAAAGTATTTTGAAGTTATTGGAAGCATATAGACCAGTTGACTGGAGTGGATACCAAGTAGCACTGGAGTGTAATTTTGTGCAGAGTCCTAAATCAACTGTGAGACTTAATGGTCTGTCATCTGTTTAAAGCAAGCATATGCACATTATATGTGGAATGCATATGTGTACGTAAACATAGAACTGTGTATGTATGTATAAAAAATAACTGTGAATTTTCATAGCTTCTGTAGTTTCGCTACTGCTGTTTAGCTGTTCTTGGGGTGCTTATACAGAGAAAGCAATATATAAGCTTGAATTACGTATCTAATATGCATATAAAATCCTCTTCAGTCTCTTAATTTTTTTGGATTGTTTATTGAATGTCTTTCATTCTAGGTTTGATTCTAAGAATATAGTTGATGTAAGATCTGAATTTACAAAATTAATCTTCATCTGAAACACCTAATAGTTTTTAAATGTGGGCTGTGTAGAGTCTGTGCTTCTACTTCTGTGCTAGAATTTGAAGGAGTTGAGTTTTTCATGATGTTATCAGTATCTGATAAATTGCCTAGCTGTGGGGGTGGTGTACAGTCAGGCTCATTTTTTTTCAGTGCATGCTACAGTAGTATAATTGCACATACTTTTATGTATATATTATTTCCTTCTCGTGTCCTTCGAAGATGTTTGATATTTATGGAAATGTTAGTCTTACAACTGAGATTTGGGCTATTTAGCTCTTTTTTTTTTTTTTTCTTGAGACATTTATGTGCTCCAGAAGTGTGTCAGACGAATTGTTAGAATGAAGAATAGGTTCTGGTATTTGTATGTAATTTGCCCTTTAGTTAAAATTATGTTCTCTCTACAATTAAATCTTTGTATCATTTAATTTTCTGGTGTTGCAGTTTAAAAGCACTTCCATTTTATGGAAAAATGTTTCATCGCAGTATAAAAGAGTGTATGGTAATATCTGGAAAATAAGAGCTCATAGGAAACAGAAGAATGTGAAGGATATGCTATTGTTTGTAGGTGAATGGTTAATACTGTCTTCAGCATTTCTTATGCTTCAGATAAATGATTTCTTTGCTTGAATTTCCCTTTAAATGCCAAGACTAAAGTTTGATACCGGTTTAAACAATTTTTGGAATTAGTACCTACAAATATTGGACTGAACAGATGTTTTTCTGTTAAAATCATGGCTTTATTTTTAATAAATGCCCTGTTAGCTCTGATTAATGTGAAATTCTCTGTTGGAACTCTTCTGTGCCTCTTCAGTATAAATGTAAGAATTCAGTAATTATCGCATCTGAAGTAGCATGTCCTTTGAGGGTACTGAAGCTCAGAGGCCAGCAGTGATAAACAGCTTGTGCATACTTTCTGACCATTTTAGTTAAAACTGTTTAAGTAGTACAACAGAGCGATGAACACAGGGATTCATTTTACTATGGGGAACTTACTGACAAAACATTGAAATCCTTTTTCAATTTGGTAATATCAGAGTTTAATAGTATCCCTAATATGGATTAGAAAAATGATAACATTCTCTTTATTTATTGTTCTGATTCATTTATTTAAGCTCATAATTCCCTAATGATCAGAGAAGGAAGCTAAAGAAACTAGCCTTGTTTACCCTTGCAGTAGTAAGGAAAGAGGGGAATATAACTCTTCTCAGTAAATAAATTTGGTCTACAGAGTAACCATCAGAGGTTTAGGAAGATTTGGGAAAACGTCATCTACTGATTTAACTATCAAATATATTTGAAGGAACTAAAACAGTTTGCTTACTAATGAGATATTTGGAACAGTGCTCTACTAAAAGTAGTAAGTTTAAAAATAAGCTATGTTTGAGTTGGAACATCACATATTTATGAGGTTTTACACTCTCTGTTTGCAAGTAATAGAGGAGTAGATTCATTGGGGAAAAAAACAAACAACAACAACAAAAAAAAAAAACAAAAAAAAACAAAAAAAAACCAAAAAAAACCCTTTGTTTAGATGTTAACAAAATGGAAATCTACAAGCCTTTTCTCCTCCTGTACCTAATGTTTTATTGCATGTGTTTCCATTACTGACAATTCACCTTTTGAACCAGAATTTAAAATAAAGTTATCTTTCACACTCCACTGTTTAGGGTATTTTCTAGCACCCTGCTTGAAAAATGACATATATCATAATTTGGTTCAGATATAAGCCATTGAAATCTTCAAAACATGTTTATTTTAGCTTCGAAGGTACCTTGAAGATTTAAAAGCAAGTAAAGAAGAAAAAAAAAGTAATCCTTCTGCGTAGCCTTCAATGGTAATATTTCAAGCTCAACGTCAGTTCACCAGTGCCAATGAGCTAAGTCTGTACCTCATCCTTGTGATAGTTTCCTTCCTCATATTTAATGCTTCAAGCATTGAGTACAATTGCATTTGACAAGAGATTACATAGTAATTTAATATTATTTACATTTTATCCTTTATTTCAGGTTTTATTAACTTTTAAATAGATTTATTAGGGTGTGTTTCTTGTGATTATTCTTATATTAAGAAATTCTTCAAATTAACATTGTAGGATTAGACTTACAGATTTGTCCAGCATGTGTATGACATTTCTGGAAAGTAGTGGTTTATTCTTCTAGTGTAGTCACTGTCCAATTCCAACTCATAAGTGTGTGAGACCTCTTATCTATACAATAAGTTACTGCTAGACACTGGGTGCCTTATGTATACCATGAACAGAAGTGGGAGGGACAACTTCTGCAGGAGGATAGTAGGCTAGAAAATGACTCCAGGCAGTGTGTACAATCTACTGTTCTGTGAATGAAATAATAATTTTAGACTTTGGCTAGAAGAGGTAGTTTAAATTAATCTTACTCAAAATGGTTAATGTTGGCAGTTGCAAAGAGTATTTCAAAATGAACTTTTTAAAGATCAACTTAAGACCTAGTCGTCAACATCTATCATGCTTGTTTTAGCTTGCACAGTGCCTTTCATTATGGCTGGTCTCTCAATTGTAATTGTCTCTGCAGAGTTAGGCTTTCAGTGGGCAATTTATTTGATCAGAGCAGTCATCTTAATACCCTCTTTTGTTTGAATGTTCTAGAATTCTGTGCTTTATGTGCATAAATATCTTTATTTCATGGACTGCAAAAATATCTGGGTGTGTGGCTCCAATTGGTCACGTATTATAGCTTCTAACTTGTCTTGTCAGTTTGTGTATGCTTCCTATTCCTGATTTCTCTCAGTATTTCTACATATTTTGTATAGTATCTCTTGCAGTACTAAAAATACAGAAGGATTGTGTTCAAGTGTAATGAAAGTTAGATGTAGGGCAGAGAGATTTGTGAAATACACTGCTTTTAATTGGATCTTGTTCAATCAGTTCTCTCAAACATTTACTGTAGTAGGGAAAGGTTTTATACAGAGAGGAGGAAGTTCCTCAGAATGACATTTGCTGCTGCTGTGAGTGGTCAGGTATAGTTGGGTACACTACAGAACTTGCTGATAGCTTTTCTTGTGAATTAACATCTTGCGTGCTTTAACTAGGATTGGAGAATTAAGTAAATACAGAAATGCACTCACAGGAGTTGAGGTAGAGAAGTGTTTAAAATACATTTGTTAGTTTAGAAATTGCTTCTGAGGCAGCTGAATCAGTAGTAGGTTCTCAAGTTCTATTACTTTTTTCTAGAATAAATTCGTTCACAAGCCTTCCAGGTGCATATTAATTACAAAAAAGTCATTTAAATAAGAACATGAACTGTTAATTTTTTTAAAGAGGTAAAACATTTTCAAGTATATTTCATTTGTTGAGGCAAATTCTTAGTGCGATGTTTTATAGTATTCACTTCTTACTTGAACAAGATTATTCTTTTCTGTGCATTTGCATCTCATACTGTTAGACTGGTTGGCCTATTTCCATGATTATTGTTGAGAGGAAGATTGTACACAAATTCCATCCAGTTTAAGGAATAAAGTTTCTATTTAGTTATTTTTCTTCTGTTTTTTGTTTTATATTGTATGAACTGTTGCTTACCTATCTTAGTTTTGAACATTCGAATTTATAGTAAAAGATAAATGCTACCTCAATAGATACGCATGCATGGCAGGTTCTGTTTGGCTAGTAGGTATTCATCTGGTTGGTATATCTATCCACTCTATATATTTAATTAGTCTCTGCTGTGTTTTTAAAGCTGTGAAGAGCAGTAGTTGGGACTTGGTTGTTTCATTACAATTACTTTGGTAAAATATTTATACACAGCTCTTAAACTGTTAGGGTGGTTTTTTCCTCATTAAGAAGAGTATAACAGTCTAATTCTGTGAAGGCTCGGATTTCTTCTGAAACTTGCTGACCTTACTTTAAACTGTGCATTGGTTTCCTTAAAATATTGTGGATGAAAATAAAAGATATTTCTGGTTGACATATCCTCAGTTCTCTTTTTGCACCTTACTAGCATTTATGTTAATTATCTCGTATTCTATAACATAATATCCCCCAAAGCCTCCCATCTTCCAGGAAGGCTCATTGTTCTGTATATTCATCCACCCAACATTTAGGTTTTTAAGTTGCTTTGGTTTGTTGATAGCTCCCCCTCCTGCCCTCAGAGGCTTCTGTTTCTTTACAGTGCTGACATATGTTTGAGAAGTATACTTTAGATGTGTGATTTTTAAACAATCAGAACATATTGACCTGAAAAAATTCAGGTTTATCCTAAACATAAAGTTTGAGCTGGAGTATCAAAGGATACTGAGAGCTTTATCTTGTTAGTGTTAGAGAAACTGCTCTGGGAAGATCAGTGGAATCGACTGAAAATTGTCTTAAATATGTAGCAGTTTCTCAGGATATTGTGATTTTTTTTTTTTTCACCACCAAATGCATGTGATCTCAAAAAGTAAGTGCTTTGTGAAATAGCTCTGTCTTGATGCTGCAGATTTTTTTTTTTACCCTGATTACTGATAGTGACAAATCAGTCTCCATTTAATGTCTTCAATACTGATGGTAAGAAATATATTACTTGAATAAGCTTATCAAACTTCCAGATGTTTTAAATTTTACAGTTTGAATTGACTGTATTTAGTCACTTTTTTTTTTTTAAGTGAAGATCACTTGCATTAAAAGGAAAGCAAAAAACTACTGTCACCAAACTCATGCTAAAACAATGTTTCTTGGACTTTGGTCTGTCTCAAAAAAGATTTTTTTTTGTTTTTTTTTCCTCCCTTCCACAAGTGCAAATTGTCGTTCTTGAGACCTGGAAGGCTTGTCAGCCTTTCCAAAGGATTTCCTGTTTTTGCAAGGTAATAGTGGATGCACAAATTGAACAGGAGAGAAACCTGGAAATCTGGCTTTGTAGCATCTATAGGGCTGGAGATGCGAGCTACTGCTAATGGACTAATTAGTGTATGGACCTGAAGCACCTTGTAAAGCTTTTTGGTAACTTTTTAATCAACTTTTTTCCTGCTGGAAGTGGGGAGTAGTTCCTCTTCTGTTGCAATGAAAATGAGCTGCGTTGGTCTCCTTCGACAAACAGAATGTAATGTCTGTTTATCTCCTTCCTTTTAAAAGCTCCTAGATAAAAAACAGAAGCTAGTTAGAGATGAATTTTGAATTGTTAATATGCTGCTACTTAGCGGAAAATCTTTGGGATAATAGTTTCAATATTATTTGATAGGTAAATGTAAAGGAACTGTTGTAACTGTAATGCTAGCCTTACCTGCTGCTGTGTGCTGCTTCATGATGACTGAAGTACGTGATTCTATGGTGTAGATGTGATGAGACTTGTATCTCTAAACCCCCCTGACTTGGGCTTTCTAAGACATTATAGGCCCTTTTCAGTTTTGCCTTTGTCTGTGTGATACCTTCTGACAGATAGAGCTGAGTTGAAGTTTGGTGTTATCATACTGTTAGCAGAAGCCATTTTGAGGAAGAACCTAAAGTGCTAAAGGAGATACTCAGAGGTTAGGGTTAGGGTTTGTAATTGGAAATATGTTGTGCGTTTCTGACCTGTTGAGGTGCTTCTGCGTCTCAACTTGGATTTTGCAAACTGATGTAGACTCTGGGAGTTATATGTGCACATTGTGCACTTCTGTAACAGCCTTTCCAGAGGGAATGGAATTGTTCAATTTCTGATTTGAAATATGGTCAACAGTAAGAAAGATGGGGTTTTTTTTGAGTACTATTTGGACAAGAGCAAATAGACATCAAAAGGTACAAGACATTTTTCTTTTGCTTATGGTTAAAGTATATCACTTGATATCTTGTAGTAGAATTATACAAAGGCTACTAACTATATAACCCAACTGTTTTTTTATTTTGAGAGGGGGCTTGCTTTTATAGATATTTTGATTAAATAATTTAAAGTTACTTTGTCAAAATAATATTTTCATGGCATGAAATTCTGGACACATGAAAAGTATGTTTATGTTTAGGAAGGTTAAATAACTTACCACTCTTTTCTGGTATGTTATGAAATTTCTAAGTTTTTCAGCAAAATAATACTCTAAGTCTATCATAGCTTGGTTGTTCTACTGTTTGGTGTGGTGCTTTACCATTTTTATTTTTTTTTTTTTTGAATTGTCAGAGTGGTTTGTTTTTTTTTTTTTCAAGAAAAATATGGTAATTACTATTTAAATAATACAACTTTAAGATTTTCTGATTTGGAAGCACGTAATCTGTTTCCACTCACCTCTCAAGGTGACAAATTTATATTTGAAACTTAGAATTATAAAGCAAAGTAGTTTAACATAAAATCTGCTCTGTGAAATTGATGTAAAACTTTACATCTAAAATTCTAGTAAATGATACGATGAAATGAAGTGGTTGCTGAGAATCTTTCCTCAGCATTTAGTTAAGTATAACCTCAAAAGTGTTTCTGCTTGGTCAGCTCTTTCTTTCTGGGAGGAAAAAAACCCACTATATTTAAAAGGAAACAAAACAAAACAAAAACAAAGAGTGGTGGGGAATGGTGTCTCCTAAGTATAAGAATTTCCATTTCTGCAAAGTATTTGTAATAACAGTATCACCATCTGCAATGGTGCTCCAATTTAAGCATATCTTTCTCACTTCTAATTACTGAAAATAGGAAGCAGTGTACAGCAAAATTGCCAACTTAAGTGCCTTGGGTAATGTCACATGTAGTCACATCTAATTAAAAGGTGTTATTATGGAAATGAGTTGTTGGACTGTATATCCTAAGGATTCTTTGTTACTGGAATATGATTTTAATGATGTAGACTGTGAGGCTTGGAGGGCACTGCTGGAACCTACAATTAGGTTTTGGAGACCAGCTTACCCAGAGCACAACTTGTTAATTCTCTGGATAAATGTGTCACATTCCCAAGTAGAGCATGGAATTGAACAATTTTTATTCATCTCCTGGCATTATTGAAACTGATGTCTTCTCGTTGCTCTGAAAACCTCATCTTAGTGAATAGGATGAAACAGATTATTCACTATCTTTCTTAAGCATGCCTACTATTAGATTGTTCACGGGATCTGGTTTCCTGAATGACTTTCTGTTAACAATCTTTCAATTACTGTTTAAAGGGTTTTATGACTACTTAAAGGCGGAAACTACCAAACTGTACTGTGGGCCTTTAAATCATTGCAAATGGGCCTCTAATGATAACAGAAATTTCTATTTTAAAAGCATGAAATTGTTAATTTGTCTATCTTTACAGCTTTCTCACTTATGTTGATAATTCTAAGCAATTTAAAATCCAATTATTTCCAAAATATGACAGTAATTAGATTAGTGTTTTTACATGAACAGAACATGTAGCATAAAATATGTTTTGAGGGATATTATTTTATACTCTCTTGGAATGAAAGGGAAACTACCCTATTAAGATTATTATTTTTAAACTTGTAGCATGAAGAGAAGGGTTAATGTTTTAGATGATCTTAAATGTGCAAAAGCACATTTAAAAGCAAATGTGACTAGTGTGACTAGTGCATGGTTTGTATTGGTATGTATGGAAAGCACTGAGAAAAAAGAAGCAAAACATAGAACAAACAGTACAAACAGAAGAACTTACATTAGGTGATGATAGACTAGTTTTAATTAAATATACGAAAAGAACAAATTTAATTAAATATGCTAAAAGATTTAAAGGTAATGTATATCAACAGTTACCCAACTTAGAAACAGTAAAACTGAGAGCTGAAAATAAAAAAATGTTTTTCACCTTGACTGTGTTTGACGTGTCATGGCTTTTGTCTCTGATAACTGATAAGGTCTGTGCTTTGTTGTTGTGTGTTCTTGTACTCATAGCTGCTGATCCAGCCGGCGTTGTTGTCAGCTCGATGAGGAATGTCAGTGGACTGGAGTGAAAGGGACATTAAGTGGCTGACACTGAGGGATGGCAGTAAATGAGATGAGAGCTAAATATATAGGATTGTGACATTCTAGCAGCTGGCTAAAGTCCTGTTTCCTGCTTGGGTATACTAGCCTTAAAAAGGAAGAGAATGCATTGTAGCAGTAGGAAGAAAACAGCTGGTGGCTTATCAGTCAACCCTAACGACAGGGAAGGTTAAAGAGTTTGGAAGGACAAACT